>NC_090377.1:133885488-134203648 GCF_036365525.1 Heterodontus francisci | reverse complement strand
CATGGTCTGCACTGCACCCCTTCAAGTTGTCATCACTTCCAGTAGTCTCCAAAGCTGAATAATGGTTTGAAAGTAGCACACACCTCAAGGACTCCTGTACCACCTGCCACTTTCTACTCTCCGTGATGGTCACCTGTCTACGAGCCTGAACTCTCACTGCCTGTGAGGTGATCACCCCCTGGAACATACAATACTGGAAACTCTCATCCTCTTTGATGCTCCGCAGTGACTCCAGCTGCCCCCCAAGCTCGTAAGTCCTGATCTTGAGCTGAAGCAGCTTGAAACACTTCCTACACACGTGGTCCTCCCAAGAAAAATGAAGTGTCCTACATAGTGTAGGAATTGCAAGCAACAGGTTTCAGTTGCTCATCCATGATCTAAGAAAAAATCTCTATTCACTCATTTATAATCTTGAATATTGCTGAAAATAGAGACATGTTTTCGAAGCTTTTTGTCTTGCACTCATCAGGACAATCCGCAAGAGTACCAATATAAGGGAAAGCGACAACTTTATACTGGCTGAGAGTAGAGTGCTGATTGGTTGGAAAGTGAACTCTGATTGGTAGAGGTATTGCCATGGAGAATGCACCAGTTTATGGTGACTGATAGTTAACTGTCAAGCTTTGTTTGAAATTTAAATCAGGCAGCTTGACTCTGATTAGTCAAGGCATTTATCTGAGGAATGAACTAGCGAATGGCTGTCACTTATTGTGTTTAGCTGAAACAAGCGCAACGTGTGTACATGTTCTTTCTGTCTGCAAAGAACAGGGCCCTGTGTATTAATATATGTAGCTTCCAGTACGCGCAAATGCACCACACTGCGAGCCCGACTGATAATCTTAAATTGGTTGTCAGTGTAATTATTAGCATACAGAGGATTATTTAGCAAATGTTGGAATCGCGGAATCACAGCTAATGTTGGACACTGTGGTTTGAGTTTTGCAAGCACAGGCTGGTTGGGTACGGCCTGTACCTTGACTGTATGCTTTCATCCCAGATCAAACAGGAAGAGGTATTTGCTGAGTCCGAACTCTACTTCCAAATTTCCCACCACGACCCTGCATCCACTGAAGGCATTGAATCCTTGAAAGCTTGTCTAGCTGATCTAGTGCACGCATATTGCGGGATTCTGAATGACATGTCTGATTTCCACATGCAGCGTGAATGTCTGACAGCTTAAGACCAACCCAGGACATAGACATCAGTAAACCTGACAATGGGACAGGAATAGTCACCCTTAACAAGCGTGACCATATCAACAAAATGCACGCCATTCTTAATGACTGGTCCAAATTCGTATCCATTGCAAAGGGACATCAATAGATTAAGTGAGTGGCATGTGAATTTCAATGTGGGGAAGTGCGAGGTAATTCATTACAGACTGAAGAAAGATAAATCAGAGTATTTTCTAAATCTAAGAACTGTAGGTAAGCAGAGAGATTTATAGTCCAAGTACAGAAATCACTACAAGCTAGTGGACAGATACAAAAAAAATTAAAAAGGCACTTGGAATATTGGCCATATCTCAAGTGGACTGGAATACAAAGGGCTGGAAATTATGATACAACTGTACAGTGCTCTGTTTAGACACCATCTGGAGTACTGCAGTCAGTTCTGGGCACCACATCTCAGGAAGGATATATTGGCCTTGGAGTAAGTGCAGCGCAGATTCACCAGAATGATATTGGGGCTAAAAAAGTTAACTTATAAGGTCACTTTCTGTAGACTAGGCTAGTATTCTTACGCGTTTAGATGATTAAAGAGTGATCTCTTGAGTTGTTTAAGATGATTGAAGAAATTGATAGGGTAGATAGAGAAACCCCCTGGTGGGAGAGTCCAGAGCAAGGGAGCATAACCTTAAAATTAGAGCTAGGTCATTCAGGGAAGCACTTCTTCACACAAAAGATAGTGGAAACTTGGAATTCTCACCCCCAAAAAACTGTTGAGACCAGGAGTCAATTGAAAATTTCAAAATTGAAATTGAAAGGTTTTTGTGAGACAAGGGTATTAAGGGATGCAGAACCAAGGTGGGTAAATAGAGTTAACATACAGATCAGCCATGATGTTGAATGGCAGAACAGGCTCGAGGAGTAGAATGGCCTCCTCCTGGTCTGGTGTTCCATTCCTTTGAAGCTTGCATTTTCTAAATTACATATAATTTCCTCCTGGTTATTACTGCACTGGTAAATTTTACATTATTCTGGTCAATGATTCTTTCAGAGTCTAATATTTCTACATCAAGGGCATTACCCTAAATACATAGCTAGCTGATCTAAATGCAATTTCTTTTGGGTCTGTAATGTGTTGGATCAAAATACAAGACAGCAGCACATTCACTACTTTTGAGTCTATTGACTCACTTCCATTTGAGAATTCCCAGTTTATCATGGGGTTGACTGAAGTAACCCATTGTGACATTATTGCCTTTCCACATCCTTCGTAATCCATCATGTTGTCATTAACTTCACCATCCAATCCAGGATCTGTTGCAGACCCCTATTATTGATCTGCAGTCCCCTTCTCCTACTTACTAACACTTCTGTTTTATTTTGCCTCCCCAGAAAATATGACCTACTTACAATTCTGACTGAAGTGAATCGGAGAGTGAGTGAAAAACATCCAATTTTGAAGCAAATTCCAGAGCCAAGGTTCACCCTGTCGAAGAAGTTGATAATTTCGCCCCTTGCTTCACGGAGATGATCCAACTTCAGTCGTACAGGAATGAAAACTTTGTGTTTGTTATCATCAGGAGAAACTTCAGCAAGATAGTTTGACTTTAAACATATTTAGTGATCCACTCTACCGTGCCTAATGGAACCCTAAAACAGTTCATGAAGATATAAAGTGTAAGCTAGAGAAACGCTGGGCCTATTAAAGCACTCAAACTACTACGATTGGGAAAATTCTCGATTAATTTTCTGTGAATGCCTTAAGGAGATTTCCATGTAGATCTTCTTTTAAAAAATTGAATGTAATGTAAATCTTGCAAGATTAAAAAGTGCCAGAAGGAGAAAAGACCATTGAAAATGTGTGCTATGCTCGAAGGAACCTTTGCATTCGGTCAATCCCTCTAAAATCGGTGCTTCTGGTTACTGTGCAAGCAGCAGTTCAGTCAGAATAACAGACTCTTTGAAGAAAAAGGGAATTGAATTTATATAGCACTTTCCATGACCTGAGGACATCCTTTTGATCCTATGCATTTGGAGTAGATATGAGAAAACGATTGTATGGTTACTCATGTCTCCCCACACTCTATAGAGTGACTGCGGGTCTATTATAGATGTCTCCCAGCACAGTCTAATCCAACTAAAACTACCTGCAACCACGTCCCATTCCTATGGTACAGAAGAGTCACCACATATCCAGGACACAGGGAAGTGATTGCACCAGCCTGCCCCCATGGTCTTCACAGGTGCGTGGAGGAGTGATCAGGTACCCCATTCCAACCTGAACAGAAGGTTTTCTTGGGATCAAAAGTATCATCTCAACATGCACCAGAGCAAATGCTTTATTTATAATCGGTGGCAAACCTGGACATGCATGGGTACTGGTGCAGGCCCCCCTGCCGTGTTTGCACCAAAGCAAACATTGCACTCTTTGAATTGTACAAGTGGCATCTATATCCAGTCGACATAAAATCCCCAAAAGTGTTCAGAGCAAGTTCAAATAATGTCTAGGTCATTCTCACAGGTTTGCAGTTTGCAGTGGAAAAGGGAGGGACAACCTGTTCTTGCATTTGATACATAATTAGTTTAGATTTTTTTAGAGATACAGCACTGAAACAGGCCCTTCGGCCCACTGAGTCTGTGCCGACCATCAACCACCCATTTATACTAATCCTACACTAATCCCATATTCCTACCACATCCTCACCTGTCCCTATATTTTCCCTACCACCTACCTATACTAGGGGCAATTTCTAATGGCCAATTTACCTATCAACCTGCAAGTCTTTGGCATGTGGGAGGAAACCGGAGCACCCGGAGGAAACCCACGCAGACACAGGGAGAACTTGCAAACTCCACACAGGCAGTACCCGGAATTGAACCCAGGTCACCGGAGCTGTGAGGCTGCGGTGCTAACCACTGCGCCACTGTGCCATTAAATGCTCCGAACTTGAGGGGGTGACCTAGCCTTCCACAAGGGAGGTAAAAGTAAACAAAGTATGACAAAGGAGATAAAAGTTCACATAAAACAGAACAAGGAGGCTTATAACAAATGTCAGGAACAAGATTCAGTTACTAACCAGGAAGATTATGGAAATTACAGGAAGGAATTGAAGAAGTTAATAAAGAAAGAAAAAATAAAGTTAATATGGGAGGTAGAGAAAGAGGTTACAAGAAAAGATTAGCAAACATTAAACTGAACCTTAAAACAGTTTATGAACATATAAAGTGCAAGCTAGATAAAAAGTTAGGCCGATGAAGAACCCAGAAGAAAGTCCTCATGTAGAGGCAGCCTATGTGCAAAAAGTATTAAATGAGTACCTTGTCTTCGCAAAGGAAGCGGATGACGTGAAGGTTACACTACAAAGAGGAAAGGGAAGTTATGGACAAGATAATAATAGAGAAAACATCATAAAAAGATTAGCGTTACTGAAAGTTGGTAATTCATCTTGTCCAGATGGAATGTATCCTAGGTTGCTGAATGAAGCAAAGGTAGAAATAGTAGGGACACTGGTGGCAATCTTTCAATCCTCAATGGATACAGGAGTAATGCCAGAGGACTGGAGGGTTGCTAATATTATATCACTATTCAAGAAAGGAGAGGGGGAAAAAGAGGCTGGCGGAATGGAATGTAAAGAGGAGCACCTGAGAAAAGCTTGAGGCACAGAAGAATGGGTTCGGAATATGAAGAGCTCAGAAACTGATTCACTAAGTGAGTGAGTTCATGTGTATGTTTGCAAATGTTGAAGAAGCTGAGCAACTTATCTCCCAGCCAGGGTGCTGCTGGAAAAGATATTGAAAATAAGAACCAAAATGACACTCACCAAGTACATGAACTTGGCTTGGGGCTCCAATTCCATCCCTCTACATGTTCCTATAAAACTCTTGTAAAATAAAACGCCACGGAGTAAAGGAGCATTATTGGGATTACAGAACACCAGAGTTGGGTTTAAACCAGTTAGTGTAAATTGCTGTGCAAAAGAAGGTGCTGAAATTTAAGGTAGTCAGATCAGCACGGCCGAATGGTTTACATTCAATGACTGTGAGTGAAACTGGAAACAAAATAGTTATATTATTTTCTAAAGCTTTATGTGAGGGAAAATTGAGGAATACTCGCCTCTTCAAAAAAATGATACAGTAATCACCAGTTACACTTACTTCACTTGGTGTATAATACAAGGTGAAATTACTAAGCACATGGACATATACAAGTTTTAACCATTTGGAACAGTTTTCTAAAAGGTTTGACCAACAGTTTTACAGTTATTCGATGTCAGAAAGAGTATGGAGAGAACAGATGCGGTGGATGTGGTTTATAGAGATTTTCAGAAAGTGTTTGATAAGGTACCACATAAGAGACTTTGGCAAAGTAGTAGCACCTGGAATTTAAGGGAATGTGGCCAGATCGATAGGGGGTGATTACACAGGATGATGCAGAAAAAGGTCCGGTAGCCTTTCTTTTAGTTTATTCGTGGGATATGTGTGTGTTGCTGGCTAGACCAGCATTTGTTGTCCATCCCTAATTGCCCTTGAGAAGGTAATGGTGAGCTGCCTTCTTGAATCACTGCAGTCCATCTGGTGTGGGCACACTCACAGCGCTTTTAGGAAGGGAGTTCCAGGTTTTTGACCCAGCGACTGTGAAGAAATAGCGATATAGTTCCAAGTAAGGATGGTGTGTGGCTTGGAGGGGAACTTGCAGGTGGTGGTGTTCCCATACATCTGCTGCCCTTGTCCTGTTAGGTAAAGGCCTGCTACCCGACCTGAACCCGACGGCACGTGTCAGGTTCAGGTCGGGTCGGGTCACACTTCCGGGTCTGGCATTCAGGCTCGGGTCGTGTTGGGCTGGATCGGACACACTCTATCACCTCCTCAGGTAAGTGACTCTAAGGTTAATTTACTTTTTGGACTTTAAAGGTGGTTTTGTGACAGTTATTTTAAGCTTGTCCTGCAAACAAAGTGAGAAATGGAAGATAGGTTCAGTGATGGTCGGGTCGGGTCGGGCGTGGGAAAAAATGGAAGGACTCGCGCTAGGTCGGGCTCGGGGTTGGATGGGGTTCTGTCAGGCTCGGGTCGTGTTTGATTTGCAGACCTGAGCAGGCCTTTACTTCTAGGTGGTAGAGGTCGCGGATTTGGCAGGTGCTGTCAAAGGAGTCTTGGTGAATTGCTGCAGTGCATCTTGTAGATGGTACACACTGCTGACACTGTGTGCCTGTGGTGGAGGGAGTGAATGTTTTAAGTGGTGGATGGGGTGCCAATCAAGTGTCTGTTTAAAGGTTATATTACTGGACTAGTAATCCAGAGAACATCAGTTCTAATACCACCATAGCAGCCTCTGAATTTTAATTCAGCTTTTAAAAAAGGAATAAAAATCTGGTAATGGTAACAGTGACCATGAAGCTGTCAGATTGTCATAACAACCCAGCTGCAGCAGTAATGTCCTGAGGGGAATAAAATCTGTCATCCTTACCTGATCTAGCCTATATCTGGTTGCTCTCTGAAGTGGCCTAGCAAGCCACTCGGTGGTATTAAACTACTAAAGAATTGCGACAGAAGTGAACATTTTAACTGCCTTCTGAAATGACTTGCACGCCACTCAGTTGTATCAAACCGCTACAAAAAAGAATGAGCCATCACAGACGATTCAGCTGCAACCTAGGCCTTGGCAAAGAGCCTGCAAAGTTCTCCTCACTAACAACTGGGAACTGGTACTAAAGTTGGGGGAGCTGTCCCATAGACTAGTCAAGCAACAGCCTGACAGAGGTATGATTTTTTTGAGATATGACTATCAGCCAACATCTCAGACTCACCCATCACCAGTGGTAGGAGCACATTGGGAGTGGCCCTGGGAATTCTCAAATAAAAGCAAAATACTGCAGATGCTATGGATGTTAACTCGCTGGGGGCTTTCTTGTAGTTCAACAGTGCAATGTGCTTAGCGGCTATGACAGGTTCCAGCTCTTCAAAATGAGATTGAAACCAGTCTGCATTTCTCTTCACACGTTTCCCATAGGTGGTCACTGCTGAGTCATAGATGGCGTCTCTGATGTGGGCCCACTTGGTCACAGGATCCCCTGTGGGAGTGTTTTGAAGGGCTTTTACAAGTGAATTTAGAAATTTTTGTAACAGCTGTGGATAAGAAATTCTGCTCGTGTTGATGCGCGGGCGGCCCTTCCGCTTGGAGTGATGCAGCTTCTTTGGTTTGAGTCTAACCTTGCTGCACACCAGGGAGTGGTCGGTGTTGCAGTCCACACTGTGGAAGCTGCGTGTGACTTGAACACTGTTTAAGGAGGTTCGCCTTGTGACGATGAGGTCCAGCTGGTGCCAACGACGTGATCTTGGGTGCCTCCATGAAACCTGGTGACAGGGTTTAGTGTGAAAGAACGAGTTGGTGATGCAGAGGTTATGATAGGTACATAACTCAAGCAGTCTCTGTCCATTCTTATTCATCCTTCCAACACCATAGCGCCTCATCTTCTACTGTGAATACCAATACAAAATAAATATTTAGCAAGTTTGCCATTTCCTGATTTTCAACTACAATACCACCTTTGTCTGCCTTTAAGGGGCCCACATTTCTCTTAACCACCCTCTTTTAATATACTTGTATAAACCTACATTGTTATTCTTGAGATTGCACGCATTTTATTATATTCCCTTTTTGCAGCTCTTACTATATCCTTAGTATCCATTTTCTGTTCATTATTTTTCCAGTCTACAGCATCTCTACTTTTTTAAACCTTCATTTAAGCCCTTTCTTTTACTTTTATGCTATCCCTCACTTCCCGTTGACCAAAATTGTTTAATTACACAAATAGAGTTCTTGCACTTGAGGGGTATGCACAGTCTTGTACTCTACCAAATAATCTTCGAACACCTCCCCACTGTTCATCCATAGTTTTATCCATTCATAGTTATGTCCTAAATAAAAACAGAAAGTGCTGGAAATACTCAGCAGGTCTGGCAGCATCTGTGGAGAGAGAAGCAGAGTTAATGTTTCAGGTTAGTGACTTTTCATCAATGTCGTTCTGTCCAGTCTCTGTGGTTGACTTTTGTCTCATCCTTCCAAATTCTACTTTATCTAAATTTAAAACTTTAGTTCATAACTCACAATGCTCCCTTTTCAAACCTAAAATCAAATTCTATCATATTATGGATGCTGTTTATTAATGGTGTTTAATTGTATGCAGGTCATGGGCAATTCACTTGAGCACCCTATAAATTGACAGACTAAAACAGTGGTTATGTAGTTAGGAAGTGTTTTCTTGTAATCTCTAACTCTGTAAATAAATGCTAATAAAAGTGTGTAAAGATTGGCTCCAGTTCTATCCTTCACCAACTGGCTTTCTGGAAGTGAACAGTCATTGCTGGATGGTGAGGAGAGGTGTTGCTGCTAATCTGATCCTGCTGCTGCTGTGACCTGGAGGAGGCTGGAGGAGAAAAAGAGTGAAGGACCCTAGAAGGAGGGAGCTTTTCAAGTTGCTTTGCTGCTGACTTCCCATAAGAGGAAGGGGGGTGGCGGTGGGGGGTAGTGAGAGAAAGGAAGAGACACCAACCAGAATTACCAACATCTGCTTTGGAGGAGGGAGAGGGAGAGAGAAAGAGAGATACCAACTTTCACAGAGAGTGGCAGATGTTTGGTGCACTTTTTCGATAAAGACCGTTACTTGTAGTTGGGGAGGCCAGAAGACAGAGGCTGGAATATCGTGAGGAGGCGAGTGTGTTCACCTGAAAATTGTCTTGGCTGCACACACTAATCACACTAATGAACCCCCCTCCCCCATTGCCTGGTCCGGGACAGCTGGAGCTGCCTGGGTGAAGTTTTCTTCAATTCCATCAATAAGACCTGGTGGAGGACTGTGCCTGTGCAGATTCGGTTGCCCCAGGTAAAGACATCATCTCCCGACTCCCAGGAAGATCACTATCAGAGACTTAGTAATCTCCAGAAGGTACACACCAGCAGCACCCATCCATCTATCCAGCCTGACTTTGAGTAATGACCCCGCCCTGTTACTTTTTCCTTCCTCCCACTTTTTTTCTCTCTCTCCCTCTTTGAGACGGAGCTGACACAACCTTCGGTCTCCTCACTAATTATTGTTATATTTCAGAACTGTACAGAAGGGAGGTAGACACTCTTCGATACCAATTTAAGGGAGTGATGATTTTTCCTTTCCAACGCCCTTCTATGCAGATGAAGACTGTCATCAGGAACATCAGGGTGAGACTTTGGGTGGGTATAGCTCACATGGGTGGCACAGTGGCGCAGTGGTTAGCATCGCAGCCTCACAGCTCCAGCGACCCGGGTTGAATTCTGGGTACTGCCTGTGTGGAGTTTGCAAGTTCTCCCCGTGTCTGCGTGGGTTTCCGCCGGGTGCTCCGGTTTCCTCCCACCACCAAAGACTTGCAGGTTGATAGGTAAATTGGCCATTATAAATTGCCACTAGTATAGGTAGATGGTAGGGGAATATAGGGACGGGTGGGGATGTGGTAGGAATATGGAATTAGTGTAGGATTAGTATAAATGGGTGGTTGATGGTCGGCACAGACTCGGTGGGCCGAAGGGCCTGTTTCAGTGCTGTATCTCTAAATAAAATAAATAAATAAATAAACTTCAATGTCAACTCCATCTTTGCTGATGCCGGGGTCTGCAAGGAGCTGCATGGAAGTGGCGGCCTCTACTGCTCCCGCTGCTCCTGAAGTTCTATCACCATTCTTATTGCTAAAAAGCATGGGATAAAGAGCTACACTCACCTCAATACGACAATCAAGGTGTGCGTCAAAGCCATGGCTGGAATTGTTGGCCCTTCAGCCATCGTAGTCACCTCGAAAATGTATGGGAAGGCTGTCCTCTTTCTGAAGACTCAGTGGGTGGTGCACCTGGCCCTCGAGAGGGGGCTTATGGTGGGCAGAACCTTCCTGTTAGTGGACCCTCTTAAGGCCACCGTGCAGCGGATCGTCACCTCAAACGTCCCGCCTTTTATCTCAGGTGGGCTCCTCCTCCCCACCTTCACCAACTGGGGGAGGTGAGGATTGGGATATTGCCGATCCCACTTGGTTTCAGAGAGACCAGCCTCCAGCATGTCTTTGTCTGGTGCCAAGTCTTTGTGGAGATGGCACGGGAGGAGGACATGGAGGGTGTGTTCTCCATCCAGCACCTGGAGGCCATTGCCAGTGGTGGACGTCCTCATGCCCCCTACCAAGTCTCTCCTCATTCCCCATGCAGAACTCTAGGAATTCTTGGCAATAGCTTGGGTCACCACGGTAAGTTCCAGCTGGCCCTCGACCGATGGTCAGAGCTGGCGCTGCGTGTTGGGTCCGTCCGCTTTGCTGTAAAGACCACGGGCATGAGCAAGGACTTGAGTCAACTAGAGCTGTGCCAGATCAAGGTGTTCCTCACTGGGCTGCTGAGGGAGTGGAGGATGACGAATAACTCCACTCCCTCCTCACAGTAGGTTCCACTACACTCTTGCCATGAAGCATCAATATCAATGGCAACAGAGAGGCACACCATAGATTTCTCAACTACTTGCTCCTTAAGCAAGGGAAGTATGCAGTGTGGTTCCTGCAGGAAACCCACACTGTTCCGGGTGACAAGGTTACATGAATACTGGTGTGCTAAGGAGGAGGCTACAATTCAGGCAGGGGTGGCTATCTTGCTGGTCCACATTTTCATCTGGAGATCTTGGTGGGGGGCAGGGGGTCAAGGAGCCTGTGCCAGGCCGTTTGCTTTCTCTCACTGTCCGGCTGGGGGAAGTGCACTTCATTTAGTGAATGTGTTCGCTCCCCATTCCGGCACGCAGCAAGCATGCTTCTTTGTGTCTCATTTCTTTTTTAGATTTAGAGATACAGCACTGAAACAGGCCCTTCGGCCCACCGAGTCTGTGCCGACCATTAACCACCTATTTATACTAATCATCCACAAATCCCATATTCCTACCACATCCTCACCTGTCCCTATATTCCCCTACCACCTACCTATACTAGTGGCAATTTATCGTGGCCAATTTAACTATCAACCTGCAAGTCTTTTGGCTGTGGGAGGAAACCAGAGCACCCGGAGGAAACCCACGCAGACACAGGGAGAACTTGCAAACTCCACACAGGCAGTACCCAGAACTGAACCCGGGTCGCTGGAGCTCTGAGGCTGCGGTGCTAACCACTGCGCCGCCATTGACGCCAGTCAGTGCATCATCCTTGGGAGGATTTAAACTGTATCCACAAGGCGAGGGACCGCTCCGGTACCGCACATGGCCAATCAGCAGTGGAGAGGATGAGGGACTGCTCCAGTAACCTGCATGCTGGTCAGCGATGGGGAGGGTGAGGGACCTCTCCGGTATCCCACACGGCCGATCAGCGGTGGAGAGGGTGATGGACCACTCCAGTACCCTACACAGCTGGTCAATAGTGGAGAGGGTGAGGCACCGGGCTATCAAGGGGGTTGTTCGACCTGCTTGCCTCTTTTCTGTGACTACGTCCATGCCCGGGTGTGCCTAGAGAGGGAGCACGTGGTGTCCACCAGAACCCTTCAAGTCTTCCGCGATCAGTGGGCAGTGGGGGTACTGGAGTGCACCATCAGGACTTGTCATTTTAATCTGATTAGCTTGGTTTCCTCTTACGTTTTGGTCTTTTTTTAAAGTACATTAGTGCTGCCCCTTTCAGAAGAGGCACTTACTTCCTTTTTATTGGCAACCTTCCAATTGAATCAAAAGAGGTATAAATAGACACAGACAAAACATTACTACCACAAGAATGTAAATACCCACATATAAATATTATAGTGCAGAGACCAGTCCAGTTTTACTATCATCAGTACAGTTAATACATTGTTGCACCTTTTGTCTCTTTCCAATTAGAGGAGTAAGTGTGGGTAAGTTCTCTAAAAATTGTAAGAAGCAGCAATATGTTTATTATTACTACTTATCTGTGCTTCCCTTTTCTTAATTCTTTCATGGGTGTGGGTGTCGCTAGCTAGGCCAGCATTTATTGCCCATCTCTAATTGCCCTTGAGAAGGTGGTGGTGAGCCGCCTTCTTGAACCATTGCCGTCCTTGGTACGTAGATCCTTTTCATAGACCTCGTAGCAGTTTGATAAAACTGAGTGGCTTGCTAGGCCATTTCAGAGGGCATTTAAGAGTCAGCCACATTGCTGTGGGTCTGGAGTCACATGTAGGCCAGACCAGGTAAGGAAGGCAAATTTCCTTCCCTAAAGGACATTAGTGAACCAGATGGGTTTTTACAACAATTGACAATGGTTTCATGGTCACCATTAAACTAGCAGTATCTGATTTCAATGTTTCTGCACCTCAGCTCAAGGCTGCTGCACAAACCAGTTTCTCCCAGACATGGGTGAACATTCAGGCCTTCCTCTTGGAATACAGCATGACGGGGAGAATAATCAGAGGTTGTGCAGAGTGGGCCACGCTATTAGAAGAAGGAGAAGGGCTCTCAGCACAAGTTATAACCCTCCCCCGCCCCAGGGTGTAAAGAGAACAATTCTCCTACCTGAGCTTCAGTGATGACGAATGTTTGAGATGTTTGCGCTAAACTAAGGAGCTCTTTTAATTGGAGCAGGAGTAGGCCATTGGCCCTTTGAACATGTTTCGCCATTCAATAAGATCATGGCTGATCGTTACCATCACATACTATCCCCATACCCCTCGATTCCCTTATTACCCAAAAGTCTATCCACCTCTGTCTTGAATATATTCAACAACCGTAGACTATAGCTCTCTTTCACAGTTTTTAATGTGACCAGTCGGAACAATGCCGAGTAGGGGAATTCTCGCTGGTCGGTGGCCTGGGCCAATATTTATCCCTCAATCAGTATCACTAAAAATAGATTATCTGGTTACCACATTTTTGTTTGTAGGACCTTGCTGCATACAAATTGTCTGCCATATGATTACACTTTGAAAGTACATAACTGGCGGTGAAGCATATTGGGACTTCCTGAGGCTACGAAATGCATTATACAAATGCAAGTCTTTCTTTTTGACGCAGGGTATCATAACACTAACAATCAGCAGCATATTTACATTTCCTCTGGACTCTTCTCTGTGCCTGAGAGCACCAAAGCTGCTGAATGCCGTGTCTCCCAATTGGTGGGAGCACGTACGAATTAGAAGCAGGAGTAGGCCACTCGAGCCTGCTCCGCCATTCAGTAAGTTGATGGCTGAACTGGTTACTCCACATTTCCACCTACCCCCGATAACCTTTCACCCCCTTGTTTATCAAGAATCTATCTACCTCTGCCTTAAAAATATTCAAGGACTCTGCTTCCACTGCCTTTTGAGGAAGAGAATTCCAAAGACTCACGACCCTCTGGGAGAAAAAATTTCTTCTCATCTCTGTCTTAAATGCGCCACCCCTTATTTTTAAACAGTGACCCCTAGTTCTAGATTCTCCCACAAGGGGAAACATCCTTTCCACATCCACCCTGTCAAGTCCCCTCAGGATCTTATACGTTTCAATCAAGTCGCCTCTTACTCAGGGAAGTGTAAAGAAAAATGAGGGTAGAACTCCCATCACCCACCAAGTTGAGGAGATCCTGGTCCATCTTGGCATTCGGCTGTAGAGGGCATTAGAAATTTAAATAAGGCTGCCATCTTCCGCTCAGTCCAACCCCAAAAGGTCTCACTTGTACAAGCACAAACTTGAAACATAGCTGCAAAACTTTTTTTATAAAGCAGCACTCGGGAAAAAATAGCTTTGCCCTGTCCAGTTTTAATTTCTCTAAATATGGCTTCCCCAACCCTGGGCTGTCACAGTTCAAAAGTGAGCGTGTGGTCTCTTACTCAGCCGAAAATGATGGCTATCTGTCAATTGCAACCAAATTTGAAGCAGATTCAACAGCAACACAGCATTGATAAAGCGCCTGTAACACAGAAAAATATCCCAAAGCACTTCACATAGAAGCATTGAAAAATAGGAGGAGTCGGCCATTCGGCCCTTCGAGCCTGTACCGCCATTCAATACGATCATGGCTGATCATCCAAACTCAGTACCCTGTTCCTGCTTTCTCCCTGTATCCCTCGATCCCTTTAGCCCTAAGAACTATAACTTTTTCTTGAATATATTTAATGATTTGGCCTCAACTTATTTCCGTGGTAGATAATTCCACTCCCTAGGTGAAGAAATCCCTCCTCATCCCAGTCCTAAATGGCTTACCCCTCATCCTTAGACTGTGACCCCCTGGTCCTGGACTCCCCCGCCATCACAGAGGCATGAATAAAAAGAAATAGATGCTGTGCCAAAGCAGGAGTGGTTGAAGGGGGTGACCTAAAGCTTGGCCAAAGAGGTGGGTTTTAAGCAAGGTCTTAAAAGAGAAGCTGAGGGGTTTAGGGAGGGAATTCCAGGGCTGAGGACGGCTCATGGCACAGTCTCCAACGGTGAGGCAAAGTGATCTGCACAAAATTCAGGGACTGTTTTAGGCTTCCAACGGCTGAATTTTAACAAACTTAGTTCGCTTTCTGCTAAATATGCCAGTAAATGAAGAGCCCAGTTATCACTCTCCACTCAGACCTGCAGCTGCCTCCTGAAAGACCACCAGCTGAAAATTCCGCCCTGAGCTGGACGCGCATGCGCGCTGCACCCACTGTCTCTTTGGCAACGGGCCGGGGCCCAGCCGAGGCTTCGCTCCTCGCCTCGTCTCCAGCGGGACATGTATGAATGGATCCGCGGCAACATCCCCTCGCTATTCTCCGCCGTGCCGGGAGATCCACCATTCGGTATTTCTAACCGGAGCAGCGCTGTCCCTCTCAAGAGGAGCTACGCGAGGTGGGTGTCAGGCGTCAGTGACGCCGCGGGGGGAAGGGACCGCCAGGCAGACAACAACAGAGGCCTGGCCGGTCAGTAGCCAGCTATCCTCACACGTTTGTAACCTGGATCCGCCTCTTATTAACTACTAATAACATGTAAATCCAGGGCCCCTTAACTACCAACACTGATAGTCATCTCTAACCCAGATCTCCCACCAACTCCTGCCTCAGCTCATCTGCTGCTGAAACCCTCGTCCATGCTTTTCTTTTATTTAGAGATACAGCACTGAAACAGGCCCTTCGGCCCACCGAGTCTGTGCCGACCAACAACCACCCATTTATACCAACCCTACAGTAATCCCATATTCCCTATCACCTCCCTACACTAGCGGCAATTTACAACGGCCAATTTACCCATCACCTGCAAGTCTTTTGGATGTGGGAGGAAACCGGAGCACCCGGCGAAAACCCACGCAGACACGGGGAGAACTTGCAAACTCTGCACAGGCAGTACCCAGAATCGAACCCGGGTCCCTGGAGCTGTGAGGCTGCGGTGCTAACCACTGCGCCGCCTCAACTGTTGCAGTACACTCTTGGCTGGCCTCCTACGTTCTACCCTTCATAAATTGCTGCCCATGTCCTAACTCACACCAGGTCCTGTTCATCCGTCATCCCTGTGTTTGCTGACATACTGGCCCTTGGTCCACCGAGGCTTCAATTTAAAAATTTCTCATCTTTGTTTTCAAATCCTTCTATGGCCTTGCTCTGCCCTCCTGTAACCTCCTACAACTCTGAGATATCTATACTGCTCCAATTCTGGCCTTTTGCACATCACGGATTTTAATTGTGCCACCATTGGCGGCAGTGCCTTCAGCTGCCTGGGTCCGAAGTGCTGCAATTCCCTCCCTAACCCTCAATGCCTTTCTCTCTCCTCCTTTAAGACATTGTTTAAATAATACCTCATTGTCCAAGCTTTTGGTCACCAATCTTAATATCTACTTAGGCGATTTGCTCATAGAGTCATTACAACACAGAAGGAGGCCATTTGGCCCTTCGAGTCTACATCAGTTCTTTAGAGCAATCCAGTCAGTCCCATTCTCCTGCTGTATCCCCATAGCCCTACAAGTTTATTTCGCACAAGTGCCCATCCAATTTCCTTTTGAAATCATCATCGTTTCCACTTCCACCACCCTCATAGGCAGGGAGTTACAGTACCAGACGCTGCATAAAGAATGTTATTCCTCACTTCCCCCCTGCATCTCTTGCCCAAAACCTTAAATCTGTGTCCCCTGGTCAATGTACCATCAGCTAATGTGAACAGCTTTCCTTTTGTCCACCTTATGTCCTTCTTCTTTGGCCTCCTTGTCTCGGGAGACAATGGGTAAGCGCCTGGAGGTGGTCAGTGGTTTGTGGAGCAGGGCCTGGAGTGACTATAAAGGCCAATTCTAGAGTGACAGACTTTTCCACAGGTGCTGCAGATAAAATTGGTTGTTCGGGCTGTTACGCAGTTGGCTCTCCCCCCGCTTCTGTCTTTTTTCCTGCCAACTGCTAAGTCTCTTCGACTCGCCACACTTTAGCCCCGCCTTTATGGCTGCCCACCAGCTCTGGCGATCGCTGGCAACTGACTCCCGTGACTTGTGATCAATGTCACAGGACTTCATGTTGCGTTTGCAGACGTCTTTAAAGCGGAGACATGGACGGCCAGTGGGTCTGATACCAGTGGAGAGCTCGCTGTACAATGTATCCTTGGGGATCCTGCCATCTTCCTTGCGGCTCACATGGCCAAGCCATCTCAAGCGCCGCTGGCTCAGTAGAGTGCACAAGCTGGAGATGTTGGCCGCCTCGAGGACTTCTGTGTTGGAGATACGGTCCTGCCACCTGATGCCAAGGATTCTCCAGAGGCAGCGAAGATGGATTGAATTGAGACGTCGCTCTTGGCTGACATACGTTGTCCAGGCCTCGCTGCCGTCGAGCAAGGTACTGAGAACACAGGCTCGATACACTCGGACTTTTGTGTTCCGTGTCAGTGCGCCATTTTCCCACACTCTCTTGGCCAGTCTGGCCATAGCAGTGGAAGCCTTTACCATGTGCTTGTTGATTTCTGCATCGAGAGACAGGTTACTGGTGATAGTTGAGCCTAGGTAGGTGAACTCTTGAACCACTTCCAGAGTGTGGTCGCCGATATTGATGGATGGAGCATTTCTGATGTCCTGTCCCATGATGTTCGTTTTCTTGAGGCTAATAGTTAGGCCAAATTCGTTGCAGGCAGCCGCAAACCTGTCGATGAGACTCTGCAGACACTCTTCAGTGTGAGATGTTACTGCAGCATCGTCAGCAAAGAGGAGTTCCCTGATGAGGACTTTCCGTACTTTGGTCTTTGCTGTTAGATGGGCAAGGTTGAACAACCTGCCCCCTGATCTTGTGTGGAGGAAAATTCCTTCTTTGAAGACTTGAACGCATGTGAGAGCAGCAAGGAGAAGAAAATCCCAAACAGTGTGGGTGTGAGAACACTGCGGCACAGTGGCGCAGTGGTTAGCACCGCAGCCTCAGAGCTCCAGTGACCCGGGTTCAATTCTGGGTACTGCCTGTGTGGAGTTTGCAAGTTCTCCCTGTGTTTGCGTGGGTTTCCTCCAGGTGCTCCGGTTTCCTCCCACATGCCAAAGACTTGCAGGTTGATAGGTAAATTGGCCATTAGCAATTGCCCCTAGTATAGGTAGGTGGTAGGGAAATATAGGGACAGGTGGGGATGTGGTAGGAATATGGAATTAGTGTAGGATTAGTATAAATGGGTGGTTGATGGTCGGCACAGACTCGGGCCGAAGGGCCTGTTTCAGTGCTGTATCTCTAAACTAAACTAAACTAAAACTAAACATCCCTGTTTCACGCCACTCAGGATAGGAAAGGGGTCTGATGAGGCTTCGCTATGTTGAATTGTGCCTTTCATATTGTCATGGAATGAGGTGATGATACTTAGTAGCTTTGGTGGACATCTGATCTTTTCTAGTAGTCTGAAGAGATCATGTCTGCTGACGAGGGCAAAGGCTTTGGTGAGATCAATGAAGGCAACGTAGAGGGGGCATCTGTTTAGATTTTTTTTTAGATGTAGATATACAGCACTGAAACAGGCCCTTCGGCCCACCGAGTCTGTGCCGACCATCAACCACCCGTTTATACTAATCCTACACTAATCCTGTATTCCTACCACATCCCCACCTGTTCTCATATTCCCCTACCACCTACCTATACTAGGGGCAATTTTTTTTATAATTGCCAATTTACCTATCAACCTGCAAGTCTTTTGGCTGTGGGAGGAAACCGGAGCACCCGGCAAAAACCCACGCAGACACAGGGAGAACTTGCAAGCTCCACACAGGCAGTACCCAGAATTGAACCCGGGTCGCTGGAGCTGTGAGGCTGTGGTGCTAACCACTGCACCACTGTGCCGCCCATAAATGCCGCGGCATTTCTCCTGTAGCTGACGAAGGGAGAACAGCATGTCAATGGTCGATCTCTCTGCTCGAAGGCCACACTGTGCCTCAGGGTAGACTTGCTCGGCCAGCTTCTGGAGCCTGTTTAAAGCGACTTGAGCAAAGACTTTCCCCACTATGCTGAGCAGGGAGATTCCACGGTAGTTGTTGCAGTCACCGCGATCACCTTTGTTTTTATAGAGGGTAATGTATTGGCATCGCGCATGTCCTGTGGTACTGCTCCCTTGTCCCAGCACAGGCAAAGCAGTTCGTAGAGTGCTGAGAGTATAGCAGGCTTGGCACTCTTGATTATTTCAGGGGTAATGCTGTCCTTCCCAGGGGCTTTTCCGCTGGTTAGAGAATCAATGGCATCACTGAGTTCCGATTTTGTTGGCTGTACGTCCAGCTCATCCATGACTGGCAGAGACTGGGTTGCATTGAGGGTGGTCTCAGTGACAACATTTTCCCTGCAGTACAGTTCCAGGTAGTGCTCAACCCAGCGGTCCATTTGCTTGCGTTGGTCAGTGATTGTGTCCCCTGATTTTAGACTTGAGGGGGGGCGATCTTTTTGATGGTTGGCCCAAAAGCTCTCTTAATGCCATCATACATTCCTCTGATGTTCCCGGTGTCTGAGACCAGCTGAATATGACTGCATAGGTGTTGCCAGTAGTCATTTGTGCAGCGCCTGGCTGTTCTTTGTGCAGTGCTTCTGGCTGCTTTAAGTGCTAAGGATGTTAACTCGCTGGGGGCTTTCTTGTCAGCAGTGCAATGCGCTTAGCGGCTATGACAGGTTCCAGCTCTTCACACGTTTGCCATAGGTGATCATAGCTGACTCATAGATGGCGTCTCTGATGTGGGCCCACTTGGTCTCTGCATCCCCTGTGGGAGTGTTTTGAAGGGCTTTTTCAAGTGAATTTAGAAATTTTTGTAACAGCTGTGGATAAGAAACTCTGCTCGTGTTGATGCGTGGTTGGCCCTTCTGCTTGGCGTGATGCAGCTTCTTTGGTTTGAGTCCAACCTTGCTGCACACCAGGAAGTGGTCGGTGTCGCAGTCCACACTGTGGAAGCTGCGTGTGATGCAGTCTCTGTCCATTCTCATTCATCCTTCCAGTGCCATAGCGCCCAAGGCAGAAGGGCAATGAGTCATGGTCGGCCCCAACCCTGGCATTAAAGTCCCCCAGCAGGGACAGATGTTCGGTATTGGGGATGCTACTAATGATATTATGGAGTTTCTCATAGAACTGGTCTTTAGCTTCAGGTGGGGAGCAGAGTGTTGGAGCATAGATTCTGAGTAGGTGTACTGGACCAGAGGCGGTGAGTAGTCGGATGGACAATATGTGTTCTGAGCCATTGGAAGGTGGCTCTGTCATGCTGAGCATCGAGTTTCTGATGGCGAAGCCCACTCCATACTGTCTTGGTTCTTCAGGATCCCTACCCTGCCAGAAGAAGGTGTAGTTTTCATAATCTCATCCGCTTCTATCAAATCTCCCCTCAATCTCCTTTGCTCCAAGGACAACAACTGCAGCTTCTCCAACTAACCTTGTAGCTAAATTCCCTCATCTCTGGAACCATTCTTGTAAATCTTCTCTGCACCCTCTCAAGGACCTTCACATCTTTCCTAAAGTGTGGTGATTGGAACTGGACGCAGTACTCCAGCTGTGGCCTAACCGGAGCTTGATTAAGGTTCAGCATAACTTCCCTGCTTTTGTACTCAATACCTCTATTTATGAAGTCCGTGGTCCCATATGCTTTGCTAACCATTCAAAGATCTATGCACATGAATTCACAGATCCCATTGCTCTTGTACACTCATTAGAACTGTGCCATTTAGTCTGTCTTGACTGTCCCTATCCCTTCTGCCAAGATGCATCGCCTCACAGTTTATATTAAATTTGAACTGCCACTTGTCTGCCCATTCTGCTAGTGTATCTGTATCCTGCTGCATTTGATTAATATCATCCTCGCTGCAACAGTTCCAAGTTTGGTATAGGCAAATTTTGAAATTTTGCTCTGTCTTCCATTATCCAAGTCCTTATAATATCAAAGCAAGCAGTGGTCCTGGTACTGACCCTTGGGAACATCACTGTCTACCATCCTCCAGTCTGAAAAATAACCATTTACCACGGCTCTCTATTTTCTGTCCTTAAGCCAATTTTTTATCCAAGCTGACACTGAACCCCCCCACCCCCATCCCATTCCATGAGGTCAATTTTATTAATCAGCCTTTTATATGTACTTTGTCAAAAGCTTTCTCAAAACCATATGCACAACATCCATTGCATTCCCTTCATCAACTTTCTCTGCTACTTCATCAAAAAATTCAATTAGATTAGTAAAACACAATCCTTTTACAAATCTGTGCTTGCTCTCGATTAACTCAAACCTCTCCAAATGCTTGTTGATTTTTTTCCCTGATTATTGTTGCTAAAACCTTACCCACCACTGATGTTAAACTGACAGGCTTGTAGTTACGAGGACTGACCTTGCATCCTTCCTTGAGTAAGGGCGTCACAGTTGCCACTCTCCATCCTTCCACATCTAGGAAAGATTGAAAGATTATGTCAAGCCCTTCCACTATCTCCATTCCTACCAGCACAGTGGCGCAGCGACCCGGGTTCAGTTCTGGGTACTGCCTGTGCGGAGTTTGCAAGTTCTCCCTGTTTCTGCCGGGTGCTCTGGTTTCCTCCCACAGCCAAAGACTTGCAGGTTGATAGGTAAATTGGCTATTGTAAATTGCCCTTAGTGTAGGTACGTGGTAGGAGAATTGAGGGAAGGATGTAAGGGAATATGGGATTAATGTAGGATTAGTATAAATGGGTGGTTGTTGGTCAGCACAGACTTGGTGGGCTGAAGGGCCTGTTTCAGTGCTGTATCTCTCTATGACTACCTCCTTTAATAATCTCTTTTTAGGCAGTCCTCGGGAACGAGGATGACTTTCTTCCACTCCAGCAACCAAGAATGCAAGCCATCCAGACTAGGCGGCTTTTACACTCTAAGCATAGCCAGCCTTTCCAGTAAATCTTGCCTAACAATGTTCACCCCATCCATTGTCTCTACCATCTCCGCCTGTACCAATATTTTGCAGCATTGTCTTCCTTAGTTAACACCGATACAAATACTCATGACCTTTTCTAGCCTTGCCCTGCACCTCTAAGCATAGATCACCTTTTTTTGTCCGTAATAGGCCACACCCAGCTCTTACTACTTGCATACTATTTACATGCTGGTACAAAATTTTTGGGAGACCTTGTGTGTTAATTGCCATTCTATTCTCATATTCTCTCTTTACCAGTTTTATTTTCCTCTTCACTTGCCCTCTCAACTTATTGTACTTGGCCTGGTTCCTGCTTGAAGTATTCATCTGATATACATCCTATACCTTTTATTTGGTTTCATTCTCTATCTCCCTTGTCATCCAAGAAGCCCTGGCTTTGGTTCCCTTACCTTTGTTGGAATGTACCTAGCCTGTACCTGAAACATATCCTGCTTAAAGATCACTCCTCCCCTGTGCAGCAGAGCTAACCGTGGTGCAACGAATTGGGCTGTTGCTGCTTTCCCCTGAGAGGCCATTCCCCCCAACAGTATCCAAAGCAGTATATCTTTTTTGTAGGGGAATAGCCACAGGAGATTCCTGAACTGCCTGCCTAGTCCTCTTGCTCTGCCTGGTGGTCACCCATTCCCCTCCTGCCTGTGGGGTCTGAGCCTGCTGTGTGACCACCTCTCTATACAGCCTATCCATGATGCTCTCCGCCTCGTGGATGCTCCAGCTCCGAAACCCGGGCTGAGACATTCCTCGTAGTCCTTCTTTGTCTGCTGCTATCTAATATGTTAGTACTTCTTTCTCGAGTACTATCCAACACTCACTTTCTGCTCTTTAATCCTCTTTTCTATTTCTATAAGCTGGTGCCTATCCCCCTGCCACTTTAGTTTAAACCCTCCCCGTGAGGACTTTCATTCCAGTCCTGTTGAAATGCAACCCGTCCCTTGTGAATAGGTGCCTTCTGCCCCAGAACTGGTCCCAATGCCCCAAGAATCTGAAGCCCTCAATCCTGCACCATGCCTCAAGCCACGCATTGATCCTCCCTATCTTCCCATTTCTACTTTTGCTGGTGCATGGCACTGAGAGTAATCTAGAGGTTACTACCTTTGAGGTCCTACTTTTTAACTTCCTCCCTAGCTCCTGAAAATCTAACCATTAGACTTCAATACTTGTCCTCTCTATGTTGTTGGTACCATTATATACCACAACTTTTGGCTCACTGCCTTCCCTCTACAGAATGTCAGATTTTGATTGATAACACTCCTGTGAAGCACCTTGTGATGTTAAAGTGGTATATACATGGATGTTGTTGTAATATATGCATAATACAATGCTGCAGTAAACTCTTGTGGACTGTGCTGTGAACTTGAACACCAACAAGACGACTGGTTTTCTGAGCACTTTATAATTGGAAATTGCTGATATGATCCCAGGAACCCAACATCTATAATGATCAGTCACAGTAGGATTTCTGGAAGGGAAACCTAATATATTCTCAAAATGTTTTGGTAGAAATTCTTTGTATACAAACGCTTGACTCAGTGATGCAAATGAATCCCATCGGCAAATGTTATCAAGATTGTCTTGCTCCTTGCTACTGGCTCCCCCTTTAACAGGATAGCAGGAGGGTTTGAGCACCACAGCGCTGAGGAAAAATTAAACGTTTGCCTAATATGTTTTCACTGAGAGCATGATTCTTTAAAAAGCAGAAGTTTTCCCAGTGGAAAGACACCCTGCATTCACAGGCATTCATATCATTTTGGTCTTTTTTGCCCTAGTGTACAGGCTTCTAATGATGAAATCGAATGGATATCAGTAAAGAGGCGAAGGCTGGGTAAGTTCAAGTTTTTACAGGATAACATGTTCCAGTTGAACAGAAGGTATTGCATGACAATTCCAGAACATGTTCTTAAGAGTTTGCCTACTTGCCTTTCCTTGTGGTAAATGTTGAGTATTGATGTCTCACCATCAAGACTTGGGTTGGATTTCCCAAGCTTCCACCAATGCAGAGCAGAGGGTAGGAGAGTCTGGAGAAGAAAATCAGGAAAAATGATGGATCACCACAAAACAGAGACATGCCCAGGGTCTTTTAGTCATTGTTAACAGCAGCCTTGCCCAGGGATCCTTCCTGTTCCTTGTGGAGTTGCTTTGGCAATGCACCATAAGTTGGAAGGAAGTTATCTGAAGTGGATCACAACAACAACTTGGTTTTCTGTAGCGTTCCAATTTTTAAAAATAGACATCTTACCAGATGGGAAGGAAAAATGAACACAGAGTGGGGGACAGAAAACTTGAAGAAAGCATCACAATAAAATAGAAAAGGGCATTTGAAAGCATTGAGAACAAACAAATGTTTCTGAAAGAAATTCCAAAGAGCTCAGGGCACAGTTCATCTGCCAGTGGTGTCAAATTATAAGAGGGTAACTGTGGACATACAAGGTTGGAGGAGATTACGGAGGTTTATAGCGTGTAAGAAGCTGAGGATGAGAATCTGGAAATTAGTTTGATGGAGGACATGGAGCTTGGCAGACCAGGGATAACTGTGCTTGATTTTAACTTCAAAACTTATGATATGTTTGGACAGAGCATTTTGAACTGTATTATACGACGGTACCGTACTGGTACAGACAGGTCTGTCACTGTATAACATGGGTACAGTACTTGTGGGTACAGTTCTGTTACTGTGTAATGCTGGGGTACAATATTGATATTTCAAATCTCAAATTTGTCCTCTGGTTTTAATAACCACAAGACTGCAAATTAGAATAGCATGAAACTGCTAGATGATATAAAGACCATCTCAGTGAGGCATCCAAAAGATATTACAGAAAGTGAGAATAACTTGGTGGTACAGCAGATAGGAGCCCCTGTATGCTGGGCTATAAAATGGTAGGGTGTAATTGTCCACATGGTTAGTTATGCGCCCAGTCTGGGGAAGGTGCTGAGCTGATTTGGCACTTCACCACAAGGAAAGTGGCTCCAGGCTGCTGTCACACACCTCCTCGCAACTAGCTGCACAGAGAGATTAGCAGTAGGCCTTCAGCCTATCTCTCCAGCCAAATGTCATCGAGGAGACAATCGGAAAGGGAAAATGGAGCAAAATGAAATTACCCAGAAGAAAATAAATTGTTCTTTGTGTTCCAGATGACTTTGTGAATATAGTTAAGAAGTCTATATCAGGATTTGTCAGCTACGTAAAGTCAGTGTCGCCATTTGGTTACAAAGTCATGCAAGTAGATTCCAATTCCACCGTGCAGAGGAAGTCAGCCCAACCATTGAAACAGGTCAGTGCTTTCATTAGTCAAGTCTAAGCTTAAGGAAATAATCAGACAAAGGTGCTAACTGGGTGATAATTTCCATTGCATTGTTTGCTTATTGGTACAAGTGTAATTTTGAAGGTGTAAATATTGCCCCTAATGGTGTGAAGCAGATCTGTGACGGAGATTCCTGGGAGCTGTTGTTACTCTGTGCCAGACCAGCACACTGCAAAGGGCTGCTGTATCTCTGCAGTACAGCTACTCCACACACACTGCAAGGGGGTGGGTCCCTCTGCTCTGTGTTACTTCAGCATGTTGCTGTCAAATCGAGATAGGGTTGTGTGAGAGAAGTCTAAATGAATGATTCGTGCAGCATTATTTCAAATGTTTTTTCCTGCAGTTTTTTTGTGAATCCAGTCTGTCTGTGGGGATCTGGTTGATAAGTGAGAGTCTCGGCCATTTAATTTCCGAGGTGTTCCAATGGCTGTGCCTGTAACCTGCTGATGTTCCCCAGTTCTCTTTTCATGTTGGCTTGCTACTTCCTTTTTTTTTGCATCGCTGTGGAGAGGGAATGAGCAGTCTTTGCTAATGGCCTGCCCTCATGCATCTGATTTATTCTGCTGCATCTTCCCATTTTTCGTGGGCTTTGCGTTGCAAACTTAGGAGAGATTATTTTGGATGTGGGGGCAGGGGGGTGAACAGAAGTTTTGATTCACCCTTGTACAGTGGCAATATTCATGTCTGTCTGGATTGAGACTGAGAATAGCTGTATTGTTTTGTAGTACAAATATGGGTTTCGATTGTTAGTTAAAAACACAGTATTAAATTTATGATCAACACGGCATGTGTGTGTAGAAGCGTGTCATATAGTTTTATGAGTCACATTTTGTGATTAGATCTGAACTGTGCAAATTGTTCCTTCTGTTGGCCCACTTGAAAGGCAGCACGTAACTGAGCCATAAAGCTAAAGATTGCAGGTTCAATTTCTGTGTACAGAAAGGTCCAAGCCAAGGTTTGATTCCTGCTCTATACCCAATTTCCTTTCTCAGTTGGGATAGCAGTTGAGGTGCTTCAATTTGCCATAGTGGGAACAATCTGCTCAGGTTCCTACTCTAATCACTATCCAATCAGCCCCCCAGCTGGAAAGTGCGAATGCTTGCATATTGGCCACATTGACATTGACTGAAAATTCACCTTTTGGGCTCACACACTAAGAAATGGTCAGTCTCATGACCGATGCAGTTTAATCTGAAGAAGTGTGAGGAAGAATAACAAGAGGCAATATAGGAACAAGGAGACCTGGAGCTTCACATATACAGATCTTTGAGGATGGTGGGACAAGTTGATAAGGTTGCTTAAAAAAAGATGCGAGATCCTGGGCTTTATAAGTAGAGGAATAGAGCACAAAAACATTGAAGTTACTCTAATCCTTTATAAATTACTGGGTTAGGAGTTGGGTGGAGAGACTGGAGAAGGTGGATTGTTCTCCTTAGAGAAGAAAAACTTAAGGGTAGACTTATTAGAGGCCTTCAAATTATGAGGAATTTTGATAAACTAGATAGAAACTGTTTCGAGTGGCAGGAGGGTCGGTAACCAGAGGACACAGATTTAAGATAATTGGCAAAAGAACCAGAGGGGAGATAAGAATTTTTTTTTGTACAGAGAGTTGTTATGATCTGGCATACACTACATGGGAGGCTGCATATAGTGGTGCCACTATTTCCAACAAGAATGGAGCTGATTGGGTAATTTTCCCGCCAATCACTGCTGAAAGTTACTGGGATTGATGTAACTATCTTCCACTCACTGCATTTTGCTGTAGAAATCAGGCTGCTTTTATCGGGACATGTTGCTATAGTTTCGGTTATGAGTTTTGTTCTAGTTTGTAGGCATTCCTTTTTAGTAGATTGTTTGGTGTAATGCACTGATTAAACAGATTCTGCTCAGCTCCTGTTCCTATGTTCCTCAACGTTGTTTGTGGTAAAATAGACTGTTTGCTGTAAATCCTGCCATATGTCCATCCTGCCTCCGTCTCATTGTTAATACAGTGGTGTCAATAGACTTTCTGGCCTGGAAGAGTGGTGGAAGCAGACTCAATCGTAATTTTTGAAAGGGACTTGGATAAATACTTGAAAAGGAGAAAATTGCAGTGCTATAGGGAATGAGTAGGGAAGTGGGACTAATTGGACAGCTCTATTAAAGAGGCACCATGAACCATATGGCTTCCTCTGTTGTACAAGTCTTTGATTCCAGGTATTGGAGGGCTGCCAGTGCCCAAGAAACTATACTCCAGCATTGAGTTACTGCACTCACAAGGTGAGAAAGAATACTCAGAAATTACAAATTTAATGGACAATGCAGCTACATGCTTTAAGTACATGCCCCAGTCTTTACTTAATAAAGACTCTTACAATTGGAATGCAAACACTTAACATTTCCACATACAGCTTTCAAAATCGTGATTTTTTAAAAAATATAAGTAAAACTTATTGTTTGTACTAAATGTGTTATGATAGTTTAACTGCTTGGTGTTCTGATTTTAATATGGTTGTTTTGGGAATGTTAGAGGGAGATTGAATTAATAATGCAGATTTGTTTTTTTTTCCTTCTTCGCTGGTAATACTCACCTCTGAGTTTGAAGGTTGTGGGTTCAAGTCCCATTCGAGAGACTTGAGCAGATAATCTGAACTGACCTGCCATACTGAGAGGTGCCATCTTTCCAATGAGACATTAAACTGAGAACCCACCTATCAGTACAGTTAGACATAAAGGTTCCCATGGCCTTATTCACAAAGCAAGGGAGTTATCTGGTGTTCTGATCAGTATTTAACCCTCAACAAATGCCACAAAAACAGATTATTTGATTATTTATCTCTTGCTGTTTGTGGGACCTTGCTGTGCCATTTGCCTACAAAACAACAATGGCTACACTTGGCGGCAGGGGAGTAATGAATTGGTCATAAAACATTTTGGGTCATCTTGAGGACATGTAAAGCAATATAGAAATGCAAGTCCGCTTCCTTCTCTTGCTCACTGTCGTCTTTTTTGAAAGTGCAAACTATTTTGGGTTACGCTTCCATGGGTACTTGCAGCTCTCTGGAACCTCACCCAAATGGCTGTTCTTCACATGTCAGCTGACAAAACAGTGACCAGCAGCAGACAATGTAACATGGAAGGTATCTCAGCTGAGCCCATCCTGTTCTTACCCAATGTTTATACATGTGCATGTTCCATCTGGGGTCCCTGGAGAGCAGTCAGCTATGGAGCACCCTTGCTGATTTTCTCCTCCCCAAGTCAGAGGCACAGAGAATGATAGCAGTCTCCAATTGCTGCTTTGGCTATGATCAGCTAATAGTGCAGACCGGGTACAATACATGATTGAAATTTGTTTATTGACAGTTTTAACTCTTAATTATTATCCATATTGCTAGCTCTGCTCTGGTCACCCAAGCCAAATGTGACCTGTGACTGAAGAGACAGGCAGCAGACCAAACAACTCTAAAGTGGTTGCCTGGAGGGTGTGTGTAAGAGTACCCCTGACTGGCACCAGTGATACTTTAGTGCAAGAAAAAGTAGTTCAGCCAGAATTTGCTGGAATGGGCATCTCATGGCATGCCCAGTTAGTTAGACATCATCCTGCACCCTTTAGCTCAAATGCTTTTTGCCATCTAAATTACTAGAAGTCGGAGCTGATAACGGCACAGCGAGGGCAACAGGGCATTTGGGACCTTAATGAACAATGGTACAAACTACGTATCTCCTTAGCCATAGAAAATAGGAGCAGGAGTAGGCCATTCGGCCCTTCGATACGATCATGGCTGATCATCCAAACTCAGTACCTTGTTCCCAATGAGGATAAGGTTTTGAGAAATAAACAGAGGGAGGACTGAGAAGGAGGGTGAATTAGAGTGGGTGAATTCAACATCAATTCAGGTACAGAAAACAAAATAAGGAGTGGGAAAAAAATGATTGGATTAAGAAAGAGAAAAATAGAGACAGAAAGGAAAAGTTGACTAATTTTTTAAAAAATTGACATTTTTCTAATCTCCCAACAACAATTCACAACCTGAAGGAATGAAATTCCACATTTTTAATAATTTTCTGGACTGGAGAGGTTTATTGGCAGTCATCAACATTATCATGAGATTAAAAGGGTACTTAACTAACCTATTAATTGCTACTTAACTTTTTTTATTTTATTTTTATTTTATTTAGAGATACAGCACTGAAACAGGCCCTTCAGCCCACCGAGTCCGTGCCGACCATCAACCACCCATTTATACAAATCCTACACTAATCCCATATTCCTACCACATCCCCACCTGTCGCTATATTCTCCTACCACCTACCTATACTAGGGGCAATTTATAATGGCCAATTTACCTATCAACCTGCAAGTCTTTTGGTGGTGGGAGGAAACCGGAGTACCCGGCGAAAACCCACGCAGACACAGGGAGGACTTGCAAACTCCACACAGGCAGTACCCAGAATTCAACCCGGGTCACTGGAGCTGTAAGGCTGCGGTGCTAACCACTGTGCTGCCCACTTTGCCGCTCTCTTTGTGGTGAGTTTAATGGGCAATTAATGTGCATATGCAGGAACTTCATGAAAAGTTAAGGATGAGATACCTTTTTTGTGAGACTAATGGCTCAGTGGTGCAAATCGTTCAACAACTTGTGGCGATCCACAATTCGTGGATTATCTCTTCGTCATAGGTTGCTGGTTGACTTGCATGTTAATAATAATATGCGTTGTTATTTTTTTCAGCAAATTCTGGTCTGTGGTGTCAGGAAAGAACGAGTTGTGAAAACGGATAAAAATGAGCGTGCTTTGTTGTGCATGGAACTATCCAAAATGTGTATTTGCCCAGTAGAACAATGGATAGTGATTTTTTTTTTGTATTCAACTTTAATGATGCATCTCCTTCTTTAAAGATTCTTTCCTCCTCCCTGACTGACCTCCGTTTTTGCGGTTCTGGTGAATCTTTACGAAGAGCAGATTTAAAATTAGGTAAGAACATGTTTTGATAGGTTGGTAAATTATTAGTGTCGATCTTCACCCTGTCTGCCATCCATCTCTTTTTCTATCTTAAATTCGTTCTCCCCCTCTCATATATTAAATGCTTAGAATCTAATACAATTACATACTAGAGATCACTATCCATTCATCCAATGGCAGCTTGGATGCGAAGTTGGCTGAATGACAGGAAGTAGAGTAGTGGCGAACGATTGTTTTTGGACTGGAGGAAGGTATATAGTGAGGTTCCCCAGGGGTTAGTGTTAGGACTATTGCTTTTCTTGATCTATATTATTGAACTAGACTTTGGTGTACAGGGCACAATTTCAAAATTTGCGGATGACACAAAACTAGGAAGTATTATGAACTGTGAGGAGGATAGTGATAAACTTCCAAGAGGACTAGGCTAGTGGAATAGTTGGACACATGGCAGATGAAATATAATGCAGTGAGGTGATTCAGGAGAGGCAATATAAAATAAAGGGTACAATTCTATAGGGGATGCAGGAGCAGAGGGACCTGGGGGTGCACAAATCATTGAAAATAGCAAGACGGGTTGAGAAACCAGTTCATAAAACATATGGGATCCTGAGCTTTATAAATAGGGGCATAGAGTGCAAAAGCAAGGAGATTATGCTGAATCCGTCTAAAACCCTGGTTTGGCCTCAACTGGAATATTGTGTCCAGTTCTGGGCACCACACTTTAGGAAGGATGTGAAGGCATTAGAGAGCGTGTAGGAAAGATTCATGAATATGGTCCAGGGATGAGCAACTTCAGTTATGTGGACAGATTGGAGAAGCTGGGGCTGTTCTCCTTGGAGAAAAGAAGATTGAGAGGAGATTTAATGGAGGTTTTCAAAATCAGAGTCGAGAACCAGAGAACACCACTTTAAGGTGAAGGGCAAAAGAACCAATGGTGACATGAGGAAAAACCTTTACACAGCGCGTGGTTACTATCTAGAATGCACTGCCTGAGAGTGTGATGGAGGCAGATGCAGTCATGGCTTTCAAAGGAGAATTGGATAATTATCTGAAGCAAAAAAAGTTGGGAGGGCTACAGGGAGAAGGTTGGGCGAGTGGGACTAGGTGAGTTGCTCTTCGAGAGAGCCGGCATGGACACGATGGGCTGAATGGCCTCCTGTGTGCTGGGACCATTCTATGATTCTAAATTGCTGTAAGTTAGAGATATAAATGGTGCGGCACCTTCTGTAGGGCATCTGTGTGACAGAGCAGGCAACTGTACCTACTTTCAGCAATCCTTCAATCTGATTAATGAACAGCGTGGTGTCTGAACCAGGAAGTGCAAGTTAGAGTAGTGAATTTAATGTCAAATCAGGTACAGAAAACAAAATAAAAGAGAGGGAAAGAAAGATTGGATTAAGAGTGAAGGGAAAAAAGAAACAAAGATTAAAGTTTAAAAAAAAATTCTATATTCCCAGCAACAAATTGGTGAAAGAGTGAGACTCCACACTTGTAGAAATTAATTTTCAGTTCTAGAGATAATTGGCAATAGTTTTAGACCTGTTACACTGTTAAAAAGTAACTTGGACTGAAATAGGCTAGCCCTAACTTTCTATGGCACGTTTACTCCATATCTAGGGCAGATGTGCGGGTACTTCATGCTGTTTAATACATTTGAATAGGAAGCCAGGCGGTGAGATGCCATTTTTGAGCAACTTCTGGAAGAGTGGTGGATCTCGGACAGCAACTTCCATATTTTCATGTTTAACTGCGCATCTGCATTATTTTTGGAGTAAATTATGACCCATTGTGTCTTATTGTTCTTTAGAAGAGTTGTTCTTATCAGGGGAGTTTTTTGTTGTATGTCCATATTGTTCTCTACATTTTTTCACTCTTGAGGATCTGCCAGGAAATGTACAGAAAACCAATGAGGGAGAATCTGCAGGGAAAATAAAATTAGTGAGCTCCAATATCCTCTGCGTGGAAATCTAGCATACCACAGGTGCATCTTTGGCTATCTAACAAGCACCTCAATATATGGAATTCTGTTGAAATTGCATCTTATGAGGTTAAACTGGCCCTAAGAGGACTTGCTCACATTGCTTTTTGGCTCTTGCTGTTTGACTTAGATGCTGACCGAGAATCAAGGAGAAGGAATCACGGAAGTGAAAGGAAATGGCATGAATTGGACAAAATAAAACAGAGGTAAGTGTATAATCTCATAAATGTCAAACCATCCAATTTCTTGTTTCTTTAAATCTGTAGTGTGATAATCTTAGGTTTAGTTTAGTTTAGAGATACAGCACTGAAACAGGCCCTTCAGCCCACCGAGTCTGTGCCGACCATCAACCACCCATATATACTAATCCGACACTAATCCCATATTCCTGCCACATCCCCACCTGTCACTATATTTCCCTACCACCTACCTATACTAGTGGCAATTTATAATGGCCAATTTACCTACCAACCTGCAAGTCTTTTGGCTTGTGGGAGGAAACCGGAGCACCCGGAGAAAACCCACGCAGACACAGGGAGAACTTGCAAACTCCATACAGGCAGTACCCAGAATTGAACCCGGGTCGCTGGAGCTGTGAGGCTGTGGTGCTAACCACTGCGCCACTGTGCCGCCCAAATTGGTTAGCAAAATTAAAGCACATGTGATAGGAGGTAATATACTGGCATGGATTAAGGATTGGTTAACAGGCAGAAAGCAGAAAGTAGGAATAAACGGGTCATTCTCGCATGCATTCCCTCTTGACCTTTTCCAGCATTTATTACTCTGTCCACATTTATAATAGAAACTATCTATATAACTTTATCTTGCTGTAATTACACTCTCTTCAGTGGATGCATTGGAGGGAGGGTTTAATTGTAGTGTGACAAGTTTACACAGGCTGTTTTCTGTTATAAGTATGGACATAAGAATTCACAACACAATACATAAATTTAAAATAGATTGAATCATATCTGCAAAATCTGGTCCAATTATCTTCTTTCCAACCTCCCTACATGCAATGCCACAGGAACTCGACCAGCATATATGAATTTTCTTGGCAGAACTGGTAAGCCTGTTTAATGGAATACTTAGCTGCACATTTAAAAGGGGTTGGAACATCTGGAAGAATAGCTTTTATTTGGCATGATTCCCATTGTGTATGGAACATAAAATGTGGGGAGAAAAATCTACTTTCAAGAATTTCCTCCTCCGTATCTCCTGTGCAGTGTTGTCCAATAGAAATTGCTGACAATACACTGATGTAGCTACAGTGGACATTGTTTTAGCCACATTTATTAATTTCAGTGGAAACACCTTACACACACAATACAGATAAATGTAATTCGTATGTATACTTAATTTAACAAACTTCATCAGATTGACTGCTGAAAATGTTGACTCACACAGCGAGACACATCAGACCTGCCCCTGCTCTCCATCCAGAACGCGGTTGGATGCTACTTGTTGTTTTCCGAGCCATGTGCTGTTGGAACTGCTTATTATTGGTTGGGGGTTGTTTTTTTTTCGCTGATCTGGAGTGATTATTCTGATTTCTCTAACCAGGGTGACAGCTCCCCTCTCCATACAATGTTGCTGGTGTTTCCAAAGTGCTGGTATCTGGTGTTTTTGCCTGTATTACACACCATTTTATCAGATAACTAATAATCAGTAACCAAAGAATTAAATCATTCACAATGATCAAAAATACTCACATGCCCTCCTTTTCATCTTACCATTTTACCAACAAGCACACGAACAGGTCAAAGTACAGATGCATATGGCTGTCCGGATATTAGCATTGCGATCACATGCCCAACAACAGTGTCTATGTTTTTATTTACTAATTAAAAATGCAATTAGTCATTTCTGGATTCCCGATTAGCCAATTTCCCTGGATCCTGTGACTCCGAATAGGCACTTGGGAGAGTGAAGTGTCGGGGCCCATTCATGCCAGTAGAGCTATTGTAACGTGTCATAATACCATCATCAGTGTCATAATGGAGCAGAGAAGTGGATGAGCAGCTCCCTGAAGCTTAGAAAATTGAATTTAAAACAAACGTGTGAACATAGGAATTAGGAGTAAGAGTAGGCCACTTGGCCCTGCGAGCCTGCTGCACCATTCAACAAGATCATGGCTGATCTGATTTTAACCTCAACTCCACATTCCTGCCCACCCCTGATAACCTTTTGCCCCCTTGCTTATTAAGAATCTATCCACCTCTGCCTCAAAAATATTCAAAGACTCTGCTTCCGCCGCCTTTTGAGGAAGAGAGTTCCGAAGAGTCAGGACCGTCTGAGAGAAAAAATTTCTCTTCATCTCTGTCTTAAATGGGGACCCCTTATTTTTTTAACAGTGACTCCTAGTTCTAGACTCTCCCACAAATGGAAACATCCTTTCCACATCCACCCTGTCAAGACCCCTCAGGATCTCAAACAATATTTCAAATGACATTGGTGTAAGTGAATTGTTTCTTCACTTTTTTTTATAAAACATGTAAAGGGAAACAAGTAAGCTGAAATGTTCTTCCACTTTAAACAAACTGTCCTTTTTCTCCCTTTTGAAAGATTTTACTTCTGCTGCACTTTGAGGCCAGTTCTAGCATCCAAATTGTTCCCTGGCTAGGGACTTAGCACAGACTTAGGACGATCAATTGCATCCTCTCATTCCCAACTTGGCCATTGAAAGAGCTATTGTTGCCACTTCAGGATGCATTGCTCCAAAGGGGTATACAAACAATTTGGAGGTGCGGGGAATCCTGCTGGGACTACAAAGGCACATGTCAGAAGCAGGAAAATGTGCTTCCTGCTTTTGTTGATCTGCTTGGATGGGGGATTATATTCCAGTGTGCAAATGGTGAATTGAGAACGGTGTTTCATCATATACTATATGTTCCTAACAGAACATTCTGTGAGCTTCCAGGAGAAACCAGTGAGCAGAAGCCTTTTCCTCTAAAGCACCATAGCCTTCCATCAACGCCATCACCTATCAGGAAAAATGTCAGAAGCCACCACTACACTGCGAACGAGGTGAGCAATAAGTCTCAAATAAAAACAGAAATTGCTGGCGGCACTCCAGATCAGCCAGCATCTGTGGAGAGAGAAACAGAGTTAATATTTCTGGTTGATGAACTCTCATCACAACAGAAGAAGTTTGAGATGTAACAGGTTTTAAACAAGTACAGAGGCAGGGAAAGGCAGGAGGGGAGGAAAGAACAAAGGGTATAAGGCAGAAGTGATTAAATGACACAAAGGATGATGGTACAAAGTAAAAGATGGAGTGAGGGAGGGGCGACGTCGGTAACGTCACAGTGTAGGAGACCTAGGACAGAGGATGGTGAATCAAAGTAGCAAGTGACGGTAGCACAGGGATGCAGACAGAATGGAGATGTTCAGTAAATGATTACCTTCCCCTGAGCTACCAGTTTTGATCTGCACTGAGGTGTTCCACCACTCTTATGAAGCTAGTCAGCAACGTGGTGAGGGCAACAGGCCTCGCTGAACATTGGGACAGTAAATTATCTTAACCAAAGAGATTAAAGGATTGAGAAATAAACAGAGGAAGGACCAAGAAGGAGGGGGAATTAGAGTGTGTGAATTCAATGTCAAATCATGTACAGAAGGAGAAGTAAAGAAGGTAAGATTGGGTGAAAAGAGAGAAGCATATAAAATAGGGGCAGGAGTCGGCCATTCGGCTCATCGAGCCTGTTCCACCATTCATTATGATCGTGGCTGATCATCCAACTTAGTAACCTGTTCCCGCTTTCCCCCCCTATCCTTTGATCCCTTTCGCCCCAAGAGCTATATCTAACTCCTTCTTGAAAACATACAATGTCTTGGCCTCAACTGCTTTCTGTGGTCGCGAATTCCACAGGCTCACCACTCTCTAGGTGAAGAAATTTCTCCTCATCTCAGTCCTGAAAGGTTTACCCTGTATCATTAGACTATGACCCCTGGTTCTGGACTCCCCCACCATTGGGAACATCCTTCCTGCATCTACCCTGTCAAGTCCTGTTAGAATTTTATAGGTTTCTATGAGATCCCCCCCCTCACTCTTCTGAACTCCAGCAAATATAATCCTAACCAACTCAATCTCTCCTCATACGTCAGTCCCGCCATTCCAGGAATCAGTCTGGTAAACCTTCGCTGCACTCCCTCTGAGGCAAGAACATCCTTCCTCAGATAAGGAGACCAAAGCTACACACATGAAGACAGAACCAAATTATGCATTTAGCTGGTCAGCCATTTCTTTGTTCTCCATAATAAATTCCCCTGTTTCTGACTGTAAGGGACCTACATTTGTCTTCACTAATCTTTTTCTCTTCACATACCTGTAGAAACTTTTACAGTCAGTTTTTATGTTCCTAGCAAGCTTGCTCTCGTACTCTATTTTCCCCTTCTTAATCAATCCCTTGATCCTCATTTGCTGAATTCTAAACTGCTCCCAATCCTCAGGTCTGTTGTTTTTTCTTGCGAGTTTATATGCCTCTTCCTTGGATCTAATGCTGTCTCTAATTTCCCTTGTAAGCCATGGTTTGGCTACCTTTCCCGTTTTACTTTTGCGCCAGACAGGAATAAACAATTGTTGCAGTTCATCCATGTGCTCTTTGAATGTTTGCCATTGCCTTTCCACCGCCATCCCTTTAAGTAACGTTTCCCAATTCATCATAGCCAACCCGCGCCTCATACCTTCGTAGTTTCCTTTACTAAGATTCAGGACCCTTGTCTCAGAATCAACTATGTCACTCTCCATCTTGATGAAGAATTCTGTCATATTATGGTTGCTCATCCCCAATGGGTCTCGCACAACTAAATTGTCAATTATTCCTCTCTCATTACAATACCCAGTCTAGGATGGTCTGTTCTCTAGTTGGTTCCTCAACGTATTGGTCTAGAAAACCATCCCGTATACACTCCAAGAATTCCTCCTCTATGGTATTGTGACTGATTTGATTTGCCCAATCTATATGCAGATTAAGGTCACCCATAATTACAGATGTTCCTTTATCGCATGCGTCTCTAATTTCCTGTTTAATGCCATTCCCAACATCAGCACTACAGTTTGGGAGTCTATATACAACCCCCACTAACGTTTTTTGCCCCTTAGAGTTTCTCAGCTCTACCCATATGGTTTCTACCTCGTCTGAGCTAATATCCTTCCTCACTATTGTGTTAATTTACTCTTTAACTAGCAATACAACTCCACCGCCTTTTGCTTTTTTTCTGTCCTTCCTAAATGCTGAATACCCCTGGATGTTCATTTCCCATCCCTGGTCACCTTGCAGCCATGTCTCCGTAATCCCGATTATATCATACCCGTTTATATCTATTTGCGCGATTAATTCATCCATTTTATTGCAAATGCTCTGCACGTTCAGGCACAAAGCCTTAAGGCTTGTCTTTTTAACATTACTTGGTCCCTTCCCACTATTTTTCATTGTGGCCCTGTTTGATTCTGGCCCTTGATTTCTCTGCCTATCACTTTTTTTTATTACCCTTCCTGTCTTTTGTTCTTGTCTTTGATCCCCCCTCCTCTGACTCCTTGCAAAGGTTCCCATCCCCCTGCCATTTTAGTTTAAACTTTCCCCAACCACTCTCGCAAATACTCCCCCTCAGACATCAGTCCCAGTTCAGCCCAGGTGTAACCCATCCAATTTGTACTGGTCCCAACTCCCCCAGAACCGGTCCTCATGTCCCAGGAATCTAAAACCCTCCCCATCTCTTCAGCCACGTATTCAATGGCCATTATAAATTGCCCCTAGTGTAGGTAGGTGGTAGGGAATATGGGATTACTGTAGGGTTAGTGTAAATGGGTGGTTGTTGGTCGGCACAGACTCGGTGAGCCAAAGGGCCTGTTTCAGTGCTGTATCTCTAAATAAATAAATAAATATCCTGCTATTTCTACTCTGACTAGCACCTGACACTGGTAGTAATCCTGAGATCAGTACCTTTGAGATCCTATCTTTCAACTTACTTCCAAACTCCCTATATTCTGCTTTTAGGACCTTATCCTTTTTTTTACCTGTGTCGTTTGTACCAATGTGTACCACGACCACTGGTTGTTCACCCTCCCCCTTCAGAATGTCCTGTAACCGCTCTGAGATATCCTTGACCCTAACACCAGGGAGGCAACATACCATCCTGGAGTCTCTTTTGTGGCCACAGAAAAAAGAGACAGAAAGGGAAATTTAAAAAATTAAAATTTTATATTTTTAAAATCCCCAGCAAAAATTCACAACCTGAAGGAATGAGACTCCACACTTTTTTTTAGATGTTCACTTTCTGGGCAAGAGGAATTGATTGGCAATCATTAACAATTATCAAGTTACTTAAGAAGTACTAACTTATTAACATAAGAATTTAAGAAATAGGAACAGGATTAGGCATAGGCCATACGGCCTCTTGAGCCTACTCTGCCATTAAAAATCTGTCTATCTTAGCCTTGAATATATTCAATGACTCAGCCTCCACAGCTCTCTGGGGTAGAGAATTCCAATCATTTATGACCCTCTGAGAGAAGAACTTCCTCCTCGTCTCTATCTTAAATGGGAGACCCCTTGTTCGGAAACTCTGCCTCTCTGTTCTAGATGCCCTGATGAGGGCAAACCTTCTCTCAGCATCTACCTTGTCAAGCTCCCTCAGTATCATATTTGTTTCAAGAAGATTACCTCTCATTCTTCTAAACTTCAATAAGTATAGGCCCAACCTGCTCAACCTTTCCTCATAAGACAACCCCTTCATCCCAGGAATCAGCCTAGAGACCTGCTCTGAACTGCTAATGCAAGTATATCCTCCTTAAATACAGAGCCCAAAATGGTACGCAATACTCCAGATGTGGGCTCACTAACATTTTGTAGTAAGACATCCCAACTTTGTGCTCCATCCCTCTTGCAATAAAGGCAAACATTCCATTTGCCTTCCTAATTACTTGCTGTACATGCCTGCTAACCTCTTGTGTGTCATGTATAAGGATGCCCAGATCCCTCTGTACCGCAACATTCTGTGTGTCTCTCAATTTAAACACTCTGATGATTATTAGTCATATCTCATTTCTCAATAGTGCTACCCTGCGCTATTGCCTTGTCCTTTCTCTTCAACTTACTAAATTTCCCCTGATCTTTACCTCCCCACCTACTATTTAGTTTGAAGCCCTTTCTACAGCTCTAATTATTCTGGTCCTAGTCCCAGCGCGATTCAAGTGAGGCCCATCACAATGGAACAGCTCTTTCCCCTGAAAAGGTGCCAGTGCCCCATGAATTGAAACCTGTTTCTCTGACACCAATCTTTGAGCCATGGATTCAACTCTCTGATCTTATTGATCCTATGCCAATTTGATCATGGCTTAGGTAGTACTCCAGAGATTATTACTTTTTGTGGTTCTGCTTTTTAATTTCGCCCCTAGCTGCTCATACAACGTCAACAGAACCTCCTCCTTAGTCCTATCTCTGTCGTTGGTACCCACGTGACCCACGGCAATGGGACCTTTTCCCTTCCCCTCCCAAGCTCCTCTGTAGACCTGAGGAGATGTCCTTAACCCTGGCACCAGGCAGATAGCACAGCCTTTGGGACTCATGTTCTTGGCTGCAGAGAACAGTATCTATTCGCCTAACCTTCTTGTCCCCTACCACTACTACGTTTCTTTTAATCGCCCAACTTGAACGGCCCCATATATCACATTGTTATGGCGAGTGTTTGCATTCTCTTTGCATTCCCTACTCTCATCCACACAGGCTACAAGAATCTCGTGCCTTTTGGATCAGTGCCACGACTGAGGTTCCTGTAATTCTGCCTTCTGGATCCCCATATTTGTCTCAAGCATAGTCACACCCTCCTGTCCCTGACCATGAACTAAATCTGAAGTGTTTAACTTAAGCCTCCTGGAACAAAGTGTCCAGGTAACTTTTCCCTCCCTGATGCATCGCAGTGTCCGAAGCTTGGAGTCCAGCTCATCAACTCTGAGCCTTGTGCTGCTGATGTGGTTGTTGTGGATCATACAGATGTCCAGCAGCTCCCACGTGTTAATGCTGCAACACATCACCTGCCCTGCTATCTCTGTTGTATTTTATTTAACTAATTCAAGTTTTGAAATATCGCTCAATTATCTGTTTATAGTTTTTAATCTAGTTAATCCTGTTTATTAAATTTAGTTATATACTTTAGGTATTTATTGTAACTTGGCCCACAGTCCTAATTTAACCCAATTTGTTTATATTTATTTATTTTTTATTTATTAAGCAGCATCTCTTATGCCACCTCACCAAATTCCTACATGCACTCTGGTGAAATCTACACTCAGCAGTGAAGCTGCTCTTTGCTAATATTCAATTATTTTACTTACTGCTTTACTTGCCTCAATTGAAATTTTTAAGTTCCTGGCTCTTATTTTAGACCAGTGCCCTAGTTTTGAGAGGAAAAAAAGAGAAATACTCACCAACCTATCACTTATCTGCTTTCCTGTGACGCTACACTTTGATTTTTTTTTTCCCTCTGTTTTTTCGAACTCTTGTGCTTCGGAAGCAGTTCCATCTGCTCCTGGGCCTTGCCCTCTCTAACTGCCCCGCTCCCGGGCCTCACCCTCTCTCCTTATTACTTGACTTACTGTGATGAATTTAGAATCAAAGAATAATAAAATGTTTACAGCACAGTCGGAGGCCATTCAGCCTGTCGGGTCTGTGTCGGCTCTCTGCAACAGCAGTTTAGCTAGTCCCACTCTCCTGCCCTTTATCTGTTGTCCTGCAATTATTTTCTCTTTAGGCGTTTATCCAGTTCTCTTATGAAGGCTATGATTGAATCGGCCTCCACCAGCCTCACAGGCAGTGCATTCCAGATCCTAAAAACAAGTTTTTCCTCATGTTGGCCCTAGTTCTTTTGCCAATCACCTTAAATCTGTCTCCTTTCATTCTTGACAATTTCTCTATATACTCTGTAGACCCCTCATGATTTTAAACACCTCTGTCAAATCTGCTCTCAACCACCTCTTTTGTAAGGACAACAACCCCAGCTTCTCCAATCTGTCCAAGTAACTGAAGTCTTTTATCCCTGGAACCATTCGCATATATCTTTTTTGCACTCTCTCTAAAGCCTTCACATCCTTCCTAAAGTGCAATGCTCAGATTTGGACGTAATACTCCAGTTGAGGCTGAACTAGTGTTTCATCATAACTTCCTTGCTTTTGTAGTGTATGCCTCTGTTTATCAAGTTCAGGATTCTGTATAATAAAAGCAAAATACTGCGGATGCTGGAAATCTGAAATAAAAACAGGAAATGCTGGAAATACTCAGCAGGTCTGGCAGCATCTGTGGAGCGAGAAGCAGAGTTAACATTTCAGGTCAGTGACCCTTCTTCAGAACTAGCAAATATTAGAAATGTAAAAGGTTATAAGCAAGTAAAGCGGGGGTGGGGCAAGTGATAACAAAGGAGAAGGTGTAAATAGGTGTAAAGAGATAACAAAGGAGAAGGTCACAGAATAGCTGACCAGAAGGTCGTGGAGCAAAGGCAAACAATTTGTTAATGGTGTGTTGAAAGACAAAGCATTGGTACAGATAGGGTGTTAATGGACTGAAAATTGAACAGCTGCAAGTACAAACATGAAAAAAAACAGTGGGTAAGCAAACTGAACAAACTAAGATGGGTGGTTGATGGTCGGCACAGACTCGGTGGGCCGAAGGGCCTGTTTCACTGCTGTATCTATAAATAAATAAATAAAAATAATATTTGCTAGTTCTGAAGAAGGGTCACTGACCTGAAACGTTAACTCTGCTTCTCTCTCCACGGATGCTGCCAGACCTGCTGAGTATTTCCAGCATTTCTTGTTTTTATTTCAGGATTCTGTGTGCCTTTTTAACCACTTTCTCAGCCTGACCTGCCACCTTCAGCTATTTGTGTACATATACCCTGAAGTCTCTCTGTTCCTCCACACCCTTTAGAATTGTATTCTTTATTTTTTCTGTTGCCTTTCCTCATTCTTCCTACCAAAATATATCACTTCATACCTCTCTGCATTAAATTTCATCTTCCTGTCTATGTCCTCTTGAAGTCTATCACTATCCTCCTCACTGTTCACAATACTTACAAGTTTTGTATCATCTGCAAATTTTGAAATTGTGCCCTGTACACCCAAGACTAAGTCATGAATATATATCAAGAAAAGCAGTGGTTCCAGTACTCAACCCTGTGGAAACCCAATGTATACCTTCTTCCAGTTCGAAAAACAACTGTTCACCACTACTCTCTGTTTCCTGTCAATCAGCCAACTTCATATCAATGTCCCTTTTATTCCATGGGCTTCAACTTTGTTGGCAAGCCTATTATGTGGCATTTTATCAAACGTCTTTTGGAAGTCCGTAAGAACACAAGAATTAGGAGCCCCTCAAGCCTGCTCTGCCATTCAGTATGATCATGGCTGATCTTCTGCCTCAAATCCACTTTCCCGCCCATTCCCCATAACCCTTGATTCTCTGAGACAGCAAAAATCTGTCTCTCTCAGCCTTAAAAATACTCAACGATGAAGCATCCACAACCCTCTGGGGTAGACAATTCCTAAGATTCACAACCCTCTGAGTGATGAAATTTCTCCTCATATCAGTCTTCAATGATACACCCCTTATCCTGAGACTGTGCCCCTGTATTCTAAATTCCCCAGCCAGCAGAAACAATCAGTGTCAACCCTGTCGAGCCCCTTCAGAATCTTGTATTGTTTCAATGAGATCACCTCTCATTTTTCTAAACTCCAGAGAGTACAGGTCCAGTTTTTTCAACCTCTCATCATAGGACAACTCTCTCATCCCAGGAACCAATTTAGTTTAGAGATACAGCACTGAAACAGGCCCTTCGGCCCACCGAGTCTGTGCCGACCATCAACCACCCATTTATACTAATCCTACACTAATCCCATATTCCTACCACATTCCCACCTGTCCCTATATTTCCCTACCACATACCTATACTAGGGGCAATTGCTAATGGCCAATTTACCTATCAACCTGCAAGTCTTTGGCATGTGGGAGGAAACCGGAGCATCCCCCCCCCCCCCGGAGGAAACCCACGCAAACACAGGGAGAACTTGCAAACTCCACACAGGCAGTACCCAGAACTGAACTCGGGTCACTGGAGCTGTGAGGCTGCGGTGCTAACCACTGCGCCACTGTGCCGCCCAATCTCACGACCCTTTGCTGTACTCCTCCAATGCGAATATATCCTTCCTTAAATATGGAGATCAAAACTGTGCACTGTATTGCAAGTATGGTCTCACCAAAGCCCGATACATTAAAGCAAGAATTCCTTCTTCTTGTACTCCTATCCCCTTGTAATAAAGGCCAACATGCCATTTGTCTTCCTATTTACTTGCTGTACCTGCATGCTAACTTCCTGTGATCCTTGTACGAGTACACCAAAGTCTCTCTGAACATCAACATTTAAACATTTCACACCTTTTAAAAAATATTCTGCTTTTCTATCCTTGCTACTAAAGTGAATAACCACACATTGTACTCTATCTGCCACCTTGCTGCCCACTCACTAAACTTATATCTCTTTGTTGCCTCATTGTGTCCTCCTCCTCGCAGCTTACGTTTCCACCTAGCTTAGTATCATTAGCAAACTTGGATACATTACTCTCAGTGTCTTTGTCTAAGTCATTAATATAAGTTGTAAATAGCTGAGGCCCCAGCACAGCCTGTCAACTTGAAAATGCCCACTCTATCCCTACTTTTTTCTCCCATTCCATTAACCAATCCTCTATCCATGCTAATATATTACCCCCAACTTCATGAGCCCTTCTCTTGCATATTAACCTTTTGTGTTGTACCTTATTGAATGCCTTTTGGAAATCCAGGTATACTACATCTACTGGCTCCCCTTTAAAGCCTGGCTCGGGTATAAAATTAAATCCCGACCTGGGCCCGACATGACCACAGCCACCCCAACCCGAGCCCGAGCCCTTTAATATTTTTTTGGCGTCCAACCTGACCCGACCCAACACGAATCTCCTTCATCTGCTCCAGCTGCAGGCTATTCCTGCAGCTGGAGTTGTGGGGAATCATGGGTAAGCCTGATCCTGTGACTTCCTGGAAGCAGTGTCCAGCCCGACCCAACCCGAGCCCGAATGCTGGACTCGGAGTTTTGACCCGACCCGATCCCGACACGTAGTCGGGTCTAGTAGGGTTCGGGTTGGGTAGCCAGGCTTTATTCCCCTGTATCTACCCCACTAGTTACATCCTTTAAAAAGCTCTAATAAATTTGTCAAAACATCATTTCCCTTTCAAAAAACTATTTTGACTATGTCTGATCATACTAGGATTTTCTAAGTGAATTGGTAAGACTTCCACATCAAGCCTCTGTTATCCCATCAAAAAACTCAATCAAGTTGGTTAGACATGATTTGTCTTTAACAAATTCATGCTGGCTTTCCTTAATTAATTTACACTTGTCTAAGACTGTTAATTTTGTCCTGGACTATGCTTTCTAAAAGGCTTCCCACTACCAAGGTTAAACTGACTGGCCAGTAGTGCTGTATTTGTCCTTACACCCTTTTTTGAACAAGGGTATAAAATTTGTAGTTCTCCAGTCCCCTGGCATCACCCCCATATCTAAGGAGGATTGGAAGATTCTGACAAGTAACTCCGCAATTTCCAACCTTACATCCTTCAGCATCTTTGGATGAGTTCTGTCCGGTCCTGGTGACTTAGCAACCTTTAGGTCAGAAAACCTTTCTACTATCAATTTTATCAATTTTAGCCCATTCAGTCTCTTAACTACCTCCTCATTCACTATGACTCTGGCAGCGTCGTCTTCCTACTATCAATTTTATAATAAATAACAAAAATAGGGTTAAATTTGGACATTGGGCTAAGTTACAGTGAAGACCTAAAACATATAACTAAATTTAATAAATTAAACAAGGTTATTAGCTAGATTATAAACTATGAATAGACAATTGAGTGATATTTCAAAACTTGAAACCTAATTAGTTAAATAAAGTACAATAGAGATGACAAGGCTGTTGATATGGTGCAGTTGTAGCATGTGAGAGCTGGTGCACAACACGAGTGTGATGCACAACAACCACATCTGCATTATGTGTCTATAGCTTGAGGAACTTTGGTTCAGAGTTGATGAGCTGGTGTCTGAGTTTCAGACATGGTGATGCATCAGGGTGGGAGAAAGTTATCTGGATGCTTCATTCCAGGAGGCGTTAAGTACTTCAGATTTTGTACATAGTCAGGGTTAGGAGGGTGTGAATACAATTGAGGCAGGTAGGGGGATCCAGAAGGTAGCAATGCAGCACCTCAGCTCTTGCACATGTCCAGCAGGTGTGTGAGGTTCTTGCAACCTGTGTGGATGAGAGCAGGGACTGCAGGGAGGATGAGCAAATTCCCCACAGCACACTGTACAGGGGTCATTCAAGTTGGGCGAATTAAAAGGAATGTAGTGGTAGTAGGGGATAGTACAGTTAGGGGGATAGATACTGTTCTCTGCAGCCGAGACCACAAGTCCTGAAGGCATTATTGCTTGCTCGGTGCCAGGGTTAAGGGCATCTCCTCGGGGCTGGAGAGGAACGTGGTGTAGGAGGGGAAAGATCCAGTTGTTGTTGGTTCACATAGTTAGGACTAATAAAGAGGTTCTGCTGAGGGCATATGAGCAGCTAGGGGCTAAATTAAAAAGGTGAAGCACAAAGGTAATTATCTCTGGATGACGACTACCTGACCAATGATCAAATTGGCATAGGGTCAGTAAGATCAGAGAGTTGAATGTATGTCTTAAAAATTGCTGTCAGTGAAACAGATTTCAATTCATGGGCCACTGCCACCAGTACTGGGGAAAGAACTGTTCCGTTGGGATGGGCTTCACTTGAGCTGTACTGGGACCAATGTCCTGGCTAATTGAATAACTGGAGCTGTAGATCGGGCTTTAAACTAAATAATTGGGGGTAGGGTTCAGATGAGGGGAAATTTAGAAAGTTAAAGAGAAAGGTCAAGGCATTAGCGCGGGGTAGCAATATGGGTATTGACAACCAGAGTGTGACAGGAGGGAGCAGAGCATACAAACCTAAGAATGCATGGGAAATTAGGGTCAGAGTAGGGAAAAATGGCCAAAAGGCAAAATTAAAGTTTCTTTACTTGAATGCACGTAACATTTGTTGAATTGATGGCACAAATAGAAATAAAGGTATAACTATTACAGAGTTGTGGTTGCAAGGTGACCAAGGCTGGGAACTGAATATTCAGGGGTACTTGACATTTCAGAAGGATAAGCAGAAAAGAAAAGGAGGTGAGGTAGCTCTGTTAATAAAGGATGAGATCAGTATAGTAGTGTGAAATGAACTTGGCTCAGAAGATCAAGATCATGAGGGGTCTGGACAGAGTAGATGGGGAAAAACTGTTCCCATTGGTGGAAAGATCGAGAACAAGAGGGCACAGATTTAAGGTAATTGACAAAAGAAGCATTGGAAACATGAGGACAACTTTTTTTCTTGCAGTGAGTGCTTAGGATCTGTAATGCACTACCTGAGAGTGTGGTGGAGGCAGATTCAATGGAGGCATGCAAGAAGGAATTGGACTGTTAACTGAAAAGGAGGAATGTGCAGGGCTACGGGGAGAAAGCGAGGGTGTGGCACTAGGTAAATTGCTCTTTTGGAGAGCCAGCACAGACACAACAGGCTGAATGGCCTCCTTCTGTGCTGTAACAATTCTGTGATTCTCTGATGTAGAATCAGTTTAAGTGGAGATAAGAAATAGCAAGGGAAAGAAGTCAGTGGTGGGAGAAGTCTGTAGGTCCCCTAACAGTAGCTACACTGTAATGGCTGCAGAACTTAATTCCTCTTTCTACTATGTTGTTTAATACTTCTATGGATCACAACCTCTGGTTGTTCACCCGCCCCCCTCAATGTTCTGCAGCCGCTCAGTGACATCCTGGACCCTGGCACCAGGGAGGCAACAATCCATCCTGGATTCACTTCTGCAGCCGCAGAAATGCCTGCCTGTTCCCCTAACTCCAGAATTCCCAATCATCCTCCTCCCCCGCTGCACATTCGTGCCATGGGCTTGGCTCTGGCTGCACTCGCCAGAGGAGCCATCACCCTCACTGGTGTTAAATGAATATCAGTTGGAGTGCAAGATGCACTCAGGAGACTCCTGCACTACCTGTCTGTTCCTCCTTAACTGTTTTACAGTCGCCCATTCCCTTTCTGCCTACACACCCTTAAGAGGTGGCCACCTCCAGAAACATGCTATTCACGTTGCTCTCAGCCTCATGGATGCACCATAGTGACTCCAGCTGCTGCTCAAGCTCCAAAACCAGGAGCTCGAGATCCTCCAGCTGGCCACACTCTCTGCACATTTGGTTGTCCAGGGCACGAGGCACAGGAAATGCATTCCATGGGACTGAGGTACCCTGCCATGCTTCTATTCGCCTATTTACTAAATGAAGAGAAATAAACTAAAGACTTAAATAAACACTCACCAGTTGATTGGCATTCTTCCATCTGCGAGAGATGATGGGAATGTAGCCTCAGACCTTTGCTGAGGTCAGATATGATCACTTATTGTACTTCTTTTGATGGCTGAACAAGACGATTCTGGAAAGGCAAAGTCTGCCACAAGTGCCACACATGAAGTTGTCCCTTGCTGCTGTCGCCTTGTTTACAGGGCTGGCATTTGCTTTGGAGTTTCTGAAACCACATGTCGTCATGGTGGCTAACTCCTACCCACAGCTGGTGTCATCATTTGCATCGATCGTCAGCTAGAGTTTCCCTACTGTTGTGATTGATGTTGAGGGCTTTCATGTCTCTTTTGATAGCATTCTTGAATCGGAGCTTTGGGTACCCTGCTGGTCTCTTGGCACGGGCTACCTCTCTATATAACATATCCTTGGGGGTGTGGCCATCTTCTGCATGTGCCCAGGCCAGCGAAGCCTTCTTTGCTTGATTAGTGCTAGCATGCATGGCATGTTTGCCCTAGAAAGGACTGCTTCATTGGTGACTTTGTCTTTACATGTCCTGCTCAGGATGTGTCATGGACACGGGAGATGGAAGTTATTGAGCCTTTTTTCTTGGTAGGTGTAAGTTGTCTAGGCTTCACTGACGTGCAGCAATGTGTTGAGGATACAGGCCTTGTAGATAAGCATGTTGGTCCTGCAGGTCATTTTGTTGTTTTTCCATGCCTGTTTTGTTAGTTGGCCAAATGTGGTGGCTGTCATTCCAATGCATATGCATTCTTCTCTTCATCAAGAGACAGGTTGTCTGTCACCATAGATCCAAGATAGTGGAATTTGCCTCTGCTTCCAGTGGTGTGTTGTAGAGTCTGATTACAGGCGGAAACACAACACCCTGTCCCATAACTACAGTTTTCTTGACACCGATGGTGAGGGAGAATATGACAGGCATGGGACAGACAATCCATGAGTCTTTGGAGCTGGTCTTTTGTCTGGGCAACTAGTGCAGCATCATCAGCATACAGAAGGTCTCTGATCAGGACATGCTGCACTTTTGATGGCTTTCAGTCTTGATAGGTTGAGGGAGTTTCCTGTCTGATCATGTGTGGAGGTACACTCCTTCCATGTCAGCAGGGAAAGTCAGCAGGACAGAGAGAAAGATACAAAACAGGGTAGGGGCTAAGACGCAGCCCTGTTTCACCCCATTCTTGATCTCAAAACTGTCAGAAGTGGAGCTGTCGAACTGAATGGTGCCATGCATATCGTCATGGAAGGACCTTATAAGACGTGAAGTTTGGGAGGACAGCTGATATTTTCTAGTATCCGGTAGAGCCCATCCTGCTCACAGTGCCAAATGGTTTTATGAGATCCACAAAAGCAAGATAGAGTGCTGTTTGCTGCTCTGTGCACTTCTGTTGAAGCTGACAAAGGGAGAAGATCATGTCTACCATGGATCTGCCTGCTCTGAAGCCACATTGTGCCTCTGGTGGCTACTTGATGGAGCCTCGTTAGAATGACTCTGACTGGCAAAGACCAGTGTTGCTGAGGAGTGAGATGCTCCGGTAGTTGTTGCAATCCCCTCAATCGCCTTTGTTCTTGTATAACGTGATGATGTTTGTGTCATGCATATCCTGTGGGACAGAGCTTTCTCTCCAGCAGGAGAGGAACAGGTTGTGGAGGTATGGCAGTAGGTGGGGCTTTCCATACTCAGCTGGTATTTCTGTCCTTTCCAGGTGCTTTCCTTGATACTAGGGAGTCAATGGCCTTTTCCAGCTAAGTAGTGAGGGTTCAGCATTAAACTGATACATGATAGGTAGCTGCAGAAGATCATCAAGCATAGGCAGAGAGATATCCTTCTCACTTAAGTACAGCTCGGAGTAGTGCTCTATTCAGCAGGCCATTTGCTTGTTCCTGGCAATGAGTACTTCCCCATCTATGGATTTCAAAGAAGCAACTTTGATGATAGTGGGGCCGACTGCTCTTTTGATACTGTTATACACAGTGTGAAGGTTACCATTGCCGTTCCTTCATTGTCACTGGGTCAAAATCCTGGAACTCCCTTCCGAACAGCACTGTGGGTGTACCTCAACCACGTGGACTGCAGCGATTCAAGAAGCCGGCTCATCACCACCTTCTCAAGGGCAGTTAGGGATGGGCAATAAATGCTGGCCCAGCCAGCGATGCACACATCCCATGAAAGAATAAAAAAAAAAATTGTCACTAGCAGTTTGTATTTCTTTTCATAGATTGATTCAATACTTGTTGGCAGAGTACCTTGCTGTCTTCTGGAAACTCTCTTGGCTAACATGAGATTGTCACATGCTTTAGGATTAAAAGACAAGTTGTAAGCCAGGTGAGCTGTGTTCTTCACTTTAATGACAGGAGTCATTTCTGCAAGGTGGGTCTTGAAAAGTTCTAGCAGCCGCTGTCCATGTTCATCTTGCCAACACCAAGATGACCGAGGAATGTTTGCCATGAAACTCTGTCTGAACGAACTCTTGCATTGAAGTTCCCCAGAGAAATAACTTTCCTCCATGTGGCAGATGCTCCAGAATACTGTCCAGAGTATTGTAGAAGTGATTTTTGTCTTCAGCATTGGCATACAAGGTTGGTGCATAAGCGCAGATGATGATGACAAAACCTCCATCTGATGGTAGACGAAGAGATGAGACATTCACAAGTTGCGACAGGCAGCTTCTTTATCTGCTTTTAACAGCAAAGCCCACTCCATGTTCATGGTGGTCACCTGCACTTTTCCCATGCTAGTAGAAGGATAACTGTCCTCATGTATTTATCCAGTGTTTACTAATCTAGTCTGTTGGAGAACAGCAGTGTCGATGTTGATTTTGTGTAGCTCATGGTCGATTAGTGCCGTCTTATGTACATTGTTGACTGTAAGTCCTTATGCTTCCAAGCCGGAGAATCTTCACCTTTTGTTTCTTGGGTAGCCATTTACCATTTGCTGGTCAGGATAGAATCCCTAATCCTCACGCATCTACAGAAGAAGGCAGACATTGGCAGGTTATCCACTTTGGTAGGAGGAACAGATGTGCAGAGTATTTTTTAAATGGTAAGTGGTTAGAAAATGTAGATGTACAGAGAGACCTGTGTGTCCTTGTCAGTTAGTCACTGAAAGCTAACATGCAGGTGCAACAAGCAATTAAGAAGGCGAATGGTATGTTAGCTTTTATCGCAAGAGGATTTGAGTACAGGAGTAGTGAAGCCTTGCTTCAATTGTACAGAACCTTGGTTGGACCGCAGCTGGAGTACTATGTGCTGTTTTGGTCCCCTTATCTTAGGAAGGATATTATTGCCATAGAGGGAGTGCAATGAAGGTTCACCAGACTTGTTCCCGGGATGGCGGGACAGTCCTATGAAGAGAGATTGGGGAAACTGGGCCTGTATTCCCTAGAGTTTCGAAGAATGAGAGGTGATCTCATTGTAACCGACAAAATACTGAAAGGGATAGACAGGGTAGATGCAGCTAAGATGTTTCCCCTGGTTGGGGAGTCTAGAGCCAAGGGACACAATTTCAGAATCAGGGGGAAGCCACTTAGGACAGAGATGAGGAGAAATTTCTTTACTCGGAGGGTTGTGTATCTTTGGAATTCTCTACCCCAGAGGGCTGTGGAAGCTCAGTCATTATGTTTAAAGCAGAGATTGACAGATTTCTAAATACAAATGACAAAGGGGATATGAGGATAGTGTGGGGAAAAAAGCACTGAAGTGGATGATCAGCTATGATCGTATTGAATGGTGGGCAGGCGTTTTGGGCTGAATGGCCTACTGCTGCTCCTATGTTCCTATGTCACTACCTTATTGGCTGGGGGCTGCACAGCTTGCGGTAGGCAGTGACTAATTAATAGAATGCGATGATCCTTCTCACCATCAGAGGCAACCCGTGGCATCTTTCCCTTATGCCAGTCAAGCTGGGCTTATAATCCATAAACTGCTACCGCTCTTGTTAGTCCCCTCACTGGTGAGAGTAAGGATAAAGTGTTCTCTCCATTTGTTTCTTGACTGCAAAGCCTGGGCAGGATTTGGAAACACAGACCTGCCCAGCACCTGTATCTCCTTGACCTTATAGACTGAATCCAGAGGAAGTGAGGGGAGCCCCTATATCTGGAGCCCACTCGGTTGCAGAAGTTGCCAGAAGGTGCTTTCTTAAATGGATCACCAGCCGCCTATACAACGAGCGAAATCCACAAGGTTGTGGGTACAATTTGACCCATAGCTGGGACCTGGTTGATGGATGCCAGGGGTGTGTCCACACGCCGGTTGGCCTATATTTTGCATCTCTGGGATCAAGGTTCCCCAGAGATCCCCTGCAGTTCAGCCTAGTGCCGTAGTGTGCCTCATTGCTGTGTGTCGCCGCGAGGAGGCACTAAAGGGGGTCTTGATGATGCAGAGGCTGTGTACTGGCAGGTGAGTCTTACCCACCCAGCTCGCTCTTCGCAGTAAACCAATCAGCGGCCGTGGATCATGCAACTGCACTTGACACATAGCATCATCCTGTGGCAGAACCACTGACACACTCACCAGTTACTAACCAATCAGCTCCATCCCTTGTGCCGCCATTGCTTTATTTTATAGGTAGGTTAACTTAAATATTTTTGCTCAACTCTTAATGTATATGTCTCATTTTAATTTAATGAAAAATTAGGAACCCGTTAATGCTAGTTTAATTTTACCTTTGTCCCCCCTGGATCTGATTAAACACTGATTGTAATTGTATGATAAATTATCCAATATACAATGTATAAAATGTGTAAGTTAACATTTATGTAATTTATCAAACTGGCTTAATTTTAATATTTGTATGAATTAATTGATCTAACTTACTTTATGGGTTGATTAAATTAAATGTTTACCTCTAGACTCACCCCAGAAGCCACCTTGTGCTGTGATGTCACTGATTTTTTTTTTCTCCTGTTCAGTTTGCAGACTCACAGTCATTCTTGCCTGCTCTGCTCCGCTCCACTCTTGGCCTTGCTCTCTCTGACTGTTAATGCAGCAATTTCATGAAAATCACAGGCAGATTAAGGGTGATATTTCATTTTTGCAAAACTAACAGCAGAGAGGTGAAAGTAGTTACTTTTCCAGCAAAGTCTGGACCCCTGTTTCTTGCTGAGATTTTGAACCATTAGATCCTAACTGTGAAGAATTGCTACAGCAGTTAGCGCTATTCAGTACAGATAGGATAAAGCAGACGAATGTGTGGCTGGGGAGATGGTGCAAGAGGGAGGGCTTTAGATTCCTGGGGCATTGGAACTAGTTTTGGGGGAGGTAGGACCTCTAAGGCCAGGCAGGTTGCACATCATTAGGACCAGGACCACTGTCCTCGAGGGAGATTCACTAGTGCTATAGGGGAGGGTTTAAATCAGGGGTATCCAACCTTTTCTTGTGGGGGGGACCACATTACAATTTTTGTCTTACATAGGGGGCCGGTGGAGACAATTTCGGAAAGATAAAGGCATTAAAAAATTATCTTGCTTTTAATCAAAACAACAACAAAGGTTTGTGAAGAAGCTTTAAATGAGAAGACTAATTTATTGACTTACTTTCCGGACATTATGTTGGACACTGACATTTTTTTGCTTGCACAAGTAGCCAGTGTTTGTCTGCACACTTTCTCTCCTTCCCTATCTTTCCTGAACACCATATATCCTGCCACTTGGACAAATGTGGATTTGTTAAAGGCAAATCATGTTTAATTTGATGAGTTTTTTGAGGAGAGGGTTGATAAGGTTAATGTGGTTGAAGTGGTGCATATAGACTTCCAAAAGGCATTTGATAAAGTGCTTCATAATAGCCTCATCAGCAAAGTTGAAGTCCATGGAAAAGAAGGGTCAGGACAACATGGATACGAAATTGGCTAAAGGACAGAAAATAGAGTTGTGGTGAACGGTTGTTTTTCGGACTGGAGGAAGGTATACAGTGGATTTGCCAAAGCTCGGTACTAGGAACACAGCTTTTCATGGTGTATATTAATGACTTCGACTTGGCACAGTTTCACAATTTGCAGAAAACACAAAACTTGGAAGTGTTTGAACTGTGAGGAGGATAGTGATAGACGTCAAGAGGACATAGACAGGTGAGTAGAATGGGCAGACACATGACACATTAAATTTAATGCAGAGAAGAGCAAAGTGATACATTTTGGTGGGAAGAATGAGCAGAGGCAATATAAGCTAAAGGCTGCAATTCCAAAAGGGATGCAGGAGCAAAGTGACCTCAGGTATATGTGCACAAATCATTGAAAGTGGCAGGGAAGGTTGAGAAAGTTTTTAAAAAGACATATGGGATCCTGGACTTTATAAATTCAGGCATAGTGTACAAAAGCAAGGATGTTATGATGAATCTTTATGTAACACTGGTTTGGCCTCAACTAGAGTATTGTGTCCAATTATGGAGACTGCAATTTATGAAGGACGTGAAGGTCTTAGAGAGGGTGCAGAAAAAAATTTACTAGAATAGTTCCAAGGATGGATAGTCAGAAGCTTTTTCCCAGGGTGGAAGAGTCAGTTACCAGGGGACATAGGTTTAAGGTGCGAGGGGCAAAGTTTAGAGGGGATGTGCGAGGCAAGTTTTGTACACAGAGGGTGGTGAGTGCCTGGAACCCAGGGGAGGTGGTGGATAGCGACGTTTAAGAGAGATCTTGACAAATATATGAATAGGAAGGGAATAGAGGGATATGGGCCCCTGAAGTGCAGAAGGTGTTAGTTTAGGCAGGCATCAAGATCGGCGCAGGCTTGGAGGGCCGAATGGCCTGTTCCTGTGCTGTACTGTTCTTTGTTCTTTGATGAGGGACTTCAGTTATGTGGATAGATTGCAGAAGCTGGGGTGGTTCTTCTTAGAGAAAAGGTTGAGGGGAGAATTGATAGAGGTGTTCAAAGTCATGAGGGGTCTGGACAGAGTAGATAGAAATTATTGAGAACCAGAGGACACTAAGGTGAATGACAAAAGAACTAACTGTGAAATGAGGAAAAACCTTTTTATGCAGTGAGTGGTTAGGATCTGGAATGCACTGCCTGAGAAGCATTTGGAGGCTAATTCAATCATGATTTCAAAAGGAAGTTAAATAAGTACTTGAAGGGAAAAAATTGCAGGGCTTTGGGGAAAGGGAAGTGGAATAGGACTAGCTGGATTGCTCTTGAGAATTGGCATGGACTAGACAGCCGAATGGCCTCCTGTGCTGTAACCATTTTCTGATTCTAGATAGTCCTTCACAAAAATGTGTTAACCAACACTTTTGTTTTTGATTTTCAAGCAGTTCCTTTGGATACATCACATGTGTTTGTCAAATATTGTTTAAGGCAAGGCTTCAGCCAAGTGTGATGTGAGCAGAGTGTTTTTGTTTAATTTGAAAAAGTGCAGTGCTGTGCACGTGGACAGGGTGACTGCTCAACATTCATATATCCTTCAAGGAAAAGCATTAAAGAAGGTGGAGAAAGAATGAGGTCTGGGTGTCCTAGTCCATATATCTCTCAAGGTACATGAGCAATGCCATGAAGCAATAGCTGGAGCGAGTACAGTGTTGAGGTGCATTCATAAGACAGTTGATTATAAGATGAGACATACTATTTTGTCTTTGTACAAGACCTTAGTAAGGCTTCAATTGAATTTTGTGTCCAGTTTTGATCTCGCCACATGGTGGATGATATTGAGAATTTGGAAATGGTGCAGAGAGGGCCATTAGACTAATTCCTGGTTTTAAGCATCTTCATTATCAAGGAAGGCTAAAAGAGCTGGAATTCGACTCTTTAGAAAAGTGTAGACAATGGGGTGATCTCGTTGAGGTTAATAAGATGACAAAGGGAATAGTTTGTGGCTTGAATTGGCAGTTTGTTCCACTCAGTCAGGGAGGACCAGGGGTTGCAATTTTTTAAATTGTCTGAGGCCAGATCTAGGTTAAGAGGTGATTCTTTTTCCCAGAGAATAAAGGGATGCTTACCTTTTTTTATGGCTTTCCTCAGAAGATTTTTATGTAGAGCAATGCTGCCTCTTACAGTTCTTAAGTTCTGTCAGAGGTGATGTTGTGAGAATTGATGCTGGAATTTGTGCATTTTGCCGAGGCTGTTGGTCAAGTTATGATGTTCGCTACAGCCTGTAACTTCAGCTTCTTTATTCTCTTGCTGCTACCTTTTTCTCCATGACTTTTCTTTATCCTTCCTTCCCCATACTGGCTCTTTTCCAGCCTCATCACAGCGATCATTGCTTTCCCATTTTGTCTGCTGGGAGTTTTTTTTTATATCCATTTCACTGTGCTGTCTTTTGTTCTCCCTGTCCTTGCTGGAGGTTCCCCCTGCCACCCCCACAGTGTTTTTGCTTTGTTTGCCACTTACTTTTGTTTCACTTCTTTTTCTTCCTTTCTGCATTTTGCTCTGGTATCTATCTTTCCCTCCTTCCCCTCCTTCCCCCAGTGATGTGGGATGAGTCAGGTATTGCATTTGTTTGATCAACCAAATGAAATAATCCAAATGAGAGAGGCATTGGCATCAGAGATAAATCAACTTGTTGATGTTAGTACTATTGACAAACAAGCTATACATACACAATTACAACAGTAGGATATCTTTCAGGTCTAGAACATCGTCTCAGGATAATGGGTCAGCCATTTAGAATTGAAATGAGAAATTTCTTCACTCAAAGGGTTGTGAATGTTTGGAATTCTTTACCCCAGAGGGCCATGGCTGCTTAGTCGATGAGTATATGCAAGACTGAGAAAGATACATTTTTGGGCACCAAGCAAATCAAGTGATACGGGGATAGGGTGGGAAAGTGGAGTTAATGTAGAAGATCAGCCATGATCTTATTGATTGGCCTCCTCCTGCTCCTGTTTCTTATGTTCTTATGTCTGCCTTTAGCTTTAACCAATACGGATGTTTTTAACACAGAATACCAAAGAATTACTGAAAATATACTTATTTATACACCTGGATGGACTGTCAGATGACTTGCTCTGAACCTATCAATTCTGAGATTGTCATGTCAACTTTATATCATATGCAACTACATCACTAGATTGCAATGTCACATCCCATACACTCCATTCTCACTGCAATTTTTTTTTGTTTACTTATCAGTAGATGCGATAATTTTACACGCTTGTAAATATCGCACCTTAACACAATAATAACAGCTGAAACAAAAAGATATTGACTCCGAACAAACCCTTTGATGCTTTTTAAATTGCATTAACCTGACACTTCTTGCTTACTTAGCCTTCCCCTGTGCAATCCTAAAGATTAAGCCATGTATTAGCTTCTATCACAGAATACATTCTCATAAACCACTGACTTCTATATTGTTGCACTGTTTTTCCTATTATGTTACCGCACTTTGCTATATATAAATGACTTGGATCTTGGATTACTGAATAGAATTTCAGAATTTGCTGATGATACCATACTTAGAGGAGAGGCAAACCGTGAGGATGATGTGAATTGCCTAGATAGGCCACCAGAATGGGCAGACAGGTGACACATGGAATTTAATACAGAGAAATGTGATGTGATATATTTTGGCAGAAGGGATAGGGTGAGGCAATATAGACTTAATGGTGCAGTTCTAAAGAGTGCAGGCACAGAGGGACCTGGGGGTGCATGTGCATCGATTTTTGAAGGTGATAGGACATATTGAGAGAATAGTTTGCAAAGCAGATGGGATCTTGGGCCTCATTAATGGAGGCATAGAGTACAAAAGCAGGGAAATTATGCAGAACCTTTATAAAGCTCTGGTTAGGCCACAACTAGAGTATTGCGTCCAGTTCTGGTCACTACAGTTTAGGAAGGATGTGAGTGTCCTTGAGAGGGTGCGGAGGAGATTACCAGAATGGTTCCAGGAATGGGGAATTTAGTTACAAGGTTAGGTTGGAAAAGCTGGGGTTGTTCTCCCTGGAACAAAGGAGATTGCGAGGAGATTTGATAGAGCTGTAGAAGATTATGACATGCTTATATAAGATAGACAAGGAACAACAGTTCCCATTAACGGATAGTACAAAGGCTAGGGGACACAGATTAAAGGTTTTGGGCAAGAGAACCAGGGAAGTGAGGAAGATCTTTTTTACGCACCGAGTTGTAATAACCTGGAACTCACTGCTCACAAGGGTGGTGGAAACAGAGATGATCAGTGAATGGCTACAGAATGAAATTGGATGGGCCTTAGAAGGAAAATGAACTTGCAGGGCTACAGGGATCGAGTGTGGGGGGTGTGGGACTGACTGGAGAGCCGACGTGGACTCCATGGATTGAATGGCCTCCCCTTCTGTGCCATAAATGTCTACGTATCCACATCTAAATTAGGAGTAAGAGTAGGTCATTAAGTCCCTTGAGCCTGCTCTGCCATTTGATAAGATCATGGCTAATCTGATTGTGGCCTGAACTCTACTTTCCTGTCTGCCCCCTATACCCTTTGACTCCCTTGTCAACTTAGAATTTATCTAACTCGGTGACCCTGTCTCCACTGACGAACAACCCTCTGAGAAAAAAAAACTCGACCCGAACCTGACAGAACCACATCAGTTCCGAGCCCGACCCGGCCCGAGTCCTTCCATTTTTTTCCCGCACCTGACCTGACCCGCGCCGACCCAATCCCGACCCAACCATAGTGCACTCACTGTACTTACCGCTTTTGGATGGATGGATTGGAACGAAGCCGCACTTCTGCAGCATGAGCGCAATGACGTCATAGAGACGCTCACTGCGCAGACTCAGAGTCTGTGGAGTACTGTGTGTCCGACACGACCCGAGCCTGAAAGCCGGACCCGGAAGAGTGACCCGAACCTGACGCATGTGGTTGCGTCATGTTGGGTTTATGTCGGGTAGCAGGTCTTTACTCCGAGGTTCCTCACTTCCTACACACCTCTCAGTATCCTCGCATTTATTGTGTATTTCTTTATCTTGTTTGACCTCCCCAAATACATCAGCTCACAGTTCTCTGGGTTAAATTCCATTTGCCACTTTTCTGCCCACTTGGCCCGTCCATTGATATTTTCTTGCAGTCCACAACTATCCTCCTTGTTATCAACTACACAGCAATTTTTGTGTTGTCTGCAAACTTCTTGATCATTCCCCTACATTTTTGTCCAAATCGTTAATATATACCACAAAAAGCAGGGGACCTAGTACTGAGCCCTGTGGAAACAGTGCTTCAGTTGCAAAAAAACTGTCAACAATTACCTTTTGTTTCTTGCCACTGAGCCAATTTTGTATCCAGCTTGCTACCTTCCCCTAGATCCCACAGGCTTTTATTTTTTTAACCAGTCTGCCATGTGGGATCTTGTCAAAAGTCTTGCTAAAATCGATGTAGACCCCACCAGGCATGAGTATCTCACTGGAGGTCGAGCCGGAGCTGTGGTCGCCACTTGCCAGGACTGTCTTTAGCAGGATTCGACCCCTGCACCTTGTGACTCCGAGGTGAGACTGCTAGCATTAAGATAAGGGCCTGCTCCTCTGAGGTTCTTAATATGTTCTTGTAAAGTCCTAGCTGAGCACAGCAAGGGGGAGAGAGGAGACAAAAGCTCCCCCCTCTTCCCCCCCAAATACAGCCCTTGATAAATATGTCTCTTTCAGATGTTGGCCTATGAGTTGTGCAATTTCTGTTTCATTTCCAGTACTCAAGTGACTCAGTCTGAGGCATTGAATAGCTATACAGATTGGGAAGGTCCCAAGCTCAGTCCCTGGTCTAATCGTATTTAATTGCTAGCAGCCAGGTGGCAGTAGGGGTACTATATTGGTGGCTGCACCCTGGGGTTAGAGAGGAAAATGAGTCCCTGTACCTATGCCTGATTGCCATCCAGTGACTTTTACTGAAAATGTGCGTGTATAGATGTCTGATGAGGTCAACATTGGGCTCAGCTATGTTGTGCCCTAAGGTTGAACAATTTGCTGATATATTGGCTTACAAATGAAAAATGCGATTGACCCCCAACAAGTCAGGGCCTTCAGGAAAGGAGGGGGGAATTCCCAGAATTTAAAAAATTCTTTTTTTCTTTCTGCAGTGCACAGAGAAGAATGAGAAGGAACAGTATCAACTCCTGTTACGACGGGTAGCTGCAGGATTAGACAAAAAGTTTAAGCAGCAACCCTCAGTTTCTGCATTCAGTGCTACGCAACATGTGTTAGTATCCATGATTTATGTTTAGTGTTTTAAGACTTTATCTGTTTCAACTACAACCACTTGCTTTTTTACAACACCCTTAACGTAATAACATGTCCCAGGATGCTTCACAGGAGCATTATCGAACTAAATTTGATAACGAGCCACATAGGAGATATTAAGATAGGTGACCAAAAGCTTGGTCAAAGAGGTAGGTTTTAAGGAGCATCTTAAAGAAGTAGAGAGAAGGCGAGGTTTAAGGAGGGAATTCCAGAGTTTAGAGCGTTGGTAGCTGAAGGCATAGCCACCAGTGGTGGAGTGATTAAAACCGGGAATGCACAAGAAGTCATAATTGGAGGAGCACAGAGATCTGGCAGTTGTAGGGCTACAAGAGGTTAAAAAGGTAGGGAGAGACAGGGCTACAGAAGGATTTGAAAACAAAATGAGACTTTTAAAATTAAGGTATTGCTTACCTAGGAGCCAATGTAGGTCACTGAGTGCAGACGTAATGGATGAATAGGACTTGGTGTAAGTTAGGAAATGAGTTTTGGATGAGCTTAAGTTTATGGAGGGTGGAGGCCAGCTAAGAGAGTGTTGGAATAGTCAAGTCCAGAGGTGACAAAGGCATGGAGGAAGGTTTCAGCTCAGATGAGCTGAGGCGGGGCAGAATCAGACCAAGTTGCAGAGATAGAAGTAGGCAGTCTTGATAATGAGAGGATATGGGAGTCAGAAGCTCATTCCTGATCATATAGGACACAAAGGTTGTGAATTGTCTGGTTCAGCCTCAGACAGTTGCTGAAGAGAGGGATGGAACCGGTGGCTAGGAATTTGTGGCGGAGACCGAAGACAATGGCTGCAGTCTTCCCAGCACTTATTGAAAGGAAATTTCTGCTCGTCCAGTACTGGATATCAGACAAGCAGGTCTGGCAATTTAGAGACATCTTCCACTCTCCATAAACTTAAGCTCATTCAAACTCTGCTGTCAGTATTTTGATTTGCATTACATCCTGTTCATGTCTCACCCCTGTGCTCACTGATCTATATTGGCTTCTGATCAAGCAATACCTCAATTTTAAAATTCATATCCTTATTTTCTAAATTTTCAGTAGATAATGTGTTGGAGAGGGCATTCTACCTCTTATTACAGTTATCCATTCCCTCACCTTTTAATAGTTTTATTCAGCTACAGCCTGGAACTTTTGTTGTCAGTCGTTCATGCAATGTTGCATCGCTGACAAGGCCAGCATTTATTGCCCGCCCCTAATTACCCTTGAGAAGGTGGTGGTGAGCCACCTCTTGAACCCCTTTAGTCCATGTGGTGTAGGTACACCTGCAGTGCTTTTAGGGAGGGAGATCCAGGATTTTGACCCAGCGCCAGTGCCGAAATAGCGATATAGTTCCAAGTCAGGATGGTCTGTGCTTTGGAGGGAAACTGGCAGGTAGTGCTGTTCCCAAGCAGCTTCTGCTCTTGTTCTTCGAGGTGGTAGATGTTGAAGGTTTGGAAGGTGCTGTCAAAGGAGGCTTGTTGAGTTGCTGCAGTGCAACTTATAGATAGTACTACACTGCTGCCACTGCGCTGGTAGTAGAGTGAGTGAATGTAAGGTCATGGATGGGGTGCCGATCAAGTGGCAAGCGGGCTCCTTTGTCCTCGATGGTGTTGAGCTTCTTGAATGTTGTTGCAGCTGCACTCATCCAGCTAAGTGGAGAGTTTTCCATCACACTCCTGACTTATGCTTGTAGATGGTGGACAGGCTTTGGGAAGTCAGGAAGTGAGTTACTTGCTGCAGAATTCCCAGCCTCTGACCTGCTTTTGTAACCACAGTATTTATATGACTGCTCCAGTTACGTTTCTGGTCAATGATAACTCCCAGGATGTTGATGGTGGAGGATTCAGTGATGGTAATGTCATTGAATGTCAAGGGGAGATGATTAAATTCTCTCTTGTTGGAGATGGTCATTGCATGACACTTGTGTAGCGCAACTGTTTATGTGTATGGATTCAATTCCAATGCCTAATTTGGCTCTGTAGTTGTCCGACATGCATTACTCAAATGGTCACAACTCAGCCATCAAGTAAAGTGTTGCCCTGGTAGGGATACAACTTCACTCTTATTTCACCCCGAAATATCAAGGATGGGATATGCTATTCAGTGTATTATAGATAACTGCTTTATTTCACTTCTTCTCCAGCTAAGGTAATACAGGTGCAAACTTACCTATCGCAAGTATAACTATAAACTTGGTTCCAAAGTTAGAGTTTTGCATAATATAACAAAACCCTGCTTAGCATTATAATAAGCAACTGTTTAACATAACAGAATTACATTTCTAGGATTACGGTGCATGATTGGCAAAGTTAACTTCTGTAATTTATAGCACGCTAATAGATGGCAATCGTGCGCTTCCTGTCTGAAGTATGTAATTTGGATGCCATTAGTACAAAGATTTAAGGCTGAATTTTTAAATGTTCGCAGAGGCGGACGAGCCTGCAATTTCCTGGGACTGGCCGGTTTGCCAGCATGTTCCTGTCTCCAAGCCATTTTAGAAACAGTTGGATGAGGGGATGACAGCTACCTGTCCGGGAGGAGGGTGGGATGGAGATTTGTAACACTGCAGAAGGTTACAGGGATCAGGAGTGGCAAGGAGGGATTTAAACAAGGATAAAAATTTAAAATTTTCATTTAAACTGCAGATGAGGAGGGCTGTTGATAGATCTTTGGGAGCCTCCTGAAGTGATGGTGTAGAGTGAGAAAGAGCAACCAGTTCTCTGGCCATGATCGGATAGCTAAGCGGACAGCTGTGATTGACCCTGTCAAGAAAAGTTGAAGGCATGGAGGGATAATGCACCCCAATCACCATTGCAGAGGCTTCCTTTGTGACTTTGATTAGGGCCATTCTGGTACTGCAGGTGAGGCAGCAGCCTATCTGCAGAGATTCAGATGTGGAGTTGTGGGAGAGGTGAGCTTGAATCTGGAATTTATGAATTAAAAACTCAAAACAAATTCACAAAGCGTAAAGAGGGATTCAGTAGAACTTTTCAAATGATGAAAGCTTTGGAGGGAATAAATAGCGAAAGATTGTTTCTGTTGGTTGATGAATTGGTAACAAGGGGACACAGACTTCGAATTATCATTGAAAGAACAAAGTGAGAAGTTAAAAGAAGAAATTGTTTCATACGGTGTTTTTTTTAGAATATCCTAAAGATAATTAGATAAGAATTTGAAAAGCAAAATTGTAAAAGGATTTGGGGATAGGGTAGGGAAACAGTTGATGGCTGCAGTTGATGAGTTCACAGCAGTATAGATGCAATGGGCTGAATGGCAATAAATACCGTGGCTTCAAGAGTAGGCCAGAGGCTAGGAATCCTGCGGCAAGTAACTAACCTCCTGACTCCCCAAAGCCTGTCCACCATCTACAAGGCACAAGTCAGGAGTGTGATGGAATACTCTCCACTTGCCTGGATGGGTGGAGCTCCAACAACACTCAGGAAGCTCGACACCATCCAGGAAAAAGCAGCCCGCTTGATTGGCATCCCATCCACAAACATTCACTCCCTCCACCATTGACACATAGTGGCAGCAGTGTGTACCATCTACAAGATGCACTCCAGCAACACACCAAGTCTCCTTATACAACACCTTCCAAACCCATGATCTCTACCACCTAGAAGGACAAGGGCAGCAGTTGTATGGGAACACCACCACCTGTAAGTTCCCCTCCAAGCCACACACCATCCTGACTTGGAACTATATCGCCGTTCCTTCACTGTCGCTGGGTTAAAATCCTGGAACTCCCTTCCCAACACTGTGGGTGTACCTACCCCTCAAGGACTACAGCGGTTTAAGAAGGCAGCTCACCACCACCTTCTCGAGGGCAATTAGGGATGGGCAATAAATGCTGGCCTAGCCAGCGATGCCCACATCCCATGAATGAATTTAAATAAAAAAGTGACAGGAGAAGAAAATTCTCCCTTGTTAAATATTTATAATTTCATTCATCGTGTCTTGGAGTCAAGGCTAGTCCAGATACATACTTGCCTTTTTTACCAATTTCATATAAAGAACTTGATTATATAGTTTTGGATTTATTCATCTTTAGGGAGAATACAAGAGACTGTGAAGCAGAAAGTACTTTTAGAAAACCAGAATTCTTGTGTAGAATTGTGGCTGAAGGAAAAAGCAGTAAAAGAACACTTGACTTCAGCTCTGGGAAACACAGGAGGTAAGGACATTTTTTTTTGAATTAATGACCTGAGGACACTACTTAGGCTCTGTTGCACACAATCTTGTGTTTGGACCTGGACTTTTTAAAAATAATGCCACCCAAATTGATATTCAGTTTAATTTTGCCTTAGTGCATTCGGTTTACAGGTGAATACCGCATGCCTGTTTACCATGGGATGTGAATCGTTGGTGATGGAAGTGCAATGTAGGATGGGACAGGAGCTTGTGGTCAATGTGGAAAAGGGGGTGTTGAGGGAAGTTCACTTTTCCATTTCAAAGAAGAACTGCAAATGAAATCGGAATAAAAACTGGAAATATACACCGAGTCCATCAAAATCATTTATGTGAAAAAGACTGACTTTTTGGCCCTTCATCAGAATGGAATCTGTTTCATGGAGCTGAGCAAAACCGGTATGGGAAAGGGTAGGTGCAAGCTCAGCGCTTGCCATGGCTCAGTTGGAAACTTCGAAGTTAGAAGGTTGTGGGTTCAAGTCCCATTCTAGGCCTTGAGCACAAAAATCTAAGATGACACTCCAGTGCAGTACTGAGGGAGCACTGCACTGTCAGAGAATGCTGTCTTTCAGATGAGACATTAAACCAAGGTCCCGTCTGCCCCCTCAGGTGAACGTAAAAGATCCCATGCTACCATTTGGAAGAAGAGCAGGGGAGTAACCCTCGGTGTCTTGGCCAATATTCATCCTTCAATCAGCACCAAAAAACAGATTCACATTGCTGATTGTGGGAGCTTGCTGTATGCAAATTGGCTGCACGTTTCCTACATTACAACAGTGACTACAGTTCGAAAGTACTTTAGTGACTGTAAAACGCTTTGAGTTGTCTGGTGGTCATGAAAGTCACTATATAAATTCAGCGTTTTTTGTAAAAAGGGAATGAAAGTAAGTAGCAAGAAAAACTACAGATTCTGGACTCTGTAACTAGAAAAATGGATAGGTTTATGTAGATTATATAAAATTCTAACTTTGATGAAAAGTGAACCACTGATTATACTGTCTGATGGTGCTGGAAATGCACAACAGGCCCTCCACCGTCAGCTGAAAACAGGAAAGACAGACCGCCATTCCACCCACTAGAGTTATATTTCCAACAAAGTGTATGCATCTGCAATGCAAACTCGCTGCCCTTCTTCCAGCTCTGACAGAAATGCCATCCATCTTCTGCGCCATGTTAAGTAAATGGGAGAGGGGTAGCAAAAGTTGGAAGTTGCTAAAGAAAGAACTTGCATTTTTATAAATTTGGTGCATTTTAGAAGGAAGACTGAAAATAGGTAATAGAAACAAAATGGTATAATTTTAAAGAGAGTGCAGGAATAGAAAGACACCGAGATTTATGTACAAAAAATTTTAAAGATGACAGGACAAGTTGATAAAGCTGTTTGGGAAAAATACAGGATCCTTGACTTTATAAATTTTGTCATAGAGTACAAAAGTATGGAAATTATGGTAGACTTTTATAAATCATTGCTTAGACCTCAGCTGGAGTACTGTGTTCAATTCTGGGAACCACACTTCAGGAAGGATGTCGAGGTCTTGGAGAGGATGCAGAGAAGATTTAGAACAAAGAACAAAGAAAATTACAGCACAGGAACAGGCCCTTCGGCCCTCCAAGCCTACGCCGATCCAAATCCTCTATCTAAACCTGTCGCCTATTTTCTAAGGGTCTGTATCTCTTTACTTCCTGCCCATTCATGTATCTGTCTAGATACATCTTAAAAGACGCTATCGTGCCCGCGTCTACCACCTCCGCTGGCAACGCGTTCCATGCACCCACCACCCTCTGCGTAAAGAAATTTCCACACATATCCCCTCTAAACTTTTCCCCTTTCACTTTGAACTCGTGTCCCCTTGTAATTGAATCCCCCACTCTGGGAAAAAGCTTCTTGCTATCCACTCTGTCTATACCTCTCATGATTTTGTACACCTCAATCAGGTCCCCCCTCAACCTCCGTCTTTCTAATGAAAATAATCCTAATCTACTCAACCTCTCTTCATAGCTAGCGCCCTCCATACCAGGCAACATCCTGGTGAACCTCCTCTGCACCCTCTCCAAAGCATCCACATCCTTTTGGTAATGTGGCGACCAGAACTGCACGCAGTATTCCAAATGTGGCCGAACCAAAGTCCTATACAACTGTAACATGACCTGCCAACTCTTGTACTCAATACCCCGTCCGATGAAGGAAAGCATGCCGTATGCCTTCTTGACCACTCTATTGACCTGCGTTGCCACCTTCAGGGAACAATGGACCTGAACACCCAAATCTCTCTGTACATCAATTTACCCCAGGACTTTTCCATTTACTGTATAGTTCACTCTTGAATTGGATCTTCCAAAATGCATCACCTCGCATTTGCCCTGATTGAACTCCATCTGCCATTTCTCTGCCCAACTCTCCAGTCTATCTATATTCTGCTGTATTCTCTGACAGTCCCCTTCAGTATCTGCTACTCCACCAATCTTAGTGTCGTCTGCAAACTTGCTAATCAGACCACCTATACTTTCCTCCAAATCATTAATGTATATCACAAACAATAGTGGTCCCAGCACGGATCCCTGTGGAACACCACTGGTCACACGTCTCCATTTTGAGAAACTCCCTTCCACTGCTACTCTCTGTCTCCTGTTGCCCAGCCAGTTCTTTATCCATCTAGCTAGTACACCTTGGACCCCATGCGCCTTCACTTTCTCCATCAACCTACCATGGAGAACCTTATCAAACGCCTTACTGAAGTCCATGTATATGACATCTACAGCCCTTCCCTCATCAATCAACTTTGTCACTTCCTCAAAGAATTCTATTAAGTTGGTAAGACATGACCTTCCCTGCACAAAACCATGTTGCCTATCACTGATAAGCCCATTTTCTTCCAGATGGGAATAGATCCTATCCCTCAGTATCTTCTCCAGCAGCTTCCCTACCACTGACGTCAGGCTCACCGGTCTATAATTACCTGGATTATCCCTGCTACCCTTCTTAAACAAGGGGACAACATTAGCAATTCTCCAGTCCTCCGGGACCTCACCCGTGTTTAAGGATGCTGCAAAGATATCTGTTAAGGCCCCAGCTATTTCCTCTCTCGCTTCCCACAGTAACCTGGGATAGATTCCATCCGGACCTGGGGACTTGTCCACCTTAATGCCTTTTAGAATACCCAACACTTCCTCCCTCCTTATGCCGACTTGACCTAGAGTAATCAAACATCTGTCCCTAACCTCAACATCCGTCATGTCCCTCTCCTCGGTGAATACCGATGCAAAGTACTCGTTTGGAATCTCACCCATTTTCTCTGACTCCACGCATAACTTTCCTCCTTTGTCCTTGAGTGGGCCAATCCTTTCTCTAGTTACCCTCTTGCTCCTTATATATGAATAAAAGGCTTTGGGATTTTCCTTAACCCTGTTTGCTAAAGATATTTCATGACCCCTTTTAGCCCTCTTAATTCCTCGTTTCAGATTGTGCCTACAATTCCGATATTCTTTCAAAGCTTTGTCTTTCTTCAGCCGCCTAGACCTTATGTATGCTTCCTTTTTCCTCTTAGCTAGTCTCACAATTTCACCTGTCATCCATGGTTCCCTAATCTTGCCATTTCTACCCCTCATTTTCACAGGAACATGTCTCTCCTGCACGCTAATCAACCTCTCTTTAAAAGCCTCCCACATATCAAATGTGGATTTACCTTCAAACAGCTGCTCCCAATCTACATTCCCCAGCTCCTGCTGAATTTTGGTATAGTTGGCCTTCCCCCAATTTAGCACTCTTCCTTTAGGACCACTCTCGTCTTTATCCATGAGTATTCTAAAACTTACGGAATTGTGATCACTATTCCCAAAGTAGTCCCCTACTGAAACGTCAACCACCTGGCCCGGCTCATTTCCCAACACCAGGTCCAGTATGGCCCCTTTCCGAGTTGGACTATTTACATACTGCTCTAGAAAACCCTCCTGGACGCTCCTTACAAATTCTGCTCCATCTAGACCTCTAACATTAAGTGAATCCCAGTCAATGTTGGGAAAATTAAAATCTCCTATCACCACCACCCTGTTGCTCCTACAGCTTTCCATAATCTGTTCACATATTTGTACCTCTATCTCATGCTCGCTGTTGGGAGGCCTGTAGTACAGCCCCAACATTGTTACCGCACCCTTCCTATTTCTGAGTTCTGCCCATATTGCCGCACAGCTCGTGTCCTCCATAGTGCCTTCCTTCAGCACAGCTGTGATATCCTCTTTGACCAGTACTGCAACTCCTCCACCCCTTTTACCTCCCTCTCTATCCCACCTGAAGCACCGGTATCCTGGGATATTTAGTTGCCAATCATGCCCTTCCCTTAACCAAGTCTCAGTAATAGCAATAACATCATACTCCCAGGTACTAATCCAAGCCCTAAGTTCATCTGCCTTACCTACTACACTTCTTGCATTAAAACAAATACACCTCAGACCACCAGTCCCTTTGCTTTCATCATCTGCTCCCTGCCTACTTTTTCCCTTAGTCATGCTGACTTCATTATCTAGTTCCTTACAGGCTTTAGTTACTACATCCTTACTGTCCACTGACCTCCTCATTTGATTCCCATCCCCCTGACACATTAGTTTAAACCCTCCCCAACAGCGTTAGCAAAAGCACCCCCAAGGACCTTGGTTCCAGTCCGGCCCAGGTGCAGACCGTCCAATTTGTAATAGCCCCACCTCCCCCAGAACCGGTCCCAATGTCCCAAAAATCTGAACCCCTCCCTCCTGCACCATCTCTCAAGCCACGCATTCATCCTGACTATTCTTTCATTTCTACTCTGACTATCACGTGGCACTGGTAGCAATCCGGAGATTACTACCTCTGAGGTCCTACTTTTTAACTTGGCTCCTAAGTCCCTAAATTCTGCTAGTAGGACCTCATCCCATTTTTTGCCTATATCATTGGTGCCTATGTGCACAACGACAACTGGCTGTTCACTCTCCCCCTTCAGAATGTTCTGCAGCCGATCTGAGACATCCCTGACCCGTGCACCTGGGAGGCAACATACCATTCGGGAGTCTCGTTTGTGACCACAGAACCGCCTATCTACTCCCCTTACAATCGAATCCCCTATGACTATAGCCCTTCCATTCTTTTTCCCACCCTTCTGAACAGCAGAGCCAGGCACGGTGCCATGAACCTGGCTACTGCTGCCTTCCCCTGGTGAGCCATCTCCCTCAACAGTATCCAAAACAGTATACCTGTTGTGGAGGGAGATGACCGCAGGGGACACCTGCGCTGCCTTCCTGCTCTTCCTCTGCCTTTTGGTCACCGATTCCCTTTCTCCCTCAGCAATCCTAATCTGCGGTGTGACCAATTCGCTAAACGTGCTATCCACGACCTCCTCAGCATCGCGGATGCTCCAAAGTGAGTCCATCCGCAGCTCCAGAGCCGTCATGCGGTCTAACAAGAGCTGCAGCTGGACACACTTCCTGCACGTGAAGGAGTCAGAGACATCAGCCATGTCCCTGAGCTCCCACATTGAGCAAGAGGAGCATGTCACGGGTCTGAGATCTCCTGCCATTTTTAATCTTAAGCTTAAACTTAGTTAAATGAAAAAGGAACGAAAAGTTCAGAAACGGCCCAAATATATAGGGTTTTACTTACCCAGCAGCCCCCTGGTCTCCGCCGAAAACAGAAAGAAATTAAGTTTACTTTAAACTGACCTTCCCAGCTGCTCACTCGCTCGCACTCTCTGCTCCCGAAAAAGCTGGTGCAATGAAAGGCAAGTTATTTTAAACGGCCCAAATATATAGGGTTTTACTTACCCAGCAGCCCCCTGGTCTCCGCCGAAAACAGAAAGAAATTAAGTTTACTTTAAACTGACCTTCCCAGCTGCTCACTCGCTCGTACTCTCTGCTCCCGTAAAAGCTGCTGCAATGAAAGCTAGAATGGTATGAGGAATGAGGGAATATATTTCTGTGAAGAGACTAGAGAAGCTGAGCTTGTTCTCCTTGGAAAAGAGGCTAGGAGGAGATTTAATATAGGTGCATAAAATTATGAGGAGTTTTGATATGGTAGACAGGGAGAAACTTTCCACGGGGCTGTTAACCAGAGGACACAGATATAAGGTATTTGGCAAAAAAAGCCAGGGTGGAGATGATGCAATTTTTTTTTTACTCGGCATTGTTGAAAGGGTGGTGTGAGCAGATTCAATAGTAACTTACAAAAGGGAATTGAGTAAATACTTGAAAAGGAAAAATATGCAGCGCTATAAGGAAAGTGCAGGGGAATGGAAGAAATCGGGTAGCTCTTGCAAAAGAGCCCCCACAGGCATAATGAGCAGAATGGCCCTCTTCAGTGCTGAATGCTTCCATGATTATAGCACTTTTCACAATCTTTGGCTGTGAAGCACTTTGGGACATCCTATGAAGTACTTTTCAAGTGTAGTCACCCTTTAATGTAGGAAATCACAGCAGTTAATTTGCACACGGCAAGGTCCCATCTGTTTTGTGGAGTTTCATTAAGTAGCTTTCTTTTTCTTCCACTTTTGATGATGGATCAATAACTGAAACAATTTCAGAAGCTGTGGGATCTGCTGTGTTTTTTCAACATTTTGTTGCTTTTTAAAGTCTGATTTGTTCTTTGCCATGGTGAAGAAGGGCAGCTTTTCATTTGGGAATTAGGAACTGATCAGAAAAGTGTTCCTAAAATGCCTTCATTGTTAATATTTTTGTGCAAAAACTGTGCCGTTCCTCAAAGATTTCATACTGTCTTTGCTGTTTGCAGTTCTGCCAGTCCCAGCCAGTGTCATCGCATAAAGGCTGGATCCAAGGATAGACTCACTGACTTTGAAAATAATCCAATAGTACTGCCAACACTAAAGCTGGGTAAGCACAGCTGTTTCACCAACTTTCACTGAAAGGAATTTATATTTGATTTTGGAAAAATATTAGTTGTTTAATGCTTATGAAAGTGAAATAATGTATGCATATGTGTGTAAGACAAGAAATATTGGTCATTTTCAGAGATTTAAAGTACGAATCATTATCCTCTTTGTGAAGCATTGCAGCGGATGATACTGTAGCTCACTCAGAATGTAGTCACCAGCTCAGCTGCACTGTCCCTTCTGACCTGCACTCCAGATTTTGTCCTTACACTAACAATTTGCACTTATATCGAGCCTTCAGTGTAAAAGAAAAGTCCCTTGGTATAATACAGCCCTCAGTTGTATCTGGAAAGAGGATTTTAAACTGTACAATATTAGGATGGAGTAATGGTGGTACAAGGAATTTGAGGTGAGGAAGGAAAAGAAACACAATATTAAATTGTATTGGCTAAATGTGATTTCTGTTTCCATATGATTTAATAGTTCCAATAAACATATTATAGCATATTACAGCAGTGAGATCCATAGGAAAGTACAGCAAGACTTATTTTTAAATGGTAGTTTACTGAATGTTTATATATAATTGCCATATTGTTGAGACATTTATTACTAACAGAATAATCACCGGCCTTAAGGTAAGATAGGATCTCTCTGAGCAAAGCTCAAACTCAGCTTTCCACCACATAAAGGGACTACATAAATCCTCAAGAATTTGATTTATATTTTGGCTGTAAAGACTCTCTGAAAGGAGACTGACTAGTGTCAACCAAGTTCACAGTGAGCTTGAGCCTATTGCACGAATGTATCCCTGATTCACTAGTAATTGGCACAAAATTAGCTCCAGAATAGCTAGAGTGGGAAATGGAGTAATGACATAGGTACATTAGGGGGTAGTCTTCTCTATTTGGGACTGAAAGGACTATTTTCCTTTGCATCTAACCATGTTGAACTTAACTTGAATTCAGACAAAAAGAACAATGTCTTGTGAGAGGGATTGTTAAAACGCACATAAAAATGAAAAATGGCAGGAAAAGAAGCAGCTGGTCAATCAAAATTATGCCATCACAACACCGTGTAACACATATCATCATCCTATTCCATCCCACAGCGGCACACCTAGGAGAAACAAAAAAAACAACTTTGGCCAACTTAGGAAAAAGAAACTGAAAAATTCCTGCCCAACCCCTGGAAGGTGATCAGGAAAACTATGAAAGATCACATTGACCAGTGACTGTAGCCCCTGGTGACCAACCAACCTTCTATAAGTTCAGATCATCCAGCTTCCTTTTGAATGCTTGCAGTGAATCCACACTCACTACACAATTTGACAGCTTATTTCCAAAGGTCAGAAACACTGCAAAAAGAAGTATCTCCAAGCATGTAAGCTAATTCTACGCTTTTGCAATTTGTATTTGTGTTCTTGGTCCTCCCTGATCTACTTAGTTCAGATAGCTTATCCATGAGAACTGTGTCTAATCCTTTGACTATTTTAAAGGCCTCAATCATTTTTCCTTGATGGCTGCACTTTTCCAAAGTAAAACTCCCAAATTTCTAAGGCTTTTTAAACTCTGTATCAATCTACGGACCCTTCTTTGAACCTTTTCCAGGGTTATTGATCAACTACAATAGTAGAGGGTCTGTAAAACTCCTTTAAAGATGTAATGCTGGGTATCCAGTATAAAGTCATTAAATTGAAATCTTCTCCCCTAAGCTTGAGCCCATGGCCCCTGGCTCTACAATCTTTGGCAATTTAAAACTTTTTATTGGGTTCAATTTATTTATTCCATTAAGAATCATGAACTCACCAAGCTTGCTTCAACCTCTCAGCCCCACAATCTGTTACCATCAAGAAAGCTGAAAGCAAACAGTATCACAGGACCTCTGAGTTCCCCTCCAAATCATGCACCATTTTAGCTTGAACTTGTATCTCCTTCCTCTCAACATCAATGGGTCAAAATTCTTAAATCCGTTACCTATCACCTTCATGGAGCACCATCTGTGTAAGCCACTGCAGTGGTTTAAGAAGAAAGTCCACTTAGTTCTTCGGGACAAGGTATGTGTAATATATACAACCTTACCAGCAATGCCTACATACCAAGAGCAAATTTTTTAAAACCTTTCCTGAGCCTTCTCTTTTCCAGTGTCAAGAATCCCATGTTCTTCAACCTCTCCACATAGTTCAAGTGTTCTAAACTAGGTATCAGTTTGTTTATCCTGCAGTGTTATAGAGTCATAGAGTTATACAGCACAGAAACAGGCCCTTCGGCCCATCGTGTCTGTGCCGGCCATCAAGCACCTATCTATTCAAATCCCATTTTCCAGCACTTGGCCCGTAGCCTTGATTCCCGTGCCTGAATATCCTTCAGTGATCAGAACTGTGCACAGTATTCCAGGCGTGACCACACTAATCCCATTTACAGATTCATTATCACTACCTGGGATTTGTGCTCTATCCATCTTGGTACACATTCCAACATTCAGTTAGCTCTTCTTACTGCTACTGCTCTCTGCACTGCTAGTTTCAGTGACCTGCATCCCAAGATCTCTCACTTGTCTGGTGAGCCATGTAGCCTCGAACCATTTAGTTTATATTCCCGCCAGTTATTTCTCTTTCCTAATGGTATTTTATTCCCTTTACTACTTATCAGTTCATAGACATGCACAGAAATTGCAACACAGATCCTTTCGGCCCAACCAGCCTGTGTTGGCATTTACTTTGAACACGAACAAACAGTTTTAATCACATTTATCCTCCTTGTTCCCATATCCCTTAATTCCCTTCACCTTCAATCCAAACTCTTCATTCCCTTTACCTTCAATCCAAACTAACCTTGAGCTGGAGAGATGTTATGTATCAGAGCAGTGAGTATGGAATTGGCCTGTCCTTTCAACAGACCATTTGCAAACTGCATTGTTAGTGACTCTTAAGTTAATCCATTTCCTGATGGAGGTGAGTAGCCACTGGGAAGTGTCACAAAAGGAAGAGTTTGAGATTATCCCTCTACAACCTGATAATACAGAGAAATCCCAAGAATGGCTACCTGATGGCTCAGTAAGTTTCCCAACTAGTAGTTGACACTGACCAGGTGGATCCCAGGTTCTGCCTGTGCTGAGTTAGCTGATCTCAGCTGGCGTGGCACTAGACACATTATAACCAAAATAAATAAACTTCCTTTAGGATAGAGATGGAAAATATTAGCCAGGGTTATCCTGCACTTTTTTGCTGTCCAGTAATCTCTAGGTTAGAGAGAATGGAAATCAGCCAACTCATCTTCCTAACCTGTCCAGATTACCCATTGTATTTGTTTTACCCTGTTTACTATTGTTTGATGACTCCCCCATGCCTTCCCCCCCACCCCCCCCCACCGCTTTCAATTGATGTTCTTTGTTATATTAGTCAGCTTTTTTTATGTCCGCCAGCTCCAAATTATTTGTAAAACCGTAAATATTCACAGCATAGAAGGAGGCCATTTAGCCTCTTGTCTATGCCAGCTGATTCCCAAAACTAATCCCAAAATCAATCCCAAAATCTTCTCCTTTCACTGTAAGCCTGTATTTCCTGTACTTCAAATGCCATCAGTTTTCCCTTAATCAATGCATCATTTTCTACCGCAAACACACCTTGAGGCAAAGCATTCCATGCAAAGTAGTCCCAGCATTAATCACTATGGTGCCTCACTAGCGCTCCCTTGCCGTGCAGATGCATTTCCATCCATAACCACCCTTTACTTCCCCTCCTGTTGTCAATTTTCCAGCTGCTTCGGAAACAGCTCCTTTTGAGGCTGAAAAGTCCATGTTTCTCTGGTCTTTCCTCATAACTGCTGCTAATTTTGTGACTGTTTTCTAAACTCAGTTACCAGAACTGCATATACTACGAAAGTTGTGATCTGACCAAAGCACATGCAGTTTGAGCATGACTTCCTCTGACTTTTATTGACCTGACTTTTGTTGTGCAGTTGAAGATTCTGTTTACTTCATTGATTTCTGCTCGACATGTTAAGTGTCAAGTCTAATAAGATCCTCACTTCTCTTTCAGTTTCATCTTTAGCTATTTCAGTGCCATTCATGAATTACTTATGTTGCCCATTATTTTCTTTCCATAAAAACATAAGAGGAGAAAGCCATACAATCCCTACAACCTGCTCTCCTATTCAGTAGACCATGGTAGACCTTCGACTTCAACTCCACTTTCCTGCCCAATACCCCTTGATTCCCTTAGAGTTAAAAAATCTGTCAGTCTCAGACTTGAATATACGTAACAACTGAACATCCACAGTCCTCTGGGGCAGAGAATTCCAATGATTTATAAACCTCTGAGTGAAGAAATTTCTCCTCATCTCAGTCCTAAATGACCAACCCCTTATCCTGAGACTATGCCCCCTTCTTCTAGACCCCACAACCAAGAGAAACAGTCTTTCAGCATCTAATAGCATTTACAGCACAGAAACGGGCTGTTTGGCCAATCTGCACTTTGCTGGTGTTTGCGCTTCACATGTGCTTCCACCTACCCCTCTCCCTCTAACCTTATCAGCAGACCCTTCTGTTCCTTTCTCCCTCACTCTTCCCCTTAAATGCATCTATGCTATTCACCTCAACTACTCCTTGTGGTGGTGAGTGCCACATTCTTAGTCTTTGGATGACGAGCTCTTTCCTGAATTCCTTTCCATTTGTAGGTGTCCATATTTAATTTTATCGATGATTGTTCTAGACATTTACATATTTTGTCATTCTTGGTATCATCTACAAGTTTGACTAATTTACATGGGGTTTCTGAGTGAAAATTGTTGATCTAACTTAGAAATAAGGGCATGTTATTAATCAATTAATTAGTTACAGTCAATGTTACTGTTACTTCAGGTTCATCCAGAGGGAAGAACTCTAGTACTATCAAATCAGCATCAGCAAATGCCTATATAAGGTAAGAAAATTTAATTTCCATAATAAATAAAATAGTTAGATGGTGTAATCAATGAACAGTGCATCTTATTGATATAGTAAGTTTATTTTCAAACGTTAACAAGGCTGGTAAATGGCAAGGCGAATGGGTTTGAATGTAGCTTTTTCAACTGCTCTGGACAACAGTTCAAATCCAGCCAGAGAGGGGAGCTCTGATGTTTACAGGAACTAAAGTGAAATGAGTTGGAACAGTTTCAGAACATTTTCGAATCAATGGTAAAATCTACCCAAAAGTTGATTTGGGCAACATTGGACGAAAGACTTCCATTTATAGAGTGCCTTTCGTGACGTCAGGATGTCCAAATACAATTTACAGCCAATGAACAACTTTTTAAGTGTAATCATTATTTCAAAGTAGGAAATGCAGCAACTAATTTGCACAGAACAAGGTCCAACAAATAGCAATGTGGTAACCAGATAATCTGGTTTGCGTGATGTAAGAATTTTTAGAATTAGAATTAGAACATTACAGCGCAGTACAGGCCCTTCGGCCCTAGATGTTGCGCCGACCTGTGAAACCATCTGACCTACACTGTTCCATTTTCATCCATATGTCTATCCAATGACCACTTAAATGCCCTTAAAGTTGGCAAGTCTACTACTGTTGCAGGCAGGGCGTTCCACGCCCCTACTACTCTCTGAGTAAAGAAACTACCTCTGACATCTGTCCTATATCTATCACCCCTCAACTTAAAGCTATGTCCCCTCGTGTTTGCCATCACCATCCGAGGAAAAAGACTCTCACTATCCACCCTATATAACCCTCTGATTATCTTATATGTCTCTATTAAGTCACCTCTCCTCCTCCTTCTCTCCAACGAAAACAACCTCAAGTCCCTCAGCCTTTCCTCGTAAGACCTTCCCTCCATACCAGGCAACATCCTAGTAAATCTCCTCTGCACCCTTTCCATAGCTTCCACATCCTTCCTATAATGCGGTGACCAGAACTGCACGCATTACTCCAGGTGCGGTCTCACCAGAGTTTTGTACAGCTGCAGCATGACCTCGTGGCTCTGAAACTCGATCCCCCTACTAATAAAAGCTAACACACCATATGCCTTCTTAACAGCCCTATTAACCTGGGTAGCAACCTTCAGGGATTTATGCACCTGGACACCAAGATCTCTCTGTTTATCTGCACTACCAAGAATCTTCCCATTAGCCCAGTACTCTGCATTCCTGTTACTCCTTCCAAAGTGAATCACCTCGCACTTTTCCGCATTAAACTCCATTTGCCATCTCTCAGCCCAGCTCTGCAGCCTATCTATGTCCCTCTGTACCCTACAACATCCTTCGGCACTATCCACAACTCCACCGACCTTCGTGTCATCCGCAAATTTACTAACCCACCCTTCTACACCCTCTTCCAGGTCATTTATAAAAATGACAAACAGCAGTGGCCCCAAAACAGATCCTTGCGGTACACCACTAGTAACTAAACTCCAGGATGCACATTTGCCATCAACCACCACCCTCTGTCTTCTTTCAGCTAGCCAATTTCTGATCCAAAGCTCTAAATCACCTTCAACCCCATACTTCCGTATTTTCTGCAATAGCCTACCGTGGGGAACCTTATCAAACGCCTTACTGAAATCCATATACACCACATCCACTGCTTTACCCTCATCCACCTGTTTGGTCACCTTCTCGAAAAACTCAATAAGGTTTGTGAGGCACGACCTACCCTTCACAAAACCGTGCTGACTATCGCTAATGAACTTATTCTTTTCAAGATGATTATAAATCCTGTCTCTTATAACCTTTTCCAACATTTTACCCACAACCGAAGTAAGGCTCACAGTAAGAAGAAGGGTAACTGTTAGCCCAGGACACCAGTGAGAACTCTGCTACTCAGCATTGGTCTGAATGGTCACGTTTTAAACTGTAGCAGGAATTGGATCTATGCCCAGATTTTTCACGCTGAAAACTGTGGCAGGAACTAGTTCTTTGCCCAGACTGGTTATATGGAAAACTATAGACCTTGCACTGAGTTTGTTCCTAATTTACTATGGGAGGGAATTTTCCATCGCAGGTAAATCCGTTCCTTGTGTCGCCTAACATCAGCGACCCTAAGCTAAGGAAGAGACACTACATACTGATCAGGAGTGAAAACATTTAGTAATTTGACTTTCCTCTTCTCCATTGCAAGGGGAACTATTTATAGCACCCCTGCTGCTGTCTGACTTGTGATCGGGTAACATCACAGAAAGGGGTCAAATGTGGGGATCTTTTCGTTTGTATGTCTCAGTTAGTCACTGCCGTCATCAACAGAGTCATAGTGGGATGCTGACCTGAAAAGAATTGTAAGGGGAAAATTCCATCTGTGCTAAGTTAAAGTAACCGTTTTGGAGGTGCAGCTGTGGGAAATAGCACAGGCAATTCTTCATGTCGTGTCGCGACACCTTCGCTCGCGACTGCTCCATGCAGACTCTGGAGAAATCTGGATGGCAGAAAGTTGGGTGTAATATTGGATTCACAGGCTAGACAAAGCTTGACACAAAGACCGTGATGTGAACTGTCCTTCTGTGGCCCCCAACACTGTCACTGAATTTATAGAAGAAATCTTGGATGCCACAGAAAAATGTGACATCTGTGATATTCTCCATGATGATCCTGATCTCAGCAGTGTAGCTGTGGGCAGATGGCGAGCAGAAACCAGGTGGGTCTGCACAGGGAGCATGAGGAAAGTGGAGACAGCATTTTTTGTAGGCTGCTCTCACACATGTCCCAGTAGCAGATGTTAAGGCAACATTGATGGAAGCCTGGGCCTAGATCTCTCGCCTGCACTTTCAGTTTGGCAAGCTGCTTGGGCAAACAGACACAAAAGAGAAAGAGACGAGAAATGTCTTAAAAACTTACCCCAGTGCCTCTCTTGATGAGCAGACTGAGCAGAGTTCGCTCATCTCAACTGTAAAAGAAATTTGAATGCTACAACTGGTCTCTGGATTAGTGAAGGGAAAATTGCTCAGGTTTTTCTCTTGACCGATGTTCATTTCTTGCTGTTTGAAAGTATTCAGCTGTGGGTGTCAGGTGATAGCATAATTGGACTTGGCTGTGCTGCCAGTCAAATAGCCTGCCCATACTGGCTGTCTGGGCTTCAGACATGAAGAGCCACTTAAACGAAGTAATAAGATGGCCAACATGATTCTGCAGAACAAAAGCAAAACGAACTGGAGAGAAAATTAGGAAGTTGTTCAGTAGATTGGCCTCTTTGGCATTCCACAGCTTGAGGCAATCCTCGTGAGCAAACCACCAAATCCAAAGTTGATCAAAAGAGATCTTGCATAATAAATATCTCATTCTGTACAGATGCTGGTGGATTCCATTTTATCATTTTGATGAAGTACTTTTGGATGTCAACACTTCAGCGAGAAGCAGCATTGAAGTGCCGATTAATTGTTTTCTTTAACCATGCTTTCAACTGTGTAAACATGTAGATTCACCATAGTGTAATTTCTTAACAAACTGCTGCTGGATCTTCTATTACTTTACGAAAGGGAAATCATGCTTGACAAATCTACTAGAATGTTTTGAGGATGTAACTAGTAGAGTTGATGAGGGGAAGCCAGTGGATGTGGTTTATTTGGACTTTCAGAAGGCTTTCGACGAAGTCCCACAAGAGATTAGCGTGTAAAATTAAAGCGCATTGGATTGGGAGTAGTGTATTGCGATGGATAGAAAATTGGTTGGCAGACAGGAAACAAAGAGTCGGAATAAACGGGTCTTTTTCTGAATGGCAGGCAGTGACTAGTGGGGTACTGCAGGGATCGGTGCTGGGACCCCAGCTATTCACAATATATATTTATGATTTAGATGAGGGAACTAAATGTAATATCTCCAAATTTGCAGATGACACTAAACTGGGTGGGAGGGTGAGTTGTGAGGAGGATGCAGAGAGGTATCAGGGTGATTTAGACAAGTTACGTGAGTGGGCAAATGCATGGCAGATGCAGTATAATGTGGATAGAGGTTATCCACTTTGGTAGTAAAAACAGGAAGGCAGATTATTATCTGAACGGCTATAAACTGAGAGAGGGGAATATGCAATGAGACCTGGGTGTTCTCGTACACCAGTCGCTGAAGGTAAGCATGCAGGTGCAACAGGCGGTAAAAAAGGCAAATGGTATGTTGGCCTTCATAGCGAGAGAATTCGAGTACAGAAGCAGGGATGTCTTGCTGCAATTATACAGGGCCTTGGTGAGGCCATACCTGGAATATTGTGTGCAGTTTTGGTCTCCTTATCTGAGGAAGGATGTTCTTGCTATGGAGGGAGTGCAGCAAAAGTATACCAGACTGATTCCTGGGATGGTGGGACTGACATATGAGGAGAGATTGAGTCGGTTAGGATTATATTCACTGGAGTTCAGAAGAGTGAGGGGGGATCTCATAGAAACCTATAAAGTTCTAACAGGACTTGACAGGGTAGATGCAGGAAGGATGTTCCCGATGGTGGGGGAGTCCAGAACCAGGGGTCATGGTCTAAGGATACTGGGCAAACCTTTCAGGACTGAGATGAGGAGAGTGGTGAGCCTGTGGAATTCACTACCACAGAAAGCAGTTGAGGCCAAAACATTGTATGTTTTCAAGAAGCTGTTAGATATAGTTATTGGGGCGAAAGGGATCAAAGGATATGGGGAGAAAGCGGGAACAGGCTACTGAGTTAGATGATCAGCCATGATCATAATGAATGGAGGTGCAGGCTCGAAGGACCAAATGGCTACTCCTGCTCCTATTTTCTATGTTTCTATGTTTGCAATTGCAGTCTATATCGCTTTCCAACTAAAAGGCTGGAAATCTGAAACAAAAACAGAAAATGTTGAAACACACAGCAGAGTAATCAGTGTCTGTGGTGAGAAGGAATGAGTGAACGTTTTATGCATACAGTCCTTAGTTAGAATTGAAAGAATGAAAGATAAGAGGATTTTAATAGAACCTTAAGAAAGAGGAGGGGGTGGGAAAAACGAGAGGAAGTATCTGTGAAATGACCTGCTGAAGAGAAAAATAGGAGAGCTGACATTCACTTCAGACAACAGAAGAATGCTTAAAAGAAATTAAACACATTAGAAAAGAATCATTCATTGGTACAAAACAGCAGGAAGCCATTCAGCTCATCATGCCTGTGCCAGCTCATTGAAAGAGCCATTTGATTAGTCCCACTCAACTGCGCTTTTCCCATAGTCCTGCAAAATTTTCCCTTTCTAGTATAAATCCAGTTGCCTTTTGAAAACTACTTTGAATCTGCTTCTACCACCCTTACAAGCATTGCATTCCAGATAAGCATAACCTACTGATTTTAAAAGAAACATTTTGCTCATCTCCCTTATGGTTCTTTTGCCAATTATCTTCAAACCAAGAAGATGGGAGATATTGAAAGTAGATTAGATCTCAAATTAAAATAGGAAAAGGTGGCAAAATAAGGTGGAGCTCACTGGTCCAGAAAAGCAGAAAAAAAATTAAGGTCAACACTGGGAGTGTAGACATGCTGTCAGCACAGGTCAGTGCTTTGAGTGCAGATTCATTGATAGCACAGGTCAATGCTGTGAGTGCAGACTCACTGCTGGCACAGATCAACGCTGGCAGTGCAGACTCTGCTGGCACAGATCAACACTGGCAGTGCAGACTCTGCTGGCACAGATCAACACTGGCAGTGCAGACTCTGCTGGCACAGATCAACACTGGCAGTGCAGACTCACTGCTGGCACAGATCAACACTGGCAGTGCAGACTCACTGCTGGCACAGATCAACACTGGCAGTGCAGACTCACTGCTGGCACAGATCAACACTGGCAGTGCAGACTCACTGCTGGCACAGATCAACGCTGTCAGTGCAGACTCGCTGCTGGCACAGATCAACACTGGCAGTGTAGACTCTGCTGGCACAGATCAACACTGGCAGTGCAGACTCACTGCTGGCACAGATCAACACTGGCAGTGTAGACTCTGCTGGCACAGATCAACACTGGCAGTGCAGACTCACTGCTGGCACAGATCAACACTGGCAGTGCAGACTCACTGCTGGCACAGATCAACGCTGTCAGTGCAGAGTCGCTGCTGGCACAGATCAACACTGGCAGTGTAGACTCTGCTGGCACAGATCAACACTGGCAGTGCAGACTCACTGCTGGCACAGATCAACACTGGCAGTGCAGACTCACTGCTGGCACAGATCAACACTGGCAGTGCAGACTCACTGCTGGCACAGATCAACACTGGCAATGCAGACTCACTGCTGGCACAGATCAACACTGGCAGTGCAGACTCTGCTGGCACAGATCAACACTGGCAGTGCAGACTCACTGCTGGCACAGATCAACACTGGCAGTGCAGACTCGCTGCTGGCACAGATCAACGCTGGCAGTGCAGACTCTGCTGGCACAGATCAACACTGGCAGTGCAGACTCGCTGCTGGCACAGATCAACACTGGCAGTGCAGACTCGCTGCTGGCACAGATCAACACAGGCAGTGCAAACTCTCTGCTGGCACAGATCAACGCTGGCAGTGCAGACTCGCTGCTGCTGGCACAGATCAACGCTGGCAGTGCAGACTCGCTGTTGGAAGAGATGAACACTGGCAGTGCAGACTCGCTGCTGGCACAGATCAACACCGGCTGCAGACTCACTGCTGGCACAGATCAACGCTGGCAGTGCAGACTCGCTGCTGGCACAGATCAACGCTGGCAGTGCAGACTCGCTGCTGGCACAGATCAACGCTGGTAGTGCAGACTCGTTGCTGGCAGAAGTCAGCGCTGGCAGTGCAGACTCGCTGCACAGGACATCACAGAGAAGGTGCTGCATATTCTGCAGGGGGACGGGAATGAGCCAGAAGTTGTACTCATCAGTACTACCGACAAAGGGAGGGTAGGTATTGGGGTCCTATCACCAGACTTACAGGAGCTATAGAGGAAGTTAAAAAGTAGGACCTCAAAGTTGGTAATCTCTGGATTGCTCCCAGTGCCACAGACTAGCGAGAGTAAAAATAGGAAGATAGGGAGTATCAATGCATGGCTTGAGGCATGGTGCAGGAGGAAGAGCTTCAGATCTTTGGGGCATTAGGCTCAGTTTTGGGGCAGGAGGCACCTATTACAAGGGACAGGTTGCACCTCAACAGACTGGGACCAATGTCCTTGCGGGGAGGTTCATTAGTGTGGTTGGTGAGGGTCTAAACTAAATTGGCAGGGCTTGGGCACCAGCATATAATAACATAGGAGCAGGGGTAGGCCATTCAGCCCATCGAGCCTGCCCCACCATTCAATATGATCATGGCTGATCATCCACTTCAATGCCTTTTAACCACACTTTCCTCATATCCCCTTATGTCAGTGGTAATTAGAAATATGTCAATCTCTGCTTTAAACGTACTCAATGACTGAGCTTCCACAGCCCTCTGAGGTAGAGAATTCCAAAGATTCACAACCCTCCGAGTAAATAAATTTCTCCTCATCTCTGTCCTAAGTGGCTTCCCCCTGATTTTGAAATTGTGTCCCCTGGTTCTAGACTCTCCAAACAGGGCAAACATCTTACCTGCATCTACCCTGTCTATCCCTTTTAGTATTTTGTAGGTTTCAATGCGATTACCTCTCATTCTTCGAAACTCTAGGGAATACAAACCCAGTTTCCCCAATCTCTCTTCATAGGATTGTCCTGCCATCCCGGGAACAAGTCTGGTGAACCTTCATTGCACTCCCTCTATGGCAATAATATCCTCCCTAAGGTAAGGGGACCAAAACTGCACACAGTGCTCCAAGTGCGGTCTAACCAAGGTTCTATACAATTGAAGCAAGACTTCACTACTCCTGTACTCAAGTCCTCTTGCGATAAAGGCTAACATACCATTAGCCTTCCAAATTGCTTGCTGCACCTGCGTGTTAGCCTTCAGTGACATATTGACAAGGACACCTTATTTACAAGTATATTTACACTTTCTAATCTCCTACCATTTAAGAAATACTCTGCACATCTATTCCTCCTACCAAAGTGGATATCATCGCATTTTTCCACATTATATTCCATCTGCCATGTTCTTGCCCACTCACTTAAGTTTGTCCAAATCCCCTTGAAGCCGCTTTGCATCTTCCTCACAACACATATTCCCACCTAGTTTTGTGTCATCCACGAACTTGGAAATACTACATTTGGTCCCCACATCCAAATCATTGATATATATTGTGAACTGCTGGGACCCAAGTACTGATCCCTGCGGTACCCCACTAGTCACAGCCTGCCGATGCGAGAATGACCTGTTTATTCTTACTCTCTGCTTTCTGCTTGTTAACCAATCCTTAATCCAAGCCAGTATATTACCTCCTATCCCATGTGCTTTAATTTTGCTAACCGACCTCCTGTGGGGGACTTTATCAAAAGCCTTCTGAAATCCAAGTATACTACGTTCACTGACTCCCCTTTCTCAATTCTGTTAGTAACATCCTCAAAAAAATCCAATAGGTTCGCCAAACATGATTTCCCATTGATAAATTCATATTGACTATGCCCAATCAGATCATTATTATTCAAGTGTCCATTTATTACATCCTTTAGAATAGATTCTAGCATGTTCCCAATGACTGATGTAAGGCTAACAGGTCTGTAATACCCTGTTTTGTCTCTCCCTCCCTTCTTAAATAGTGGAATGACATATAGAAGTAAAAAAGAGAAATAAGGTGCATAAAGGAATGAGAATGTTGGATAATACTAGAGACGGAAACAGGACCATATTACATAGGAGCAGACTAAGAAAGACTACGAGGAATACAAAGAGAGGTTTACAATGCACGTATGCAAACACAGTGTGGGGAATAAGGTTGATGAGCTACAAGCACAAATAGCAGTGTGGGAATATAATGTAGTGGCTTAAAAATGGTGAGGTCTGAGCACTTAATATTCAAGGATATGAAGTGTTCAGAAAAGATAGGGAAGGATATAAGAGAGGTGGGGTGGCAGTACTGGTTAGGGAAGACATTGTAGTGTTGGAAAGAGAGGATTCTTGAGGGGGGAAAGGACAAAATACATTTGGTTAGAGTTGAGAATCAAAAAGGGTATGACCACAGTACTTAGAGGCACCCGGCAAGGCTAGAATACTTAATGAGTACTTTCTATCGGTGTTTTCTAACGAAGAGGATGCTGACAAAATATCAGTAGAAGTGGTAATGGATGGGGTGAAAATTGGTGCTGGAAAGACTGGCTATGCTTAGAGTGGATAAGTCACCTGGTCAGGATGGCTTGCATCCCAGGTTGCTAAAGGAAGTGAGCTGCCATAATCTTCCAATCTTCCCTATATATAGGGGGAGGTGTCAGAGGATTGAAGAGTGGCAAATGTGACACCCTTATTCAAGAAGGGTGTAAGGACAATTCTAGTAACTACAGACTGGTCAGTTTAATATCAGAAACAAAAGTCAGGAGAAAAATCAACAGGAATTTGTAGAGATTTGAGTTAACTAAGGAAAGCCAGCGTGGATTTGTAAAAGGCAGATCACGCTTGACTAATCTAATTGAATTTTTTGATGAAGTGACAAAAAAGGTTGATGAAGGGAATGCAATGGATGTTGTGCATATGAATTTTAAGAAAGCATTTGACAAAGTACCACATAAAAGGCTGTTTACCAAAATTGAGGCTCATGATATAGGAGGGTCTGTGTCAGCTCAGATAAAAAATTGGCTTCAGGACAGAAAATAGAGAGCCATGGTAAATAGTTATTTTTCAGACTGGAAGATGGAAGACAGTGATGTTCCCCAAGGGTCCAGTGCTAGGACCACTGCTTTTATTGATATATATATATATATAAATGAGTTGGATATTGGAATTCAGAGTAAAATTTCAAAATTTGTTGATAATACCAAACCTGGAAGTTGGCAAAAGTGAGGATGGTACCATTCGACTGCAACACAATTTCGATAGGTTAGCAGAATGGGCAGACAAGTGGCAGATGGAATTTAATACAGAGAAATTATGCATTTTGGCAGAAGAGATAGGGAGAAGCAATATAGACTAAATAGCATAGTTCTGCAGGGACAGAGGACCTGGGAGTTCATCTGCATCGATTTTTGAAGGCAGCAGGATATATTGAGAGAGTAATTAACAAAACATGTGGGATCTTGGGCTTCATAAATAGAGGTATTGAGGACAAAAGCTTTATAAAACTCTGGTTTGGCCACATCTAGAGTATTGTGTTCCGTTCTAGTCACCACACTTTAGGATGTGAAGGTTCTTGAAAGGGTGCAGAGGACATTTACCAGAATGGTTCCAGGGATGAAGTATTTTAGCTACAAGGTGAGGTTGGAGAAGCTGCAGTTGTTTTCCTTGGAATAAAGGAGATTGAGGGGCAATTTGATAGAGGTTAACAAGATTGTGACAGATTTAGATAAGGTAGACAAAGAAAAGCTGTTCCCATTAGTTAATGGTACAAGGACCAGGGGACACAGATTTAATGTTTTGGGCAAGAACTGTAGGGGGAATGCGCGGAGAAATTTTTTTACGCAGCAAATGGTAATGACCTGGAACTCCCTGTCTACAAGGGTGGTGGAAGCAGAGAGGATCAATGAATGATTTCAAAAGGAAATTGGATGGGAACTTAAGGGAAATGAATTTGCAGGGCAGGGCTACGGGGATAGAGTGAGGGAATGGGACTGACTGGATTGCTGTACAGAGAGCCAGCATAGACTTGAGGATGACTCTTGGTCAGTGCTGACAGTGCAGACTCACTGCACCATGGACAGTGAATACAGTGTATTAGATCAGAGGACGTATGGATAAATTGCTGAGGGGAGAGTATTTGGGCGCTGGATCATGATGTGAAAGGAGGTAACTGGATACTGCATTAGCTTGAGGCTGTGCCTGGGGAAGTACAGCTAGAGTTAGGGGTATTGGAAAAGTGTGTGAGGGTGTCACAGCAAGAATGGTCCCACTAGAAAGCAGGGGGAAGATGCATGTTTTGGCGGAATCATGTTGTAGGTGGCAGAAATTCCAGAAGATGTTCTGGCAAATGTGAAGTCTGGTCAAGTGGAAAGATAAGGACTAACTTAGATAATTCGTTGATCTCTAGGCAGATCTACCATGATGATCAATCAGAAATCCTGCAGAAAACTGGAGGAAACCCAACTACGGGAATGAAAGAACGTATAGTGGTAAGGACTCGTTTGTGGTTTGACTTTATAGGATGGTAGCACAAAGCCTTAAAACTGTTGGAGGAACTGAACTGTCACAATGGTGTGATCAGGAGCAGGAACTTTGGCTGATTTTGCACCTCTTTACTCGGGGGCACTGAGACTAGTTGTATCATCAAGTTCTACTTGGGCTGAGACCGGTCACTAGGGAACCAGGGGTCAATCTGAGACTTTCTAGTTTATATGCCTTAGTCATCCACTACCTTTACCAGCAGCTGCAATCAGTGCAATGTCTGCATTCTTCATTTTCCCTTTCTTTTTTCAGGAGCAGCATATAGAGCGTGACCTGTCAGATGAAGTGGCAGCACGATTGTATCTGGATGAGGGCGATGCAACAGCAGCTGTCAAAGTGCCATCCTCTCAAATCCTGAAGGAAAACCTAAGCATCTTAAGTCAAGAGCAAAGAGGAGATCTTCCCCAATTTACTGAGGTATAGCCAAGCTGCATTTTACAGCGACTTCAAAGTGAAATAAAAATAAGGGGCGATAGAAGTAATGGGTTTGGTTCAGGGGCAGTAACCAAAATGCACATGTGAAAAAGGCATTGCATTTGATAGGATGCTGTAAAGGAAACACTTTGATACAATTAAGGCACAGGATATTAAAGGGAATTTGACAACATGGACAGGAGCTTGGTAATGGTAGGCAACAGAGAGTAATGGTTAATGGATCAAAAACAAGAAATGCTGGAATCACTCAGCAGGTCTGGCAGCATCTGTGGAAAGAGAAGCAGAGTTAACGTTTCGGGTCAGTGACCCTTCTTCGAAACTTTGCTTTTATCTTAATGGTTAATGGATGTTTTTCTGACTGGAGTGATGTAAATGCTGGTGTCAATTAGGGGTCAGTTTTGAAACCATTGTTCTCAGTATATATAGATGATCTGGACTTCAGTAGGGGACACACTATCAGAACTTGCAGGCAAAAAAAGTTTGGAGCCCAGTTAAGTAAAGCAATTACAAGAGACTGCAGACCAATTAGTAGATTCGGCAGAAAGATGATAAAGGTGGAGAAATATGAGGTGATAGAATTTGTTAAGAGTGAAGAGAGGAAATATACGCCGATTGTTAAAATTTTTAATAGCAGAGAAACTTGTGAGTTCAGATACGTAATTCTTCAAAAGTGTGAAGACTAATTTGATAAAGCTGTTTTTAGAAAAAAAATCAAGCGCATTAATTTAGGATTTTTGGATTTATAGATAAGATTCTGGAGTACAAAAGGAAGTGGTGATGCTAGATCGATAAATCATTGGTTAGGACACAGTTCGAATATTGTGTTCAGTTTTGGATACCTTAGTTCAGGAAGGAGTCTAAGGCTGTGAAGAAGGTGCAAAAGAGACACACTAAAATGTTACCAAGGTTGAGAGCTTTCAGTTGGAAGAGACTAGCAAAACTAGGCCTCTTTTCATTAGAACAAAGTAGATTGGGAGGAGATCTAATATGAGAGGTTTGAAAAAATTAAATCAGGAGCAAGTACTGTTGCTCTCACATTCAGGCAGAGATTTGCCCTTGCGTATAAGATCAGGCTTGGGAGCTCAAATCTTTCCAATCGTTCTATGGTGCCAGTGTGCAAGCTTACTGCTTGCTCTGCCACCCCATTAAAATTGGTCCCATTAAAACACCTGTTTATTTTTCCGTTCTGAGTCACAGTCCAGCCTGATTGTTCTCTCCATAGCTGCTGAGTGACCTGCTGTTTGCTCCCAGCACTTGCAGTGTTTGTTTTTGCAGCTTTGATAATTTATAATCTTCTGTTACAGAAAATGGTGGAGGAGGTCAGGAAGGCCCTTGACTATGGAGAGTCTGATGAGGTACTCAGCACTGGGTTTAAACTGAGGATAACACGAAAAGACATTGGCACTCTGTGTAATTACAACTGGCTAAATGATGAGGTACATGTCACTTTAACATATTCCTTTTTATTTTAATATATTTTCTGCTCTTACTTAGGTCCTCACTATTCCCACACCCATTTTCTCCCTGCTTCTGAAAGCTCTGACATTGCCCTGCCTTCCATTTGTCACAACAAAATCTGGCGGCCCTGATTCAAGTCACAATGCCTCCTGCTCTGGACTTTCACGTTATCCTATTCACCATCGAAAAGTACACTTCCCCTTTAAGAGGCTACAGGTCCCCTTTAAGTAGCAGCCGTTCTGCCAGATTTACCACCCTCCCAATTGATGAGTTACTTATAGAACGCTTGATTTGAGAGGGCTTGTCACTTATCTTTAAAATAGGTCTGACCCTGAAGCTGGGACAGGGCCCCTGCCAACTGCATAAAGTGGAGAGTGCAGCTGCTTTGCCCGGCACCTGCCTGATCAATGCTGCAGATGAAATTTGACCATCGAGTGTAGAAAGCCAAAAACCACATGAATGAATCTAGCTACTGTGTCAATGGGCTATTTGGCCATGGGGACCAACATGGCCGAGCCCGATTTTGTTTTTTGTTTTAACTTGGCATCTGCACATGTATTTTTCAACAGTCACTAGATGTGATCAGAACAGGAGCCCAGTACACCGAGTACAATTACAGCACCCTTGCTGAGATCAACTGATTTGGTATACACCAGGAATGAAGCCTGAGGTGTTGTGTGTATATGACTGTTACCAAATGAGTCAGTGGTGATAAAATATTTAAAGAGATACATCTTCAATATAAAGCATCAGATTTCCCGTGTGGGAGTTTATTTCATAAAATATCAGTGGCTTGCTAAATAATTCTCTGTGCATTGCAGTGTTGTTGAAGCCTGCTTTGTTAACTCAAAATTTGCATTAAATACATCCACTGGAATATGTTGAGAGAATGGTGGCTACAGGCAGCAGCAAACCTAGGGGCTGCACTGCATTTATTTAAAGGTTGAAAAACCATGTCAAGGACAACAAAGTGCTGGAAAAATGGAAGAGAAGCCAATGTACTTCACAGGAAAGTCAAGTACAACAGCTAATAAATTTGTGCCATAATAACAGTAAGTTAAGTTCATCTATAGTTTGTGTCACAATGAATGCTGCCATATCCCACGCCTGTGATCCTTGACATTTAATTGCATGCCCCTGGATAAGGCCTTATCCTTGAGTACTGGCATTGTCTTTCACTATTCCTGAGTGAAATACACCCCTAAATGTATGTTTTATACTCTTGTACCGATGAGTATATCTCTGTGCCCAATGGGCTGAATGGCCTACTCCTGTTCCTATGTTCCCTCCTTTCTTGTAGGTGCTGGCACATGCTGCAGTATAGTTCCAGGAGCATGGGTATTCTGTGGTACTTCCCCCACAGAGCCATTTTTAAGGCATTAGTCTAGGCAGTGGATTGTCAGCAGGCTACTCAGCCATGAGAGCATCACAACTGATCTTGATTCTGTACTCTTCTTACATTTATACAGACCTGCTCAGGTGTGCAGAGCCCATTTGTAGCCCTCCTGTTGTGTCAGTCCCAAGGTCAGAAGAGGATCTACTGCACAAGGCTAGAAGGATGAATTGTGTACACTAGTTGTTCTGGTCCACACTGGACAGAGTCACCACCTTCAGTAGAAGAGGAGTAGGGGGGAAATGAAGGATGTGGGGCCTTATATTCCTGGCTTCTCTATCTATGAATGGTGTACAGATTGGAGAGAGCTGAGCTTTTAACAATTTTCTGCGAATATTTTGTAGGTGATTAACTTCTACATGTGTTTAATTATGGAAAGAAGTAAAGAGGCCTGTTTTCCCAGAGTTTATGCATTCAATACTTTCTTCTATCTGAAATTGCATACTGGAGGTTACCGGACAGTAAAGCAATGGACCAAAGGAATCGATTTATTTGAAAAAGACCTCATACTGGTACCGGTACATTTAGGAGTCCATTGGTGTTTGACGGTAAGCTAGTATTTCCTACAGAGCTCGTGTTTACTGTACACCTATTCTGGGTCCCACTTATTAACATTTTGTTGCATGCTCATTTACATGGCCTGGTACATAAAGGATGAAACATAGTGCTGTAGTGAGTTACACAGACCATGTGCAATCCTTGATCGATGCTGACTTAGCTAATCCAAGACAGCAACTGAAGTGCCACAGGTGGCCTCTGCACCCCCGGGCTCAAAGGAGAAAAGACAGCCTAATCCGGTGACCACTGATAGTTATCCAGGAGTGCATACTAGAAAGGGCGAGTGTGTGAATGTTTAGTGATGACAGGATTGACCCTGTGCAGTTGAATATCAGTTGTATCTTTAGGCTCAGAAATGAAGAACAGCTGCTTGGAAAGGCAACTGGCACTCAGACAAGTTAATCCTGTGAGAATGTTGTGACCATTTTACAATCTGTTACATTGTGTGTACATATTTGTCATCATCCCCTGCTGTGGAGATCCCCTCTACACAAAAGTACAAGTTTGCAGTTCTTCAACAAATTTGCTTTTTTCTGTTAATTATGAATTTATAGCTTTTATGTTTGCAATTTAGTAGCACTCGCTGTATTTTGACTAGCTTGACCAGAGCTGCTTTTTAAGAAACATTACAGACTAACTGAATAACAACTATGACTTGCATTTCTATAGTACCCTTAACATAGTAAAACCAAACTGCACAACAGAAGAGAGGTGTGGTTTGATGTATTTAAGGCAGCAGAGAATCTGATGTTGGATAATGTGTCTTGGTTACAAGCACAGGTTGTGACTTTGGTTTGGGTCATTTTGATTTTCTGGGAGGGGCAGGAGCCCGATTGGAGAGATTCAAAGAGGGAGATGGAAAAAAGTAACGACGGATCTGGAAAGTTACCGTACTAAAGGGTTGTCCAACCATTTCACATGGGGGGCCACATTACAGTTTTTGTCTTACATAGGGGGCTGCTGAGACAATTTTGGAAAGATGAAGACATTAAAAATTAATCTTACTATCAATGAAACCAACAAAGGTGCATTTTTGTGAAGAAGCTTTAAATGGGAAAATTTATTGATGTATTTTCTCATCACTATGTTGGACACTGATTTAGTGAGATACCTAGAACTTTTTTGCTTGCACAAGTAGTCAGTATTTGCCCACACACCTCTTGTACTGTTGAGGAGTATTCCAGATAGATGTCCATCTATCAGGAGTGGTCTTGCTCCCTCCTTCCTCTCTCTCTCCCGGTGTCTCTCTCTCTCTCTCTCCCGGTGTCTCTCTCTCCCGGTCTCTCTCTCTCTCTCTCCCTGTCTCCCATCTCTTTCTCTCTCTTCCCCTCTCTCCCTCCCTTCCTCCCTCCCTGTGTTGTTCCCCCCCCCCCCCCCCACGTCTGTGTTGTAGCGATGTGCAGTTTTCAGGATAGATGTCCTCCTCTCTTTCCCCCCTCCCTCTCTTTCCCCCCCTCTCTCTCTTTCCCCCCTCTCTCTCTTTCCCCCTCTCTCTCTTTCCCCCTCTCTCTCTTTCCCCCTCTCTCTCTTTCCCCCCTCCCTCTCTTTCCCCCCTCCCTCTCTTTCCCCCCTCCCTCCCCCCTCCCTCTCTTCCCCCCTCCCTCTCTTTCCCCCCTCCCTCTCTTCCCCCTCCCTCTCTTCCCCCCTCCCTCTCTTTCCCCCTCCCTCTCTTCCCCCTCCCTCTCTTTCCCCCCTCCCTCTCTTCCCCCTCCCTCTCTTCCCCCCTCTCTCTCTTTCCCCCCTCTCTCTCTTTCCCCCCTCTCTCTCTTCCCCCCTCTCTCTCTTCCCCCCTCTCTCTCTTTCCCCCCTCTCTCTCTTTCCCCCCTCTCTCTCTTTCCCCCCTCTCTCTCTTTCCCCCCTCTCTCTCTTCCCCCTCTCTCTCTTCCCCCCTCTCTCTCTTTCCCCCCTCTCTCTCTTCCCCCCTCTCTCTCTTCCCCCCTCCCTCTCTTTCCCCCCTCTCTCTCTTTCCCCCCTCTCTCTCTTTCCCCCTCTCTCTCTTTCCCCCTTCTCTCTCTTTCCCCCCTCTCTCTCTTCCCCCCTCTCTCTCTTTCCCCCCTCTCTCTCTTTCCCCCCTCTCTCTCTTTCCCCCCTCTCTCTCTTTCCCCCCTCTCTCTCTTTCCCCCCTCTCTCTCTTTCCCCCCTCTCTCTCTTTCCCCCCTCTCTCTCTTTCCCCCCTCTCTCTCTTTCCCCCCTCTCTCTCTTTCCCCCCTCTCTCTCTTTCCCCCTCTCTCTCTTTCCCCCTCTCTCTCTTTCCCCCTCTCTCTCTTTCCCCCTCTCTCTCTTTCCCCCCTCTCTCTCTTCCCCCCTCTCTCTCTTTCCCCCCTCTCTCTCTTTCCCCCCTCTCTCTCTTTCCCCCCTCTCTCTCTTTCCCCCCTCTCTCTCTTTCCCCCCTCTCTCTCTTTCCCCCCTCTCTCTCTTCCCCCCTCTCTCTCTTTCCCCCCCCTCTCTCTTTCCCCCCTCTCTCTCTTTCCCCCCTCTCTCTCTTTCCCCCCTCTCTCTCTTTCCCCCCTCTCTCTCTTTCCCCCCTCTCTCTCTTTCCCCCCTCTCTCTCTTTCCCCCTCTCTCTCTTTCCCCCCCCTCTCTTTCCCCCCACTCTCTCTTCCCCCCCACTCTCTCTTCCCCCCCCACTCTCTCTTCCCCCCCCACTCTCTCTTCCCCCCCCACTCTCTCTTCCCCCCCCACTCTCTCTTCCCCCCCCACTCTCTCTTCCCCCCCCACTCTCTCTTCCCCCCCCACTCTCTCTTCCCCCCCCACTCTCTCTTCCCCCCCACTCTCTCTTCCCCCCCCACTCTCTCTTCCCCCCCCCACTCTCTCTTCCCCCCCCACTCTCTCTTCCCCCCCCACTCTCTCTTCCCCCCCCACTCTCTCTTCCCCCCCCACTCTCTCTTCCCCCCCCACTCTCTCTTCCCCCCCCACTCTCTCTTCCCCCCCCCACTCTCTCTTCCCCCCCCCACTCTCTCTTCCCCCCCCCACTCTCTCTTCCCCCCCCACTCTCTCTTCCCCCCCCACTCTCTCTTCCCCCCCCACTCTCTCTTCCCCCCCCACTCTCTCTTCCCCCCCCCACTCTCTCTTTCCCCCCCCCCACTCTCTCTTCCCCCCCCACTCTCTCTTCCCCCCCCCCACTCTCTCTTCCCCCCCCCACTCTCTCTTCCCCCCCCCACTCTCTCTTCCCCCCCCCACTCTCTCTTCCCCCCCCCACTCTCTCTTCCCCCCCCCCACTCTCTCTTTCCCCCCCCCCACTCTCTCTTCCCCCCCCACTCTCTCTTCCCCCCCCACTCTCTCTTCCCCCCCCTCTCTCTCTTCCCCCCCCTCTCTCTCTTCCCCCCCCCCTCTCTCTCTTCCCCCCCCACTCTCTCTTCCCCCCCCCCACTCTCTCTTTCCCCCCCCCACTCTCTCTTCCCCCCCCCACTCTCTCTTCCCCCCCCCACTCTCTCTTTCCCCCCCCCACTCTCTCTTCCCCCCCCACTCTCTCTTCCCCCCCCTCTCTCTCTTCCCCCCCCCTCTCTCTCTTCCCCCCCCTCGCTCTCTTCCCCCCCCCTCGCTCTCTTCCCCCCCCCTCGCTCTCTTCCCCCCTCGCTCTCTTCCCCCCTCGCTCTCTTCCCCCCTCGCTCTCTTCCCCCCTCGCTCTCTTCCCCCCTCGCTCTCTTCCCCCCTCGCTCTCTTCCCCCCTCGCTCTCTTCCCCCCTCGCTCTCTTCCCCCCTCGCTCTCTTCCCCCCTCGCTCTCTTCCCCCCTCGCTCTCTTCCCCCCTCGCTCTCTTCCCCCCTCGCTCTCTTCCCCCCTCGCTCTCTTCCCCCCTCGCTCTCTTCCCCCCTCGCTCTCTTCCCCCCTCGCTCTCTCCCCCCCTCGCTCTCTTCCCCCCTCGCTCTCTTCCCCCCTCGCTCTCTTCCCCCCTCGCTCTCTTCCCCCCTCGCTCTCTTCCCCCCTCGCTCTCTTCCCCCCTCGCTCTCTTCCCCCCTCGCTCTCTTCCCCCCTCGCTCTCTTCCCCCCTCGCTCTCTTCCCCCCTCGCTCTCTTCCCCCCTCGCTCTCTTCCCCCCTCGCTCTCTTCCCCCCTCGCTCTCTTCCCCCTCGCTCTCTTCCCCCCTCGCTCTCTTCCCCCCTCGCTCTCTTCCCCCCTCGCTCTCTTCCCCCCTCGCTCTCTACCCCCCTCGCTCTCTTCCCCCCTCGCTCTCTTCCCCCCTCTCTCTCTTCCCCCCTCGCTCTCTTCCCCCCTCGCTCTCTTCCCCCCTCGCTCTCTTCCCCCCTCGCTCTCTTCCCCCCTCGCTCTCTTCCCCCCTCGCTCTCTTCCCCCCTCGCTCTCTTCCCCCCTCGCTCTCTTCCCCCCTCGCTCTCTTCCCCCTCGCTCTCTTCCCCCCTCGCTCTCTTCCCCCCCCGCTCTCTTCCCCCCCCGCTCTCTTCCCCCCCCGCTCTCTTCCCCCCCCGCTCTCTTCCCCCCTCGCTCTCTTCCCCCCTCGCTCTCTTCCCCCCCTTCGCTCTCTTCCCCCCCTTCGCTCTCTTCCCCCCCTTCGCTCTCTTCCCCCCCTTCGCTCTCTTCCCCCCCTTCGCTCTCTTCCCCCCCTTCGCTCTCTTCCCCCCCTTCGCTCTCTTCCCCCCCTTCGCTCTCTTCCCCCCCTTCGCTCTCTTCCCCCCCTTCGCTCTCTTCCCCCCCTTCGCTCTCTTCCCCCCCTTCGCTCTCTTCCCCCCCTTCGCTCTCTTCCCCCCCCTTCGCTCTCTTCTCTCTTTCCCCTTTTCTCTCTTCTCTCTTTCCCCTTTTCTCTCTTCTCTCTTTCCCCTTCTCTCTCTTCTCTCTTTCCCCCTCTCTCTCTTTTCCCCCCTCGCTCTCTTCCCCCCTCGCTCTCTTCCCCCCTCGCTCTCTTCCCCCCTCGCTCTCTTCCCCCCCTTCGCTCTCTTCCCCCCCCTTCGCTCTCTTCCCCCCTCGCTCTCTTCCCCCCCTTCGCTCTCTTCCCCCCCTTCGCTCTCTTCCCCCCCCTTCGCTCTCTTCCCCCCTTCGCTCTCTTCCCCCCCTTTCGCTCTCTTCCCCCCCCTTCGCTCTCTTCCCCCTCTCTCTCTCTTCTCTCTTTCCCCTTTTCTCTCTTCTCTCTTTCCCCTTTTCTCTCTTCTCTCTTTCCCCTTCTCTCTCTTCTCTCTTTCCCCCTCTCTCTCTTTTCCCCCCTCTCTCTCTTTTCCCCCCTCTCTCTCTCTTTCCCCCCCCTCTCTCTGTGCCCCCTCTCTCTGTGTGCCCTATAGTAATAATGTAATAAAGGTTAATGTTCTAATTACTCCAGACTACAGAATCTCTCTAAGCTAGACTAACTAAGGTGGCAATATACTAAACAAACATACAACAGTTACAATACATTCAAGGACTTTGGATAGAGAAGAGTGGTTGAAGATAGGATGGTAGTTTGTGAGGAGAGGGTGGTCGTGAATGTTTTTTGGGGGTTTTTTTTAGGAATATTGGGATGAATGAGAATATCCAAAGCTTAGAAGAGGCATTCCTCCATTTTCTAATTTTAGTTTGAAAAACTATAATTTCTGTTGCTGTCTGCCACTTGGTACTTGCCTGTTCTTATATAGTGACCTGGCATTTACCTCAGAGTGCATTGGTAAGTAGGGATGACTTAAACTGTGGGCTGAAACTACAAATAAAGTGAACAGAATATCTCACTGAAGAGGTTGCGGGGGTGGAGGGGCGACATGATAGAGGTTTACAAAGTTATGAGCGGCATGGACAGAGTGGATAGTCAGAAGCTTTATCCCAGGGTGGAAGAGTCAGTTACTAGGGGACATAGGTTTAAGGTGCGAGGGGCAAAGTTTAGAGGGGATGTGCGTGGCTAGTTTTTTAAAAAGAGGGTGATGAGTGCCTGGAACTTGCTGCCAGGGGAGGTGGTGGAAGCAGATACGATAGCGACGTTTAACAGACATCTTGACAAATATATGAATAGGAAGGGAATAGAGGGATACGGTCCGCGGAAGTGCAGAAGGTGTTAGTTTAGGCAGGCATCAAGATCGGCGCAGGCTTGGAGGGCTGAATGGCCTGTTTCTGTGCTGTACTGTTCTTTGTTCTTTGTGTGTTTTCCTGTCATGTCACCTATGGGAATTGTCTTTGTGACTAAACTACCATTAAATCTTGGTGTATGTATAAGTGCACAAAATTTTGTTTCACTCAATATTTTGTGCATTGGGAATGACACATGCAATTGTACACTTGCACAAGGCAAAATAGATCTCATCCGTGAGCTGCAGATGTTTGCAGAAGGAGGCTAATCACATCGTATTTCCTAGCAGAAAGGATCAATCGAGCTGTCAGTAGGACAGTAAACTAGTAAGACGGGAAGGATCTGGTGAAAATAATCTAAGTCTGAAAAAAGAAATTGAAGGTGAGAGTAAAAGTCAGAGCAAGGCTCAAGCGTAACAAATGATCGGGGAATAAAAATACATTTATGGATCAGAAGTATAAAATGACTATTAAAGTAAAAGGAACAACAACTGAAGATGAATTAAATTACCTGTACAGCAATGTACATAGCACGGCCGGACATAGTAATGGGAAATGAACCAGAACCGATAAGGGAAGTAAGTGTATGGAAATACTTGAGCAATAGTGATCACAACATAATAGCATTTAAGATAAAAATTGAGATGGATGCAAGTAAGACAAACACCAAAGCAATAAATTAGAAAAAAGCTGATTTTAAAGGGATGAGAATGGAACAAAGGAAAATAAACTGGAAAATTTTACTAGCGAACAGCAATGGAAAACGTTTATATCATAAGGAATATGCGCAGGAGTAGGCCATTCAGCCCCTTGGGCCTACTCCGCCATTCAATAAGATCATGGCTGATCTGATTGTGGCCTTAACTCCACTTTCCTGCCTGTTCCCCATAACCCTTGACCCCCTTGTGGATCAAAAATCTGTCTAACTCAGCCTTGAATATATTCAATGACCCAGCCTCGAATGCTGTCTGGGGAAGAGAATTCCAAAGATTAATGACTCTCTGAGAGAATAAATTCCTCCTCATCTCCGCCTTAAAAGGGATACCCCTTATTTTGAAACTATGCCCCTAGTTCTAGATTCCCCTAAGAGGGGCAACATCCTCTCAGCATCTGTCCTGTCAAGCCCCCTCAGAATCCTATGTTTCAATATGATCAACTCTTACTTTTCTAAACTCCAATGATTATAGGCCCAACCTGCTCAATCTTTCCTCATAAGAGAACCCCTTCATCCCAGGAATCAGCCTAGTGAACCTTCTCTGAACTGTTAGTAATGCAAATATATCCTTCCTCCAGTAAAGAGACCAGTACTGTAGGTGTGGTCTCACCAACTCAAGACTTCCTTCTTTTATACTCCAACCCCTTGCAATAAATGTCAACATTCCATTTGCCTTTCTAACTACTTGCTGTACCTGCATGCTAACTTTTTGTGATTCATGTACAAGGACACCCAGGTCCCTCTGTACCGCAGCATTCTGCAGTCTCTCTCCATTTAATTAATATGCTTTTCTATTCTTCCTGCCAAAGTGGACAACTTCACATTTTCCCACATTATACTCCATCTGCCAAATTTTTGCCCACTTACTTATACTATCAATATCTCTTTGCAGACACTTTTTGTCCACCTCACAACTTGCATTCCGACCTGCCTATCTTTGTATTATCTGCAAACTTGGCTTCAATATACTCGGTCTCTTCATCCAAGTCATTAATGTAGATCGTAAATGGTTGAGGCCCCAGCACTGATCCTTTTGGCACTCCACTAGTTACTGTTTGCCAGCCTGAAAATGCCTCATTTATCTCAACTCTCTGTTTCCTGTTAGTTAGCCAAACCTTTATCCATGCTAATATATTACCCTAACACCATGAGCTCTTATCTTGTATCATAACCTTTTAGTGGCACCTTATGGAATGCCTTTTGGAAATCCAAATGCACTACATCTGCTGGTTCCCCTTTATCCATCCTGCTTGTTGCATCCTCAAAGAACTTTAATAAATTTGTGAAATAAGATTTTCCTTTCATAAAACCATTTTGACTCTGCCTGATTGTATTGTGATTTTCTAAATATCCTTCTACTACTTCCTTAATCGTGGATTCTAGCATTTTCTATTTTTGTTTTCTTATTCTTTCATGGGATGTGGACGTCACTGGCAAGGCCAGCATTTGTTGCCCATCCCTAATTGCCCTTGAACTGTGTGGCTTGTGCAGCCATTTCAGAGGGCAATTAAGAGTCAACCACATTGCTGTGGGTCTGGAGTCACATATAGGCCAGACCAGGTAAGGACAGCAGATTTCTTTCCCCAGAGGACATTAGTGAACCAGATGGGTTTTTACAACAATCGGTGATAGTTTCTTGGCACCATTACTGAGATTAGCTTTCAATTCCAGATTTTTATTAACGAATTGAATTTAATTCCACCGGCTGCCATGGTGGGATTTGAACCCATGTCCCCAGGGCATTAGCCTGGGCCTCTGGATTATTAGTCTAGTGACATTAACACTATGCCAACATCTCCCCCCAATGACAGATGTTGTGTTAACTGGCCTATAGTTTCCTGCTTTCTGTTGCCCTCCTTTCTTGATTAGAGCTGTTACATTTGGAGTTTTCCAATCCAATGGGACCTTTCCAGAATCTAGGGAATTTTGGAAGATTGCAACTAATGCATCCATTATGTCTGCAGCCACTTCTTTTAAGACCCTAGGATGCAGACCATCAGGTCCAGGGAACTTGTCAGCCTTTAGTCTCATTAGTTTTCCTAGTAATTTTTCTCTGGTGATAGTGATCGTTCTAAGTTTCTCCATCCCTTTTGCCTCTTGATTTTCTACCATTCTTGGGATGCTTTTTGTGTCTTCTACTGTGAAGACAGATACATAATACTTGTTCAAAGTCTCTGCCGTTTCCTTGTTTCCTATTATTCATTCCCCAGTCTCATCCTCTAAGGGACAAATGTTTACTTTAGCTACTGTGTTTTGATATAGTTGTAGAAACTTTTAATGTCTGTTTTTATATTTTTTTCCAGTTAACTCGCATACTCTAATTTTCCCTCTTTTTTTTGTAGTCATCCTCCGCTGGTTCTTGATAAGCAAGGGGGTGGAAGATTATCGGGGGTAGGTGGAAATGTGGAGTAATCAGTTCAGCCATGCACTTATTGAATGGCGGAGCAGGCTCGAGGGGTCGAGTGGCCTAATCCTGCTCCTAGTTCGTATGTTCATATGGTTTCTAAAATGTTCCCAATCTTCTGGCCTACCACTAATCTTTGCAGCATTGAATGCCTTTTCTTTCAATTTGATACCACAATTAACTTTCTGAGTTAGCCATGGAAGGTGCATCCTTCTGATAGTCTTTCTTGCTTAATGGTATATATCTTTGTTGAGAGTTATGAAATATCTCCTTAAATGTCTGTCACAGGTTCTCTATTGTCTTAACTTTCAACTTATTTTCCCAGTCCACTTTAGCCAACTCTGTCTTCATACCCATGTAATTGCCTTTATTTACGTTTGACTCTAGTTTCAGACTTATATTTCTCATCCACAAACTGAATGTGAAATTCTTTCATATTACGATCGCTCTTGCCGAGAGGATCCTTTACTGTGAGGTCATTTATTAATCTTGTCTCATTACGCATTACCAGGTCTAAAATAGCCTGCTCTCAGGTTGGTTCCAGAGCGTATTGTTCTAAAAGCCTGTCCCTAATACACTCTATGAACTCATCCTCCAGGCTACCTTTGCCAATTTAATTAGTCCAATCTATATGAAGATTAAAATTGCCCAAGATTATTGGAGCACCTTTCCTACAAGCCTCCATTATTTCTAGATTTATATTCTGTCCTACAGTGTAGCAACTGTCAGGAGGCCTATAAACTACTCCCACCAGTGACTTCTTTCTTTTGCTATTTTTTATCTCCACCCAAACTGATTCTACATCTTGATCTTCTGAGCCAAGCTCATTTCTCACTACGGTACTGATCTCATCCTTTATTAACAAAATTTAAAACTGTGATCAATAGAGTCCAAGAGAAATATATACCACAAAAAAGCAAGAACAAACTAGCCAGTAATGGATTAATAAAGAAATAATGGCAATATTGAAACTGAAGAAAAACACATATGCTAAGTACACAGCCAACAAAGGAGATGATAATGAAAGGGAATTTAAAAAAAGAAAAAAAAACAAAGTACACAGTTGAGGTTTAAGGTAGTTACTGAGACTGGCAGAAGATGGTAAGTAGTGTTCAACAAGGATCGGTGCTGCGATCACTGTTGGTCACTATTCACTATTTACATGAACAATTTGGACTCGCGAATTGCAAGTGCAATCTCAAAATTTGCAGGCAACACCAAGTTGGGGGATTGTAATAAAATATAGGAAGACATTAATAAACTTGCGAATGGATCTGTAATTACCAAATTAACTTCAGTATAGATCAGTATGAGGTGATACATTTTGGTACGAAGAATAAGGAGGACACATGCTCCTTGGAAAATAAGCGCCTAAATGGGGCAGAGGAACAGAGAGATCCTGGGGTACAGATAAGCACATCGCTAAAAGTAGTGACATAGATTAATAAGAGCATTTTTTTTTAATTGGGATCGTTTCTTGACAGATAGAATTGAAAAGTAGAGAAGCTATGTTAATATATAAAACCTTAGTTAGATCACATTTGGAGTACTGTGAATACTATGGTCTCCATATTAATAAAAGGATATAGAAGCACTAGAGAAGGTGCAAAAAAAGTTCACTAGAATGATACCAAAACGGAGATTATACCTATCAGGAGAACAGACTGACGAGTGGCCTGATAGAAGTCTTTTAAGATTATGAAAGTGTTTGATAGGGTAGATGTAGATCAGGTGTTTTCACTTGCAGACATGATCAGAACTTAGGACCATAAATATATGATTGTCACTAAGAAATCCAATGGGGAATGCAGGAGAAAGGTCTTTACCCAGAGAATAATTAGACTGTGGAATTCGCTACCCCAAATTGAAGTGAACAGCACAGATGCATTTCAGGAGAAGCTAGGTAAGTGCAGGAGGGAGAAAGGAAGAGAGGACATGACAATAGGAATAGGTGAAGAAGGATGGGAGGTTGCTCGTGTGGCGCATAACAGCGGCTTGAATCTGGTGGGTCAAATGGCCTGTTCCCTTGTCGTACTGTGTCATAGCATGCATTTGCTGGAACAATCCAAAACTAATACCACTGTCCTGATCTCTCTCTCTCTGGTCCTTTATGTTGTTGTGCTTCAAATACTTTTCCTGAATTATTGTAAGAGGTGTAATGGGTTTTGCCCAATGTAATGAGGCCTCCCATGCTCTAACAACGCCAAATGAATGGAGTCACTTAATTTCAGATTTCAAAAGTATATATTTTCAGTCATTAAAAGAAAGGGTGACTGGGTATTCTATATGATTAGATACTGGAATTTTACCTTCAGGTTGCAGATAGAAGGCTCCTTTGCTGTCTATAAAGGACTTATGGGAAATTGGTTTGGGGGGGCTGGAGGGTCTTGTTCCATGTCCTAGTGGGTTTGAGTGCAGAACTGTTTTTAATTTCACATGAATTGGCAAACTTGGGCTACAAAATAGCTGGTGTGAGAAAGCGATACATTTCACATTGATTTCTTAGGAGTGTCATTAAGAGTTTGGGAATAAGGCACATTATTGGGGCAGACTGGTCTGAGCTTTTCTCTATATCTAATCAGTGCTGTATGTGCCCCCTCGTGCTCTGAAAGGCTATGGACCAAGTAGTTGGGAGTCGATTGGGTGGCTAGTTTTTTCGGCCAGCACAGACACAGTGGGCTGAATGGCCTCCTTCTGTGCTGTAATTTTTCTATGGTTCAGTAGAGTGAGAAGGGGAACACCCATCTCACATATTTGTTAATACCTGTTTTCTCAAAACTTTCATATTCTGAGTGTTCGACTATTAGAATTTAGGTGGGGTCTGTAATTATTAATCCATTTGAAAAAGGGTCCTTAAATCAGGAAAGTTTGAGAACCACTAATGTAGAACATTAGAATTATAGTAGTACCAGCTTAGTTACCCATATACTTGCATTCTTATGTGCCAACTGATTTTTCTTTTTGATTTTTCATCTGTCGCCCTTGACATGCTCACTCTGTATTGGTATACAGTTCCATGGGAGCCCTCAAGTACCTCGCCAATTAGTTATTCTCAATGTCAGCTTGATTGTGCCGGTCAATTGACTTCTACCAATGGGACCATCACTTCCAAACCCAATCCTGAACTGCTTTCTGTTGTTTTTTACTTCTTTCCCTTTCTCTCTTTTGTTCTCTTTCTCACATGTGCACAACTCCTTTCCAGGAAGGATCACTGGATCCTTGTTTTCCCCCTCCCCCTCCCAAGTCCAAGAACATTGAGGCCAATTGCAGCACCTGTACTGCCACCCTGGCAGAGATCAGCTTGTTCAGCCCCAGCAGGATCGAATCTTTGACCTTCTGGTTCTGTCTGGCTCAGTACCCTGCTGGGTGTTGCAGTTAGCTGTTGAGCTATCAGGAGGACCTAGTGATATTTTTGTCATTACCCACTGACTAAATACTTGGATTCTGCAGCCTTTCACCAGCGGTCATAGATTTGATTCCAGGCTAGAATAAGGAGATGAAAGCATCAGAATCAGATCCTGGAGCCCCCCCGACACCTCCATCCCCACCCAAACTCCACCAAAAGGCAGTGAAAATGGGCAGAAACTTGAGATGGGAGAGTTTGTGAACTTCATGAAAGAAAAGCTGAAGCAAAGTAAGTCCTTCAATGTACAATTCAGTGTAAGATGAACAATGCCACTTAAAAGGTAAATTTTATTTAACAGGTCGCAGATTTAAGAAAGAAGTTGATTCTGCACCTTGATTCTATGGGTCAGTGGAATGATGATGTGTGCTGCACACTGCTGTAAGTACCTTGCTGTAATGGAATAGCTTCGTGTTTTGCTTCCTTTAGTCAAAATCAAGTTTGAGAGAAATCAGTAAAAGGCACCTGGCAAATTACAATTGTAAATAAAATATATCAAATAAAATAATAAATGGGCAATAAGTGAATGGTGTTGAAATAGCTTAAACTTAAAACTTAACTTAAAAGAAAACTGGGGTTCAAGAAGGCTTGATACCTGTCAAACCCATGCAGAGCCGCAATCACCAAAGCAATAACACTGTTGTCTTGGGTTCACATGATAGTTACGGATGGGGAAGGCCATTCAATCTATCCATAAAGCCTTTCCTTCCATTCCAATATTTATTTGGCGATTAAATAATTCTAGTGTTTTTCCTCCTAGGCCTCACCCAGAAACCCCATTCCACCTAGTGGATCATGCTTTGTGTGGAGGAGAACTTCCTGATACCAGTTTTAAATTTTCCTTTTATCTTGGAACAGCAGACTTCTTGACCTACTTTCAAAATTTAATTTGAAGTAACTCTCAGGATTTCTATATTATTTTTATCTTGTGTACTTCTGTAAGGTTACCTTCTTTCAAAGCTGAAAAACCCAAGTTTCTTCAGTCTTTATTCATAAATTAGACTTATAATACTAGGGCTCTGTCCTGCAGCTCTTCAATACTTGAATGTCTTCTTTGTGTCTTGATATTCAAAATTAGACACACACTATTCAAGATCTGGTCCTACTAGAGTACAATGTATTTTCAGCATAACTTGTACTCTTGTGATTTAGCCATGAATTCAGCATTCCTTTTACTTTGTTGGTTAATGCGTTGCATTGGTTTGATGTGATAATTATCATCCTACTAAGACCCTCCAGTTCTATTTGAAATTTCCCTTAGTTATTTCAACACCATTGCCCATTTTTGGATTGCGGGGATCTGGCCTCGGAGTCCATGATCGGAATCTGCGGGATTCAGGTAGGAAAATCACAGATTTTGGGAGTACTGTTTGGGGTACCAAGTAGGAAGAATGCAGACCCCAGGACTACTGTTTGGTAGGGGTCAGTTGGCGGGAAGTGGGTCAGGACTGCTGTTGAGGATTAGATAGGAGATATTGCAGACTTTGGAAGTACTGTTGGGGGTTCAAGAGTGCTGTGAGGGTGGGAGAGGAGGTGTTGGGGAGGGCTAGAAGGTCAGAGATGGGAGTGAGGTCAGAGATGTCAGGACCAGGAACAGCAGTGATTATGGTCTGTAGTTCATTTTTTTTAGTTTTGCCATGTGTATAGCATTGCTTTTTCCAGAAGCAATCAGCACTGGCGCTTGCTGCCTGAGAGCAAACCAAAGTTGCAACAGGGAGGCATTAGGCCCCTTATTTGCATATGCAAATGGCTAATGCCTGTTTCAGACATGAGTAAAGAACACCTCTTGTTTGTCATTTACCAAGATGGCCTCTGGTACAATTTATAACAGAAGTGTGCGTGTGGACATCAGGCACCAAACAGCACCCCAACAATGGGCTGTACCAATCTCAATTCTGTGCGCAGTGTTCCTCGTCTCTCCTGTGCTGTGCACAGATCAAGTAGTTTCTTTCCCCATGGAAAGAAGGTGGCTTAATTGGAAATTATTCACTCCAGGTTCCAGTTGTGCATTACCTCACAGCCAACTACATAACATTATTGGCAGAGCCTTGAGAACAGGCGCCTCCTTTGTCGATGTGGGCTTGCGACAAAAAAAAAACTGGAGTGAAAATTTAAAATAACTACCAAAAAACATACACGCTCAAAAGGTAAAAATTTTGTCGATTTGAGTGACATGTCAGGACCAGGAACAGCAGTGATTATGGTATGTACGTTTTTTTTAGTTTTGCCATGTGTATAGCATTGCTTTTTCCAGAATGATGCAGACCAGGATGGTCCCAGGTTCGACACACTAACTGTGATGAGTTAGCTGGAGTTGTAATTATTCTCGGCATACTTGAGCTATAGGATGGTGACTCGGTCAAGATTCCGATTCCTCACCACTTTCAGAGTGCCTCTGCTCGAATGTGTGTATATGTGAGTGAGGACTGCATTTGGCTTGTTGGTGATCCCACTTAGTCAAATGGCCTCACTGTCTTGACTCACACATGAAGAACGGGCACTGGGAAAGATGCTGATGACTGGGTGACTGGTGTTTGAAGAAGAGTCAGCAGAGCCTTGAGAAGAGGATGGGAAAAAAAATGGCAGAGAAAGGAAGAGGAGAGAAATGGTTTCAAAGAAGGAGAACAGAATTGCATCTTAGCACGTGCACTGCACCCTGAAATAGGGATAGGCTCAGAGGCTACTGCTCCTTCACCTTTTATTAGAACATTACAGCGCAGTACAGGCCCTTCGGCCCTCGATGTTGCGCCGACCTGTGAAACCATCTGACCTACACTATTCCATTTTCATCCATATGTCTATCCAATGACCACTTAAATGCCCTTAAAGTTGGCGAGTCTACTACTGTTGCAGGCAGGGCGTTCCACGCTCCTACTACTCTCTGAGTAAAGAAACTACCTCTAACATCTGTCCTATATCTATCACCCCTCAACTTAAAGCTATGTCCCCTCGTGTTTGCCATCACCATCCGAGGAAAAAGACTCTCACTATCCACCCTATCTAACCCTCTGATTATCTTATATGTCTCTCTTAAGTCACCTCTCCTCCTCTTCCTCTCCAATGAAAACAACCTCAAGTCCCTCAGCCTTTCCTCGGAAGACCTTCCCTCCATACCAGGCAACATCCTAGTAAATCTCCTCTGCACCCTTTCCAAAGCTTCCACATCCTTCCTATAATGCGGTGACCAGAACTGCATGCAATACTCCAGGTGCGGTCTCACCAGAGTATTGTACAGCTGCAGCATGACCTCGTGGCTCCGAAACTCGATCCCCCTACTAATAAAAGCTAACACACCATATGCCTTCTTAACAGCCCTATTAACCTGGGTAGCAACTTTCAGGGATTTATGTACCTGGACACCAAGATCTCTCTGTTCATCTACACTACCAAGAATCTTCCCATTAGCCCAGTACTCTGCATTCCTGTTACTCCTTCCAAAGTGAATCACCTCACACTTTTCCGCATTAAACTCCATTTGCCATCTCTCAGCACAGCTCTGCAGCCTATCTATGTCCCTCTGTACCCTACAACATCCTTCGGCACTATCCACAACTCCACCGACCTTCGTGTCATCCGCAAATTTACTAACCCACCCTTCTGCGCCCTCTTCCAGGTCATTTATAAAAATGACAAACAGCAGTGGCCCCAAAACAGATCCTTGCGGTACACCACTAGTAACTAAACTCCAGGATGAACATTTGCCATCAACCACCACCCTCTGTCTTCTTTCAGCTAGCCAATTTCTGATCCAAAGCTCTAAATCACCTTCAACCCCATGCTTCCGTACTTTCTGCAATAGCCTACCGTGGGGAACCTTATCAAACGCCTTACTGAAATCCATATACACCACATCCACGGCTTTACCCTCATCCACCTGTTTGGTCACCTTCTCAAAAAACTCAATAAGGTTTGTGAGGCACGACCTACCCTTCACAAAACCGTGCTGACTATCGCTAATGAACTTATTCTTTTCAAGATGATTATAAATCCTGTCTCTTATAACCTTTTCCAACATTTTACCCACAACCGAAGTAAGGCTCACAGGTCTATAATTACCAGGGCTGTCTCTACTCCCCTTCTTGAACAAGGGGACAACATTTGCTATCCTCCAGTCTTCCAGCACTATTCCTGTCGACAATGACGACATAAAGATCAAGGACAAAGGCTCTGCATTCTCCTCCCTGGCTTCCCAGAGAATCCTAGGATAAATCCCATCTGGCCCAGGGGACTTATCTATTTTCACACTTTCCAAAATTGCTAACACCTCCTCCTTGTGAACCTCAATCCCATCTAGCCTAGTAGTCTGAATCTCAGTATTCTCCTTGACAACATTTTCTTTCTCTACTGTAAATACTGACGAAAAATATTCATTTAACACTCCATCCATTTAGACATGATCGGTGTTGCTTATGCCACAATTATTAAGCGCCAGGTGAAGTCAGCTCATTCCATGGAGATGGTGTTTTTATGTCCAGTGCTGTTAGAGCATCATTTACGAATTTGTAGCTTCTGACTGTCTTGTCATGTTTGATTTTAGACGATACTTGCAAGAAGAAAGAAAAAGCAAGAAAGGCCAACACTTGGATTCCTCCGAGTGGGTTCTCCGCAGCATGAGATCACATGTAATTACAAGCATCTTACATTGTTATATTTCACAACAGGCTGCTTGAAGATTCACTTGGTTCTGGCAAAATGGAACTGAACCTTACAGAGGTACAGTGGCGCAGTGGTTAGCACCGCAGCCTCACAGCTCCAGTGACCCGGGTTCAATTCTGGGTACTGCCTGTGTGGAGTTTGCAAGTTCTCCCTGTGTCTGCGTGGGTTTTCGCCAGGTGCTCCGGTTTCCTCCCACAGCCAAAAGACTTGCAGGTTGATAGGTAAATTGGCCATTATAAATTGCCCCTAGTATAGGTAGGTGGTAGGGGAATATAGGGACAGGTGAAGATGTGGTAGGGATATAGGATTAGTGTAGGATTAGTATAAATGGGTGGTTGATGGTCGGCACAGACTCGGTGGGCCGAAGGGCCTGTTTCAGTGCTGTATCTCTAAATACTAAATACCAGATCCCAGGTTTGATTCTAAGCCCCCATAGCAGTAAGAGCACCACCCTTGGCTTCATTGACTCTGGTTAGTAAGTAGAAAAATCAACACTGGTTTATGGCTCTGATCAGTACCCAGTGACTTCTCCTGTGCACACCAGATTAGGACAAAAATGGATGCTGCCTGTGGATGCAAAGACTGCTAAGACTCACTCTGTGCCTGACACAAAGAATGACTACTTGGTTGTCGTACTTGGGGCTACCTGATGTCTGCAGAGCCATCATGGTTTCCATATCGTATCAATTTAGGAATGACCCACAGCCATTTTTAGTGCTATTGACATGCACTGAATATTGTTTTATGCATTGCCTATTTGTTCCACTCTTAAGTTTGCGGTTGTTAGTTGGTAAGTCACAGGAGTGCAGGGTGCTCGTGAGTTTGCTGCAGTTAAAACCAGTGTAACAGTTTACATCACACTTGCAGTTAACTGGATAGCTTGTGTGTAAAACTGCATTTGGAAACAAAAAGGGAAAATGCTGTGAAGAGAGCAGATGAAGAAAAAAGCTAGATGACCTTTCTGTTTACAGATGCTGACGGGCTGGCTGTCCATTTGCAGTATTTGACATTGTTATTTCAAATTCAGACCATTCCCAGATTTTGTTGTACTTAGGCATTTTGAAGAGAGGTACGGGTAGTTTTACAACTTGCACGAGCATGCAGATTACTTGGCCATTAGAGAAACTGCCTGATTTTCATCTCCATTGATTTCAATGGATATTAAAATCGGGTAATTTCTATAAAGGCTGGTATGCCAGTTCTACACCAGGGCAACAATTGAAAATCTATCCCATGCTGTTTACAGTGTGGCTCTTGGAATGCTCCCTTAAAATGCTTTGTTGGAATAACATCACTGAAATCCTATTATCAGGGAAGAAGTGGAGTGACAAGTGATATCCAAGCCTTGTTTCAACTGCTAATGAAATGGAAATCTTGCACAATAAGTAGGAATTATTGAGCAGAGGTAAAGGAAAACTGAAAGTGCTGGAAATCTGAAATAAAACAGACTGAGCATGCCAAAAAAATAAAAACAAACCATGTTTAAAAAAATAATTTTTGGCTTCTTTCTATTCTGACAGGAAGTCCCACAGCAGATGAATGGAAGTGACTGTGGGGTATTTGTGTGTAAATATGCTGATTACATTGCAAGAGATGAGCAAATTACCTTTACCCAGGTAGGAAATTATTCCTGTTTTTTTTTAAAAAGACTAAATTTTGTATTTATCATGGTGAATGGTATTAGTGTTAGGAAACTGAATATTTCCCACTTTGGCCTATCTGTACCCACATCAGATATCACAATGCTAGGTGCATAGTAGAGCTCCTTCCATTCACAATAACCACTGCCAACCTTGTCTCCAATCCCCGCTTCACCAGGCAGACATGTTTTCTGAACATACGAATTAGGAGCAGTAGTATGCCATTTGGCCCCTTGAGCCTGCTCTGCCATTCGATAAGATCATGGCTGATCTGATTGCGGCCTCAACTCTACTTTCCTGTCTACCTGCTGTAACTTTGACTCCCTTGTCAATCAAGAATCTGTCTAACAGCCTTAAAAATATTCAATGACCCTGCCTCCACTGCTCTCTGGGGAAGAGAATTCCACAGACTAACAACCCTCAGAGAAAAAAATTCTTCTCACCTCCATCTTAACTGGGAGACCCCTTAAATTTTAAACTCTGTCCCCTAGTTCTAGTCTTTCATAAGGGGAAACATCCTCCCCGTCAAGTCCCCTGAGGATCTCATATGTCACAGTAAGATCACCTCTCATTCTTCTAAACTGCAATGGATACAGGCCCAACCTGTCCAACCTTTCCTCCTAAGAAAACCCCTTCATCCCTGTAATCAGTCGAGGTAACCTTTTCTGAACTGCTTCAAATGCAATTATATCCTTTGTTAAATAAGGAGACCTAAACTGTGCGTAGTACTCCAGATGGGGTTTCACCCAAGCCCTGTATAACTGCAGAAAAACTCTCTACTTTTATATTCCATTCCCCTTGCAATAAATTACAACATTCCATTTGTCTTCCCAATCACTCGCTGTACCTCGATACTAACGTTTTGTGAATCATGTTTCAGGACACCCAGATTCCTTTGTACCACAGTGTTCTGCAATCTCTCTCCATTTAAATAATATACTGCTTTTCTAGTCTTCCTGCCAAAGTGGACAAGTTCACATTTTCCCACATTATACTCCATCTGCCAATTTTTTTGCCCACTCACTTAACCTATCTATATCCCTTTGCAGACACTTTATGTCCTCTTCACAACTTACTCTCCTACCTATCTTTGTGGCATCAGCAAATTTAGCAACCATACGTGCGGTCCCTTCATCCAAGTTGTTGATATAGATTGTAAATAGTTGAGGCCCCAACACTGATCCCTGTGGCACTCCTCTAGTAATAGCTTGCCAACCTGAAAATGCCCCATATATCCCTACTCTCTTCTTCCTGTTAGCTAACCAATCCTCTATCCAAGCTAATATGTTATCCATTACACCATGAGCTCTTATTTTGTGTAGTAACCTTTGATGCATATTATCAAATGCCTTTTGGAAATCCAAGGACACCACATCTACAGGCTCCCTTTTATCCACATTGCTTGCTAATTCCTCAAAGTACTCTTATAAATTAGTCAAACATGATTTCACTTTGACAAAGCCATGTTGACTCTGCCTGATCGCATTAAGATTTTCTAAGTGCCCTGCTATAACCTCCTTATTAATAGATGTTCGGCTAATTGGCCTGTAGTTTCCTGCTATCTGTCTCCCTCCTTTCTTGAAAAGAGAAGTTGCATTTGCTATTTTCCAATCTGATGGGATCTTTCCAGAATCTAGGGAATTTTGCAAAATTACAACTAATTCACCTATCTCAGCGGCCACTTCTTTAAGACCCTAGGATCCGGAACATCTGGTCCTAGGTACTTGTCAGCCTTTACTTCTAATAGTTTTCTCAGTACCTTTTTCCTGGTGATTGTAATTGTTTCAAGCTCCACCCTCCCTTTCGCCTCTTGATTTACGAGTATTTCTGGGATGTTCCTTGCATTTTCTGCAGTGAAGACAGACACAAAAGGCTGAATTTTATTAAGCGCATAAGCAATGGTGGCCCACCTGCCCAGGCTGCGTGCCAAAGAGCCGCTGCAATTCTAAGTACAGCGGCTCATTTAAATAGCCGGGACGGACCTGACACCACCTCCCCCCGATCATGTGGAGGGGACGGGCTACCCGTCCCCAGCAATGGTGTCAGCTGCCTGTGCACAGGCGTGACACCATTTTTAAAGGGCTGTTAGCCCTGCCGATAAATTAAAATATTTAAAGAAACATTGAATGAAAGAATACATATCTTTTGCCCGTCTCCCACCACCCCCCCCCCAACCAATATCAATTAAATTAATTATTTGCTCTTTCCCACAAAAAACACTTAACTTCGCAATCTGACCTTTCCCTCCCCCCACAAACTGTACAAACATTCAACTATGACCCTTCCCACCATCCCCGACACTCATGACATTCATTTGACCCTGTTTCTGTCCCGACCAGCCCCCGCACCGGGAAACTTACTTCCTCCCCCACTCCCCACTAGTGTTGCGCCTCATTTCCCTGGATGGGGATCCGAAGGCACGGCAGTGCCGGCCACCGGGATGAAGATTGTGGCGGCACTTCAGGAGGCGACGGGAGAATCATTAATGCAGGTAAGTAAATTTATTAGAATATTTCAATTACGGTCCTGTCGTCATGCGCTGGGGGGTTGGGGGGGGGGGGTGGTTGCCGCCACAAGGCCTCACCGCTGCTGGCAATATTGAGGCGGGCCTCATGCAGGGCGATCTTCATGCCCTGCCCTCCCGCTATGGATCCCGACCCCGAGGCCTCTATAAAATCCAGTCCAAAATATCTGTTCAACGCTTCTGCCATTTCCTTATTTCCCATTATTAATTCCCCATACTCACGTAGAGGACCAACGCTCATTTAGTTAACCTTTTCCTTTTTAAATACTTGTAGCAACTCCTACTATCCATTTTTATGTGTCTAGCTAGCTTTCTCGCATACTCTAATTTCTGCCTCATTTATTTTGTCAATCTATGCTGGTTTTAAAATTCTGTCCAATCTTCTGACCTACCGCAAATCTTATATGCTTTTTTTTCAATTTGATACTATCCTTATCTCCATTAGTTAGCTACGGATGGTCCATCCTTCTCATAGTCTTTCTTTCTCACTAGTATGTATCTTTTCTGAGTGTTATGAAATATCTCCTTAAATGTCTACCGCTGCGTCTCTACTGTCCTATCCTTTAACCTAATTTCCCAGTTCACTTTAGCTAGCTCTGCCTTCATACCCTAGTAATTGCCTTTATTTAAGATTAAAACACAAGCCTTAGACCCACATTTCACATCCTCAAACTGAATCATGGATGAATCAGATTGGCAAAGGTAGCCTGGAAGATGAATTCATAGAGTGTATTTGGGACAATTTCTTAAAGCAGCAAGTTCTAGAACCAACCAGAGAGCAGGCTATTCTAGACCTGGTAATGTGCAATGAGACAGGATTAATGAATATGACCTCATAGTAAAGGAGCATCTTGGTAGCAGTGATCATGACATTTGGGCTACATACCCTAACCTGTATTTCTGCTCTAATATTTCACTCTCATGTTTCTCATTTCTCTCTCCTGGTTTCATAACTATACATCTTTATCTGTATTGTCTAAAGCACAATTTCTACTCCTTCATTTGTTTTTAAACTATTGTGAATACTAACTTTTCCACCAGAGCCCTCCCCCTTCATTTACTGTCCTACTCTGGAAAGCCAGTTGGTGAATGATAGAACTGGAGCCAATCCTTATGTACTTTGCTAAGCATTTATTTACAGAGTTACACATTACAAGCAAGCATCTCCTAACCCAACTGCCACAGTTTCAGTCTGTGTCAATTGGATTAAGACTGTCAAAACCCATTTCATACAGGAAACCAGCAGACAGAATAGATTTTATCCCAGTAGTCAGTGCTGGAATAGAACGCATGCCCCTATAAATAGATACAGACATAAATATTGGCCAGGAGTAGGGATCCTTTACGTCCACCTGACAGGGCAGACAGGGCCTCGGTTTAACATATCATCTGAACGATGGTACCTCCTGCAGCGCAGCACTCCATCTGTACGGTATTGGAATGTCACCCTAGATTTTCGTGCTCAAGTTTGGGGGAGTGGGATTTTAATATTGAATAATATTGAATTGAGTAATACTGAATCAAAAACAGGAGCTCGCCAAAATTAACATAAGTAAAATGACAGTAATGAAAAAAATAATGGCCCTAAAGAGTGACAAATCTATAGGAGTAGATGGTTTGCAAGCAGGGTTTTAAAGTAGGTGAGAATATTTAAGGTTCCCTATAATCTTGCACGCTTCTCTCGATTTGTGAACTGTTGTACTGTCATTGTTTTTAAAACACTCACTCTTTGGGCTTCATTTTACCAAGCCCTCAATATCTGGCTGCGTGGCGGGGCAGAGTGGGGGGAGGCTGACAGGTGGGGCCGGCAGCGGTCTGCCACGGAGGCCGACGCCATGAGGGCCCAGCCCAATCCTCCCGGCGGTGGTGAGGCTCCGTGGCGGCCCTCCAGCCGCTGGGGGACAGGTCCTGGACTTCAATATTTAAATTAATGACATGCATAAATTTAAATGAACTTGCCTTCAACCTTCCAGTCCCGTCGCGATCTTTGGCGGGGTGGCCGGCACTCCGCGCCTTCAATTCCCCGTCTGTGGAAAGCCGGCGTGACACTGGAGGAGAGTGGGCAGGAGTTATGATTTTCAGTGCTGGGGGTGGGGGAGGGGGAAACGGGGTCAAATAATGGGTGTAGGGGATGGTGGGAAGGGGTGAACTTCAAACTTTGTGCAGTCTGAGGGCGCATGGTCAGATTTAAAAGCTAAATGTTTTGGTGGGGGGAAGAGCAAATCGTTAACGTTATTGTTATTGGGGGTGGAAAAAGGGCATTGGAAAGTTATTTAATAAATCTTGTGGGGGGCGGAGGCGGGTGGCATGATCTTTAAAAATTCAGATTGACCGGCAGGGCTGGTTGCCCATTTGAAGATGGCGCCAGTGCCTGCGCACAGGCAGCTGACACCATTGTTGGGACGGATGGCCCCCCCCCTCCCCCCACATGATTGGTGGGGGTGGGGGCCTTCCCCGCTATTAAAATGAGCTGCTGTGTGTGATCGCGGCGGCTATTTGGCGTGGGGCCCGCACATGCGGGCCACCATTTTCTGAGCTCGCTGCCAGGTTCTTAAAACCCAGCCCTATGTATAGTTTGTTTCGACCCGCAAATTACAAGAAAACAAATAGTTGACTCACAGAAAAGGTTGTTGTACTTAATGGGTTTTTTATTTTTTATTTATTTAGAGATACAGCACTGAAACAGGCCCTTCGGCCCACCGAGTCTGTGCCGACCAACAACCACCCATTTATACTAATCCTACATTAACCCCATATTCTCTACCACATCCCCACCATTCTCCTACCACCTACCTACACTAGGGGCAATTTACAATGGCCAATTTACCTATCAACCTGCAAGTCTTTGGAGGTGGGAGGAAACCGGAGCACCCGGCGGAAACCCACGCAGACACAGGGAGAACTTGCAAACTCCGCACAGGCAGTACCCAGAATCGAACCCGGGTCGCTGGAGCTGTGAGGCTGCGGTGCTAACCACTGTGCCGCCCTAATTTATTTGTACCCACAATTGCAGATTTAAAATAGGCACCACTTTAAAATGATTACAGGAAAATTAAAATGGTTACAGAAAATGATTACAGATTTAAAATGTTGAGAAAGAAGAGAAAAGAAATAAAAAATCAACAAAACTGCTTTGTTTCTTTACTCCCAGCCAGTAAAGGCGTCATCAATATCTATCTCAAATATGTTATTAACTATTAGTCAATAACCTGAAGTGGCCAGCTCCTGTTGATTGTAGATTCTCTTCCTGACAATGAGCCAGGTTCCCTCGCCTTGAGACCTCCTTCTGACAATTCACCAGGGACTCATTCCCTCGTCTGCAGTGCTAGTCTCTCACAGCTATAGAGAAGATTATTTCGACCTTTTATACCCTTTTCAGGGAATTGGGTTAGTTTACTATATTGACAGGCCACAATATCCTATGAAGCTACTTTTAAAAGCACAATACCCAGTCATATTCTGCGCTCTTCGTTTAGAGCATGATTTGAATCTGCCCAGAAAGCTGTCCATCTCTCTATCGCTTTGTCCAGTAATTTTCCATTATGTAAAGCTCCTTGTAGTCAATCGTCCAGAAAAAGATGTTTATATTTTGCTGGAACACTGGGCTTCGTCTTATCTAAGTTTTACAGTCTTTCCAAGGAACACCAGTATCTTTCACATACCTGTATTATCTGTGCTTAAGCCTCAAATTTTTACAGTTTATATAAATGAATTAGAAGAAGGGACCGAAGATATGGTTGCTAAATTTGCTGATGACGCAAAGATAGGTAGAAAAGTAACTTGTGAAGAGGACACAAGGAGGCTACAAGGGGATATAGAAAGGTTAAGTGAGTGGGCAAAGACCTGGCAAATGGAGTATAATGTGGGAAAGTGTGAAATTGTTCACTTTGGCAGCAAGAATAAAAAAAGAAGCATATTATCCAATTGGTGAGAGATTGCAGAGCTCTGAGATGCAGAGGGATCTGGGTGTCCTAGTGCATGAATCACAAAAGGTTAGTATGCAGGTACAGCACGTAATTAGGAAAGCTAATAGAATGTTATCATTTATTGCTAGGGGAATTGAATACAAAAGTAGGGAGATTATGCTTCAGCTATACAGGGCATTGGTGAGACCACATCTGGAGTACTGTGTACAGTACTGGTCTCCTTATTTAAGGCAGGATATAAATGCGTTGGAGGCAGTACAGAGAAGGTTTACTACACTCATACCTGAAATGGGCGGGCTGTCTTATGAGGAAAGATTGGACAGGCGAGGCGTGTATCTGCTGGAATTTAGAAGAGTAAGAGGCGACTTGATTGAAACATACAAGATCCTGAGGGGTCTTGACAGGGTGGATGTGGAAAGGATGTTTCCCTTTGTGGGAGAATCTCGAACTAGGGGTCACTGTGTCACTGTTTAAAAATAAGGGGTTGCCTATTCAAAACAGAGATGAAGAGAAATTCTTTTCTCTCAGAGGGTCGTGAGTCTTTGGAATTCTCTTCCTCAAAAGGCAGTGCAAGCAGAGTCTTCGAATATTTTTAGGCAGAGGTAGATAGATTCTTGATAAACAAGGGGGTGGAAGGTTATTGTGGGTAGGTGGAAATGTGGAGTAATCAGTTCAGCCATGAACTTATTGAATGGTGGAGCAGGCTCGAGGGGTCAAGTGGGCTACTCCTGCTCCGAATTCATATGTTCGTATGCCATATTCGGTCAAATGCTGCCTTGATGTCAAGGGCAGTCACTCTCACCTCACCTCTGGAGATCAGCTCTTATTCCATGTTTAGACCAAGGCTGTAATGAGGTCAGGAGCTGAGTGGTTCTGCAGAAGCCAAACAGAGCATCAGTGAGCAGGTTATTTCTGAGCAAGTGCCGCTTGACAGCAGTGTCGACAACCCCTTCCATCACTGATATTTGAGAGTAGACTGATTGGGGCAGTAAGTGGCCAGGTTGGATTTATCCTGCTTTTTGTGGACAGAACATAACTAAGCAATTGTCCACATTGCCGGGTAGCTGCCAGCGTTGTAGCTGTACTCAAACAGCTTGGCTGGGGGTACAGCTAGTTCTGGGGCACAAGACTTCAGTACTATTGTCAGAATGTTGTCAAGGCACATAGCCTTTGCAGTATCGAGGGCCTTCAGCCATTTCTTGGTATCGAGTGGAGTGAATCAGATTGGCTGAAGACTGGCATCTGTGATGCTGGGGACCTCAGGAGGAGGCCGAGATGGATCATCCACTCGGCACTTCTGGCTGAAGATGGATGCAAATGCTTCAGCCTTGTCTTTTGCACTGATGTGCTGGGCTACTCAGTCGTTGAGGATGGGGATATTTATGGAGCCTCCTCCTGCTGTTAGTTGTTTAATTGTCCACCATCATTCACGACTGGATGTGGCAGGCCTGCAGAATTAGAATTAGAACATTACAGCGCAGTACAGGCCCTTCGGCCCTCGATGTTGCACCGACCTGTGAAACTATCTGACCTACACTATTCCATTTTCATCCATATGTCTATCCAATGACCACCTAAATGCCCTTAAAGTTGGCGAGTCTACTACTGTTGCAGGCAGGGCGTTCCACGCCCCTACTACTCTCTGAGTAAAGAAACTACCTCTGACCTCTGTCCTATATCTATCACCCCTCAACTTAATGCTATGTCCCCTCGTGTTTGCCATCACCATACGAGGAAAAAGACTCTCACTATCCACCCTATCTAACCCTCTGATTATCTTATATGTCTCTATTAAGTCACCTCTCCTCCTCCTTCTCTCCAACGAAAACAACCTCAAGTCCCTCAGCCTTTCCTCGTAAGACCTTCCCTCCATACCAGGCAACATCCTAGTAAATCTCCTCTGCACCCTTTCCAAAGCTTCCACATCCTTCCTATAATGCGGTGACCAGAACTGCACGCAATACTCCAGGTGCGGCCTCACCAGAGTTTTGTACAGCTGCAGCATGACCTCGTGGCTCCTAAACTCGATCCCCCTACTAATAAAAGCTAACACACCATATGCCTTCTTAACAGCCCTATTAACCTGGGTAGCAACCTTCAGGGATTTATGCACCTGGACACCAAGATCTCTCTGTTCATCTACACTACCAAGAATCTTCCCATTAGCCCAGTACTCTGCATTCCTGTTACTCCTTCCAAAGTGAATCACCTCGCACTTTTCCGCATTAAACTCCATTTCCCATCTCTCAGCCCAGCTCTGCAGCCTATCTATGTCCCTCTGTACCCTACAACATCCTTCGGCACTATCCACAACTCCACCTTAGATCTAATCCATTGGCTGTGGGATCGCTTATCCCTGTCTATTGCATGCTGATTCCGCTGTTTGGCATGCAAGTAATCCTGTGTTGCAGCTTCACCAGGCTTACACCTCATTTTTAGGTGTGCCTGGTGCTACTCCTGGCATGTCCTCCTGCACTCTTCATTGAACCGGGGTTGGTCCCCTGACTTGATGGTAATAGTAGAGTGGGGGATGTGCTGGGCCATGAGGTTACGGAAGACCTTACACAAATCAACGATTTTCAGAAGACCGCCATCATTAACAACGAGCTCAGTAGACTCATTGCGGACATTGCAGCACTTCAGGAGACACGCCTCCCTGCGAGCGGATCTCCAAGAGAGCAAGACTACAACATCTTCTGGCAGGTTAGGGATCCTGAAGAACCAAGACAGTATGGAGTGGGCTTCACCATCAGAAAGCCTTTGCTCAGCATGATGGAGCCACCTTCAAATGGCTCGGAACGCATACTGTCCATCCGACTGCTCACCGTCTCTGGTCCAGTACACCTACTCAGCATCTATGCTCCAACACTCTGCTCCCCACCTGAAGCTAAAGACCAGTTCTACGAGGAACTCCATAATATCATTAGTAGCATTCCCAATACCAAACATTTGTTCCCGCTGGGGGACTTTAACGCCAGGGTTGGGGCCGACCATGACTCATGGCCCTCCTGCCTTGGGCGCTATGGCATTGGAAGGATGAATGAGAATGGACAGAGACTGCTGGAGTTGTGTACCTATCACAACCTCTGCATCACCAACTCGTTCTTTCATACTAAACCCTGTCACCAGGTTTCATGGAGGCACCCAAGATCATGTCGTTGGCACCAGCTGGACCTCATCGTCACAAGGCAAGCCTCTTTAAACAGCATTCAAATCATACGCAGCTTCCACAGTGCGGGCTGCGACACCGAACACTCCCTGGTGTGCAGCAGGGTTAGACTCAAACCAAAGAAGCTGCATCACTCCAAGCAGAAGGGCCGCCCGCGCATCAACACTAGCAGAATTTCTCATCCACAGGTGTTACATAAGTTTCTAAATTCACTTGAAAAAGCCCTTCAAAACACTCCTACAGGGGATGCAGAGACCAAGTGGGCTCACATCAGAGATGCCATCAATGACTCCGCAATGACCACCTATGTCAAACGTGTGAAGCAGAATACAGACTGGTTTCAATCTCACTTTGAAGAGCTGGAACCTGTCATAGCCACTAAGCACATTGCACTGTTTAACTACAAGAAAGCCCCCAGCGAGTTAACATCCGTAGCACTTAAAGTAGCCAGAGGCGCTGCACAAAGAACAGCCAGGCGCTGCGCAAATGACTACTGGCAACACCTATGCAGTCGTATTCAGTTGGCTTCCGACACCGGAAACATCAGAGGAATGTATGGTGTCATTAAGAGAGCTTTTGAGCCAACCATCAGGAAGATCGCCCCCGCCCCCCAAGTCTAAATCAGGGGACACGATCACTGACCAACGCAAGCAAATGGACTGCTGGGTGGAGCACTACCTAGAACTGTACTCCAGGGAAAATGTTGTCACTGAGACTGCCCTCAATGCAGCCCAGTTTCTGCCAGTCATGGATGAGCTGGACGAACAGCCAACAAAATTGGAACTCAGTGATGCCATTGATTCTGTAGCCAGTGGAAAAGCAGCTGGGAATGATGGCATTACCCCTGAAATAATCAAGAGTGCCAAGCCTGCTATACTTTCAGCACTCCATGAACTGCTTTGCCTGTGCTGGGATGAGGGAACAGGACCACAGGACATGCGCGATGCCAATATCATCACCCTCTATAAGAACAAGGGTGACCGCGGTGACTGCAACAACTACCGTGGAATCTCCCTGCTCAGCATTGTGGGGAAAGTCTTCGCTCAAATCGTTTTAAACAGTCTCCAGAAGCTGGCTGAGCGTGTCTACCCTGAGGCACAGTGTGGCTTTCGAGCAGAGAGATCCACCATTGACATGCTGTTCTCCCTTCGCCAGCTACAGGAGAAATGCCGCGAAGAACAGATGCCCCTCTATGTTGCTTTCATAGATCTCACCAAAGTCTTTGACCTCGTCAGCAGACGTGGTCTCTTCAGACTACTAGCAAAGATCAGATGTCCACCAAAGCTACTAAGTATCATCACCTCATTCCATGACAATATGAAAGGCACAATTCAGCATAGTGGTGCCTCATCAGACCCCTTTCCTATCCTGAATGGCGTGAAACAGGGCTGTGTCCTCGCACCTACACTGTTTGGGATTTTCTTCTCCCTGCTGCTCTCACATGCGTTCAAGTCTTCAGAAGAAGGAATTTTCCTCCACACACGATCTGGTGGCAGGTTGTTCAACCTTGCCCGTCTAAGAGCGAAGACCAAAGTACATAAAGTCCTCATCAGGGAACTCCTCTTTGCTGACGATGCTGTATTAACATCTCACACTGAAGAGTGTCTGCAGAGACTCATCGACAGGATTGCTGCTGCCTGCAACGAATTTGGCCTAACCATCAGCCTCAAGAAAACGAGCATCATGGGACAGGACATCAGAAATGCTCCATCCATCTATATTGGCGACCACTCTCTGGAAGTGGTTCAAGAGTTCACCTACCTAGGTTCAACTATCACCAGTAACTTGTCTCTCGATGCAGAAATCAACAAGCGCATGGGAAAGGCTTCCACTGCTATGTCCAGACTGGCCAAGAGGGTGTGGGAAAATGGCGCACTGACACGGAACATAGAAGTCCGAGTGTAACAAGCCTGTGTCCTCAGTACTTTGCTCTACGGCAGCGAGGCCTGGACAACGTATGTCAGCCAAGAGCGACGCCTCAATTCATTCTATCTTCGCTGCCTCCGGAGAATCCTTGGCATCAGGTGGCAGGACCATATTTCCAACACAGAAGTCCTCGAGGCGGCCAACATCCTCAGCATATACACCCTACTGAGCCAGCGGCGATTGAGATGGCTTGGCCATGTGAGCCACATGGAAGATGGCAGGGTCCCGAAGGACACATTGTACAGTGAGCTCGTCGCTGGTATCAGACCCACCGGCCATCCATGTCTCCGCTTTAAAGACGTCTGCAAACGTGACGTGAAGTCCTGTGACATTGATCACAAGTCGTGGGAGTCAGTTGCCAGCGATCGCCAGAGCTGGTGGGCAGCCATAAAGGTGGGGCTAAAGTGTGGCAAGTCAAAGAGACTTAGCAGTTGGCAGGAAAAAAGACAGAAGCGCAAGGGGAGAGCCAACTGTGTAACAGCCCCGACAACCAATTTTATCTGTAGCACCTGTGGATGAGTCTGTCACTCTAGAATTGGCCTTTATCGCCACTCCAGGCGCTGCTTCACAAAATACTGACCACCTCCAGGCGCTTACCCATTGTCTCTCGAGACAAGAAGGCCAAAGAAGAAGAGTGCCACACAACACAATGGTGGGTATTCTCAATGTAAAGATAGGACTTTGTCTCCACAAGGACTATGCAATGATCCTACCAATACTGTCATGGACAGATGTATCTGCAACAGGTAGATTGGCGAGGACGAGGTTGAGCAGGTTTTTCCCTCTTGTTGGCTCCCACACCACCTGCAGCAGACCCAGACAGCTGTTGACAGTCTATATAAATGATTGAATGTGGGGACCAAATGTAATATTTCCAGATTTGCTGATGACACAAATCTAGGTGGGAATGTAAGTTGTGAGGAGGATGCAAGGAGACTTGGATAGACTAAGTGAATGGGCAAGAGCATGGCAAATGGAATATAATGTGAATAAGTGTGAAGTTATATCCACTTTGATAGAAAAAACAGAATGGCAGAGTATTTCTTAAATGGTGAGAGTTTGATGTCCAAAGGGACCTGGGTGTCCTTGTTCACAAATCACTAAAAGTTAGCATACAGGTGCAGCAAGCAATTGGTTATGCATATACTGTGTTGACCTTCATCGCAAGGGGTTTTGAATACAGGAATAAAGAAGTCTCGCTGCAATTGTATAAAGCCTTGGTGAGACCGCACCTGGAGTATTTTGTACAGTTTGGTCTCCTCGTCTTAAGGAAGGATATACTTACTATAGAGGGAGTGCAACGGAGGTTCCCCAGAGTAATCCCTGGGATGGCAGGATTGTTTTAGCAAGAGGGATTGAGGAAACTGGGCCAGTATTCTCTAGAGTTTCGAAGAATGAGAGGTGATCTCATTGAAACTTAAAAATTTCTTAGAGGGCGTGACAGAGTGGATGTAGGTAGGATGTTTCTCCTGGCTGATGAGTCTAGAACCAGGGGATATAGTCTCAGAATAAGGGGTAGGCCATTTAAAACTCAGACGAAGACGACTTTATTCACCGATGTTGGTGAATCTCTGGAATTCTCCACCCCAGAGGGCTGTGGAGGCTCAATCATTGAGTATGTTCAAGACAGAGATCGATAGATTTCTAGATATTCAAGATATCAAGGGATTTGGGGTTGAGGTAAATGATGTCATGATCTAATTGAATGGCGGAGCAGGCTCGACGGGCTGAATGGCCTACTTCTGTGTTCCTATTTATATTGCCTTTCAGAATGCTTTTGATAAAGGCTGTCATAAGAGACTGTAGGCTGAAGGTGAAGCCTATGAAATTGAAGATAAATTATTGACCTCGTTAAGAAATTAACTGAACGGCAAGAGACAGAGCATGGGGATAATGGGCAGGTACTTGAATTGGCAGGATGTGACAAGTCGTGTTCCACAACTATTCAGCATATTTATTAACTACTTAGATGATGGATAGAAAGCCACATATCCAGTTTGGCTGATGATGCAAAGATAGGTGGCAATGTTCTTTCTTTTGGGCCTCCTTATCTCGAGAGACAATGGATACGCGCCTGGAGGTGGTCAGTGGTTTGTGAAGCAGCGCCTGGAGTGGCTATAAAGGCCAATTCTGGAGTGACAGGCTCTTCCACAGGTGCTGCAGAGAAATTTGTTTGTCGGGGCTGTTGCACAGTTGGCTCTCCCCTTGCGCCTCTGTCTTTTTTCCTGCCAACTACTAAGTCTCTTCGACTCGCCACAATTTAGCCCTGTCTTTATGGCTGCCCGCCAGCTCTGGCGAATGCTGGCAACTGACTCCCACGACTTGTGATCAATGTCACACGATTTCATGTCGCGTTTGCAGACGTCTTTATAACGGAGACATGGACGGCCGGTGGGTCTGATACCAGTGGCGAGCTCGCTGTACAATGTGTCTTTGGGGATCCTGCCATCTTCCATGCGGCTCACATGGCCAAGCCATCTCAAGCGCCGCTGACTCAGTAGTGTGTATAAGCTGGGGGTGTTGGCCGCTTCAAGGACTTCTGTGTTGGAGATATAGTCCTGCCACCTGATGCCAAGTATTCTCCGAAGGCAGCGAAGATGGAATGAATTGAGACGTCGCTCTTGGCTGGCATACGTTGTCCAGGCCTCGCTGCCGTAGAGCAAGGTACTGAGGACACAGGCCTGATACACTCGGACTTTTGTGTTCCGTGTCAGTGCGCCATTTTCCCACACTCTCTTGGCCAGTCTGGACATAGCAGTGGAAGCCTTACCCATGCGCTTGTTGATTTCTGCATCTAGAGACAGGTTACTGGTGATAGTTGAGCCTAGGTAGGTGAACTCTTGAACCACTTCCAGAGCGTGGTCGCCAATATTGATGGATGGAGCATTTCTGACATCCTGCCCCATGATGTTCGTTTTCTTGAGGCTGATGGTTAGGCCAAATTCATTGCAGGCAGACGCAAACCTGTCGATGAGACTCTGCAGGCATTCTTCAGTGTGAGATGTTAAAGCAGCATCGTCAGCAAAGAGGAGTTCTCTGATGAGGACTTTCCGTACTTTGGACTTCGCTCTTAGACGGGCAAGGTTGAACAACCTGCCCCCTGATCTTGTGTGGAGGAAAATTCCTTCTTCAGAGGATTTGAACGCATGTGAAAGCAGCAGGGAGAAGAAAATCCCAAAAAGTGTGGGTGCGAGAACACAGCCCTGTTTCACACCACTCAGGATAGGAAAGGGCTCTGATGAGGAGCCACCATGTTGAATTGTGCCTTTCATATTGTCATGGAATGAGGTGATGATACTTAGTAGCTTTGGTGGACATCCGATCTTTTCTAGTAGTCTGAAGAGACCACGTCTGCTGACGAGGTCAAAGGCTTTGGTGAGATCAATGAAAGCAATGTAGAGGGGCATCTGTTGTTCACGGCATTTCTCCTGTATCTGACGAAGGGAGAACAGCATGTCAATAGTCGATCTCTCTGCACGAAAGCCACACTGTGCCTCAGGGTAGACGCGCTCGGCCAGCTTCTGGAGCCTGTTCAGAGCGACTCGAGCCAAGACTTTCCCTTTCAATGTAAACAACGTAGATGGAAACATAAAATTACAAAAGGGTATAGTTACATTAAGAGAATGGGCAAAACTGTGGCAAATGGATTTCAGTGTAGATACATCTGAAGTCATTCTCTTAGGTCCTAAAAGGGATAGAACTTTTAGAAACAGTGGAGGTTCAAGGGTGTAGAAATCATGCTTCAGCTGTATAAAGCCTGAATAGACCATACCTGGAGTACCGTGAGCAGATCTGAGCATCACACCTTAAGGATATATTGACCTTGGAGGGAGTGTGGTAGGTTTACCAGAATGATGCCTAGATTCCGAGGGTTAAATTATGAGGAGAGATTACACAAATTAGGATTGTGTTTCCCAGAATTTAGAATGCTAAGGGGTGATTTGATAAGTGTTTTCAAAATATTAAGGAGAACAGGTAGGATAGGGAGAGAGAAACTATTTCCATTGGTTGGGGAGTTTAGTGAGGAATAGTCTAAAAATTAGAGCCAGACCTCTCGGGAGTGAAATTAGGAAACACTTTGACACACAAAGGGTGGTAGCAGTTTGGAACACTCTCCTGCAAATTGATGCTGGATCAGTTGTAAATTTTAAATCTGGGATTGATAGATTTTTGTTATCCAAAGTTGTTAAGGGATATGGGGCAAAGGCCCATATGGAGCTAAGTCACAGTGCAGCCATTATCTCATTGAATGGTGGTACAGGCTTGCAGGGCTAAATGGCCTACCCCTGATGCACTGTTCTTATGTACCGAAGAGCTAGCAGAACCCTGGAAGCACTACTCCAATAGCAAGGTGTAGGTATAGGATTAGGTGCTGCATTGGATTAGTGTACTGACTATTGACCTCTTGGATTTGCATTTGAAACCAACCTGTAGTGCTGCAGTATGAAATTTGAGGATCTTTAATCTAGATTCCTCGTGGGAGAAGGTCAACAACACAAAGCTATCTATCCACAATTTCAGAGATCAGCACAAAAATGGCAAGCTACACAAAGAAGCCATAAGAATGGCTGCTGTACAATTGGAAATGTTGGTTGTACAAAAATGCACAATCCCTCAGGTTGGGACGAGGCACATTAATAAAGCACAGGAAGCTTTACGTCTTATCTAATTGTGCTACCTCTGATCTGGCAGTGTTTGGGATAGTGTAAAGGATCTGTATCTCACCCATGTTCTACCTGACCTGGGAGTGTAGAGAGAGCTTTTTATCTAACCTGTGCTGTATCTGATCTGGGAATGTTTGGTCATTGCAAATGTGGAAAAGGATATAAAATAAATGTAAATTTTAACCAAAAGTGTATTTTAATGTATAAATGTAAATTGTATATTTTTAAATTTAATGAGAAACAGAAAATGCTGGGAATACACAGCAGGGCAGCTCATCATCTCAGAAGACAGTTTAATGTTCCTGTTATCAGCACTCACCTGAAATGTTTACTTCTCTTTACAGATACTGACTGACCTACTGTGTACGTCCAGCCTTTTTGCAGTTCTATTTTCTAAAGATCACCTTCTTTGGCAAAAAAACTGACCAACTTTACTGACCATTTATATTGCACAAAATTTACAGTGATAAACACAGTTACAGAGTATCTTGATATTGTCCGTTAACAGAACAAATGCTCATATATACTAATGGTACAGCCATGCTTTATGTAGCTGGTAGAATAATTGTCTTGAAAAAGCTCAATTGATTGAAAATGAAAACAAAATATACTGGAAAAGTACAGGAGATCTGTAAGCATCTGAAAGAGAAAAAGAAGGTTAATGTTTTAAGTGTAACCCTCTTTCTTGGGTTTTGAGAATGGGCCTGTAGCAGTTTCTGTTTTATGATCAGTTCACTCACATATCCTTGGTCACTTCATCACAGCCTTGGTTACCAGTGTTGACACCAGGATTTCAGTAAAATGTTACAGCCTGTGTGTGGAATTTCTACACTGTCTCATCTGGAACTGTGAGGAACCCCCAGTTGTGTATTTCTAAATTTATTCCTCCAAAATTGTATACTGGTAGTTACAAGTCTGTGACTGTGCAGTCCTGTGTGTGGGTTCTACAAGAAATTCATTCCTAACTTTAGTATATTAGTAACTCCACTGACAGATTTATTAAAAAAGGGCACGGAGATCCAGTGGACAGAATCCTGTCAAATTGCGTTTGAAAAGTTAAAGGTCATTTTAATAAATGAATTCATTCCAGCAGCACCAGATTTTTGGCAAGCCCTTTAAAGTGGCTGCTGTTACCAGTGATGTAGGAGTAGGAGCAGTAATACTCCAGGATGATTACAATGGAATCGAATGACCAGTCATTATTTTTCTAGAAACAAGTACCAGAAGAAATACCCCACTATTGAAAAGGAGGCATTAGGTCTCATATTGGCTCTTCAACATTTTGAAGTATACGTCAATAATGACCAAGGGGAAATAATAGTTTGCATAATCTGTTGCGGTTTCTAGAAAAATTCAAAACCAAGAATACTAGATTATTTCAGTGGACTGAAATTTTACAACCATTTACCCTGAAGAGTGTACATGTGGCGGGAAAGAGCGGTATAATTGCCAATGTTGTATCCAGAATTTAAATAAGGGGTATAATCGAGGCAAACAGCTCAGAAGTACAAAATATTGTTGTTAACTGTGTAAAATGTTAATAATGAAAATGTTTACAATGTTATCTGTGATTATGTTGTAAGAAATATCATTGCTACGGTAATAAGTTTTCTATTTTTAGGGGGAGTTGTTATGAATGCTGGATATTGTAACATGATTAAGTTTTAAAAATTATGATTTTTAAAAGTTCAAGATTGAGTCCGGAAGGTCAGGTGACCTTACATCCACTCTGTGAAAGGACAGAACCGAAGTCTAGGTTACCAGGACAACAGAGAACGCAGATCAAAGACTTGTTTTGAACAACAGAGACTGCAGGACGAACAGCTGAAGAACAACGGGTTCCCCCCCACCACACTTTCATGAGTCAGTAATTCAGAAGATGCAAATGTACCAGGCAGCTTTTAATACCAGGGAACAATGGGAGGCCCAAGTGGCTCTGTGAAATCAGACTTCTGGACTCTGCATATTGAAACAGGTCAATAAGTTATTGACTTTTGAGTCCAGCTAAATTTAAAAGACTTTCTGAAGGCAGACAGGCTGTACAAAGGGAACTTGGCTGTTGCAGCCTCACAGCAGCCTGAAAGGAAGATAACCAGTGGTGGCAGCCTTGAAAGAGAGAGAGAGAGAGGGAACATGTGCTCTCAGTAGCTGGATACAGCAAAAGGCTGCGAAGACTTGAAAATATTTAGGAAGTTGAAGCTTGCAGAGAAGTAGAAGACCAGCAATATCACCAGGAAACGCCTCCATTTCCTTAGTGAACAACAATACAAAATACTCATGAAGTATATTAGCCTCATCCTGCGCCTCTAAGCATATATTACCCTCTCTGTCCCTAATAGGCCCATTCCTCCTCTTACTACTCGCTTTCTATTTGCAGGCTGGTAGAAGACCTTTGGATTCCCTTTTATGTTGACTGCCATTCTATTTTCATATTCTCTCTTTGCCAGCCTTATTTTCCTCTTCATATCCCCTCTCAACTTATTGTATTAGGCTTGGTTCTCACTCGATGAGTTCACCTGCTATGCATCACACACCCTCTTTTTTGTTTCATCATCATCTCTATCTCCCTCGTCATCCAAGGAGCCCTGTTCTTGGTTCCCCTACCTTTCAGTCTTGTTGGGATGTTCCTAGCCTATACCTGAAGCATCTCTTCCTTGAAGATAACCCATTGTTCAGATATGACTCTTCCTGGTCGTCTTTGGTTCCATTCTCCCCTAGCTAGATCCCTTCTCATTGCATTGAAATTAGCCCTCTTCTAATCTCGACATTCTACCTTATTTTGTTCCTCGCTTTTCTGCATTACTAGTCTAAATCTTATGATACAATGATCACTCTTACCAAATAGTCCCCCACAGACAGTTGGCCCACCTCATTTCCCAGCACCAGATCCAGCAATGCCTCTTTTCTAGTTGGGCTAGAACATACTGATCAAGGAAGTTCTGCTAAAGACATTTTAGAAATTCCTCCCCCTCCTTACGCTTTATTCTAAAAATTATCCCAATTGATATTTGGGTAATTAAAGTCTCCCTATATCACCACTCTATAGCCTTTGCACATCTCTGTCATTTCCCTGCAGATTTGCTCCTCTGTCTTACTCTCTGTCACTATTTGGAGGCCTATTGAATACCCCTAGCAGCATGATCATACTTCTTATGCTACACAACTCTAACCAAATGGATTCTGTCCTTGTCCCTTCAAGGAGATCCTCCCTTTCCAGCACTACAGTGCCTTCCCTCATCAGGACTTCCACCCCACCTCCTTTTTTTCCTTCTCTGTCTTTTCTGAACACGTTATATCCTTGTATATTAAGTGCCCAGTGCTCAGAGAAATGAGCAAAGAGGACATTGATTTTTGAAAAGGTTTGGGAGGTCCACTCATTGCAACTGGGAGGTTTGGGGTTTTAAACTGCAAAGGATTTCACCATCAAAAAGGACTGTGTAACCTGTAAGTGTGGTGTGAGGTTTTCAAGTATGTTAATTAAGAAAATACCTTTCTTCGTAATTTGGAGTATCAACTACTTACAAAGTACTATTTAGTGAATTGGGGATTTCCTTTGGTTGTTATAATAAGTCTTAAAACGTGAAATCTTGTGTAATTCTTGAAATTGGTCTGGAGGGGTTCATAGCTCATTTTTTCACATTAACAATCTCACTGAGATTATAACATCTATCCCTGTATAACATGGGTACAGTACCGGTGGGTACAGGTCTGTCACTTTATAACACTGGGTTACAGTACTGATGGGTACGTGTATGTCACTGTATAACGCTGGGGTACAGCACTGTGGGTACAGGTCTTTCTCTGTATAACTTGGGGTACAGTACTGGTGGGTGCAGATCTATCACTACATAACATGGGTACATTACTGGTGGGTACATGTCTGTCACTGTATAACACTGGGGTACAGTACTGGTGAATACAGGTCTGTCACTATACAACATGGGTACAGTACTGGTGACAGTCTTATACGTGAAATCTTGTGTAATTCTTGAAATTTATCTGGAGGGGTTCATAGCTCATTTTTTCACATTAACAATTTCACTGAGATCATAACATCTATCCCTTTATAACATGGTTACAGTACCGGTGGGTACAGGTTATACAAAGACCTATACCCACCAGGTCTGTCACTGTAGAACACTGGGGTAGAGTACTGGTGGGTACAGATCTGTCACTGTCTCACACTGGGGCACCAGGCCTGTCACTGTATAACACCGGGGTACAGTATACAGGTCTGTCACTGGTGGAGGGAGCAATTTGAAGTTATGAATTGAATGTATTGTGTAAATAGTATATGATACAACTTGAAAGTGTATTGGATTAAATGTGATTTCTATTTTCTGTATTGGTAACAATCTTCTAAATAAGCCCTGGGACAGCACTGAGTACTATTTCCAATCGTTAATCTAAGTTTATTCTGATATTTTGGTCTCTTGCAGCATGACATTCCATATTTCAGGATGAAAATGGTTTGGGAAATTCTCCACAAAAAGTTACTGTGATGTCTGCCTGTTGGTTGAGGCATTATTAAGGATGAGACAGTGATGCCTTATGTGTATCTGCATTGGCCTTTGTGTGGACAGAAATGTGCCAAATACGGGAGGCTGCATCTCCCATGAGGTATCTAAATGAGGATGGAACCAAGTGCCAGTTGCCATGATTCTCACCCACTCCTCGTTGATGCTTCATGAATATTTCAGGATATGGCATTTAACAAGAGTAAGTTGACTCAGTATTAACTGAACATCCAGCTCGACCGTCCCTTTATGAAAAGTCAGATCCGAAGTCGTTACTGAGTTCTGGGTAAAAGGTGGTGTCTAGAACTGTGTTTAAGTATACATGCTTCAGTATTGCACCTAACAGCAATAAGACCACCAGAAAACAATGTGTGCATTTTGTAATGCCAGCAGCGTAATGCACATAATGAAAGACTCTTCCTCTCCTTGGACAGACACCAATGTGAGTGTTGCTTTTTTCAGGGTTGGCTGGTGTAGTTGTCATTGTGGTAATAATTCCCCCTGTTATTACAACAACTGCTTCTGTGTGGAAACCAACAGATTGGTAATTCCTTTGGATACTGTACACTCTTCCGTTGTTTTGTGTGCTGAAAACTATATGACTTTTCTCATTTAATAAAGTTTAGTTTGTTTTCATGTTCTGACCTTGGGTACCGACATTGAGTTTGGAGTGTTGGATCTATGATTCGCCATAAAGCGAGCTGGAGGCGGTAATACAGCATTGATACTGTAAGTAACTGTAGTGTGTGTAAATGTGAAAAGTCTTCGGTCGGAGCAGCATTACAGCTTCAGATGCTTATTGATTTTTTTTTGTATTAGCTAAATTAGTTCCATTTTACGAATATCCGTAAAGGGCCTCAATCCCAGTGTCTTGCTGAAGGACCACTCTCACCAATGATGCAACAGAGTTATGGGTCGTGAGTCCACATTCTGAATTCCCCATACAGTATGTAATTCTTCTGGGGGTCCTTTTGTAACTCGCAGCTTCTGGCTTCCTGAACCAGGAATAAAAGCAATGATGTTCCTGCCTTTGAGTTCCACTCTGAGAGAAGGCCAGTCAACCCATCCAACTTGAATAGGAGTCCATGGCAACAACATCCAGCTTCAGTGATTGAACACGAGCATCTAGATGTTACAATCACTGACAAACGTTGCAACAGGAATACCTTTGTTCCCCACTACCTCCCCCCGCACTGACAAAATCAATCCATCCACAAAACCAGGGCATCCCAAGATTGTGCATTTGTGTTCTACATAATTGCATATATTGGAGCGTTGGGAACCACATATAACAATTAAATTCATGTTCCCATTAATTTCCATATGTCTCGGGTTGCAGATAAAAGCAAATCTAGAGTTCCCATTTAGAATTAATTCACCCTATGAGACAACGGTGCTAAAAACAGACCTTTCCAAACTTCCCGGGCCACAAAATTCAACCAGGTCAAACCAGCACATACAAAACTTCAGTGTGAATCGTCCTGAGTTGTCTGGTCTTTCGTACCCTCTCTCCTCTGGTTTTACTGCCCTCCTAACCACCCTAAATCTGCACCTTCATATAAACTCCCCAAGCCATATTCGTGGCCACTCCCTTAACTTTGTCATTTCACGTGACTTCTCTACTCCTATTGTGCTGATCATAGATAAGGCCATCTCTGATCATTTCCTGTATCCCTCTCCACTCACATCCCCCTCCCCCTCCCAACCCCATATCCTTCTTGTCCGCCCATGGAAAAATCCCTCCCCTTTGGCACTTTCAAATTGCCAACTATCTAGCCTTAGGCCCTCCATTCACCTCAACATTTCTGCAGTTACCAATCTCCTCAATCACATCCTTACCTTTATCTTTGATGCACTCATCCCCACTAAAACCATTACTGTCTCTCTCACCCTGGTTCTTCCCCCTGGTATGCTCCCCCATCTCCAATCCCATAAGTCCAAGGGAGCAAACTTGAACATTTATGGCAGACACCTGGTTTTGCGATTCTTTGCTAGAACTGGCAGGACCACATAAAGCACTGTCAGGTCCTGCTCTTGTCTGGCAAAACTGCTCAGTATTCCAGGGTCATTCTGGAATGTAAAGGTAAATCACAGGTCTTTTCTCCGCTACAGACTGTCTTTTGAAACCCTCTCCCCTGCCCCCTGTACCCTCAACTCCAACAATTGCAATAAGCTGATGAACTGCTTTGTCACTAAGATTGAGATCAACCATTCAGCTACCTCTATGGCTTCCTCCCCTTCCCCATTCTGTGGCCAGACATCCCCTAAGGTTCCCCCCTGCTCTAGCTCTGAACTCTCATCTTTTTCTAATTTCTCTCCTAGTGCCCTTTCCCAGCTCATTTTGTCTAAGAGTCCCCTTGCAGCTCCCTCAACCCTAATCCCAGTAAACTGCTGACCACCAGCTTCCATTCCTGGCCCCATGTTAGCTGATTTTGTTAACGGTTCCCATTTCTCAGGTGCTGACCCTCTCTCCTGTTTTTTTTCAGGTTTGCACTTGCTGCTGTTCCATATTCAGTGCGTTAACACCTAATCTGTACTAATGCTTTGTCTTTCAACACACCATTAACATATTGTTTGCCTTTGCTCCATGACCTTTTGGTCAGCTATGTGGCCTTGTCCAATCTACACCTTCTCCTTTGTTATCTCTTGCCCCACCCCCACCTCACTTGCTTATAACCTGTGACTTTTCTAATATTTGTCAGTTCCGAAGAAGGGTCACTGACCTGAAACGTTAACTCTGCTTCTCTTTTCACAGATACTGTCAGACCTGCTGAGTGGTTCCAGCATTTCTTGTTTTTATTACATTAATTCCATATTCCTCTATGCCTTGCTCATTCAATTACCTGTCCAGATGCCTCTTAAATGTCGCTACTGTTCCTGCCTCCACCACCTCCTCAGGCAGCTCATTCCAGATACCCACTATTCCTTGTGTGAAAAATTTATCCCTTTGATCCCCTTTAAACCTCCTCCCTCTCACCTTAAATCTATGCCCTCTAGTTTTAGTCACCCCTACAGTGGGAAACAGACTCTGGCTATCTACCCTATCAATGCCTCTCATAATTTTATATACCTCTATCATGTCCCCTCTCAGCCTCCTTCGCTCCAGGGAAAACAGACCCAGCGTATCCAATCTCTCTTTATGACTCAAGCCCTCCAAACCAGGCAACATCCTTGTGAATCTTTTCTGCACCCTCTCTAGCTTAATCACATCTTTCCTGTAGTGCGGCGACCAGAACTGCACACAGTACTCCAAATGCGGCCTAACCAACGTTATGTACAACTGTAACATGACGTCTCAACTCGTGTACTCAGTGCCTCGGCCGATGAAGGCAAGCATGCCATACGCCTTCTTCACCACCCTGTCTACCTGTGTTGCCACTTTCAGGGAACTATGTACTTGCACCCCAAGGTCTGTCTGCTCAACAACACTCCCAGGGCCCTGCCATTCACTGTATATGTCCTGCCCTGGTTTAACTTCCCAAAATACATCACTTCACACTTGTCTGTGTTAAATTCCATTTGCCACTCCCTTGCCCACTTTCCCAGTTGATCTATATCCTGTTGTAACTTTAGACAACCTTCTTCACTGTCCACTATACCATCAATTTTGGTGTCATCTACAAACTTACTAATCATGCCCCTTACATTCACATCCAAGTCATTAATATATATGACAAACAATAGAGGGCCCAGCACCGATCCCTGCGGCACACCACTGGTCACTGGCCTCCAATTGGAAAAACAACCCTCCACTACCACCCTCTGCCTCCTATCACCAAGCCAATTTTGTATCCAATTTGCTAGCTTCATCCTGGATCCCATGTGTTCGAACCTTCTGGACCAGCCTACCATGCGGGACCTTGTCAAAGGCCTTGTTAAAGTCCATGTAGACAACGTCCATTGCCCTGTCCTCGTCAATTCTCTTGGTCACCTCCTCGAAAAACTCAATCAAATTCGTGAGACATGATTTCCCACGCACAAAGCCATGCTGACTATCCCTAATCAGACCATGCCTTTCCAGGCATATAAATCCTGTCTCTCAGAATCCCTTCCAATAACTTTCCCACCACTGATGTAAGGCTCACCGGCCTGTAGTTCCCTGGTTTATCCCTGTTGCCCTTCTTAAATAAAGGCACAACATTAGCTATCCTCCAGTCTTCCGGTTCCTCACCTGTGGCTAACGATGATACAAAAATCTCTGCCAGGGCCCCAGCAATCTCCTCCCTTGCTTCCCGTAGCATCCTAGGATACACCTGGTCAGGCCCTGGGGATTTATCCACCTTAATGCGCTGCAAAACCTCCAACATCTCCTCCTTTGTAATGTTGATATGCTGCAGGATATCGGTGTTCCCTCCCTTGAACTCACTAGCTTCCATGACCTTCTCCACGGTAAATACGGACGAGAAATATTCATTTAATACCTCACCCATTTCCCGTGGCTCCACACATAGATTGCCACACTGATCCTTAAGGGGACCTACTCTCTCCCTAGCTACCCTTTTACTCTTAATTGTATTAGGAATGAGTGTGGGTGGGTGAAAAAGAAAGTGTGAATTGTAAAAGAAAAACTTGCAGCGATGTGTCCCCATTACTACTTGTGGCACTGATGCTACTTCTATTCCTGAGCAGACAAGGAACACTGCAGCAGTGTGGCAGGCAGCATTGTGTACTGTTTCTACCTGTCCAAAGGTAAGAACGAACCTGCATTTATACCATGCCTTATCACACCCAAAGAGGTGGCGGTCATTTTATACACCACAGAAGGAATGAAAATTAAGTGAACTTGGGCAGAAACCAATCCAAGACCATTGCAACCACCTGGCATTTTGCTAGTGCCTTGCTCACTAGCGTGACCATATCTGGATATTTTTTTCACTCCATCTTCCAATAAGTTTTGTTAAGGGACTTTGCTTTTAAGGAGCTGCATTATGATAATTTACATGCTATTTCCCAATTTTGGCATTGAAAGCTACAATGTCATAAGTCCTTTTATAGTTTCACATTGCATTTCATAAATTGTTGGGTGGACCTTTCAACTTAGGGGCATGAAGCTGCTGGTACAGATTGGCTCATTGCAAGCCCTATCAAATGCTCTTTCCATAAATGGGTAAAATTCCTCTTGGGTGGTAGCACAAAACAGGTAGTTCTGATTTATCCGCCTTTATACTCCCCGCCAAGTATTCAAAAGGCAAAAGAAGCAGCAGCGAGATGAGAAGTTTTTTTACGCGGCTAGTTGTGATCTGGAAAGCACTGCCTAAAAGAGTGGTGGAAATAGATTCACCAGTAACTTTCAAGAGGGAATTGGATAAATACTTGATGGGGAAAATTTTGCAAGGCTATGGGGAAAGAGCAGAGGAGTGGGATTAATTGGATAGCTCTTTCAAAGAGTCTGCACAGGCACAATGGGCTCTTTCTGTGCTATACCATTTTATGATGTAGGTTCATCGACTATAATAAAACTGACTATCAAGCAGGTGGCCAATGCAATACCTTCTGTGATTCTGTAATGCCCATTTAGCATGCTCGGCCAAGACAAATTTCTACCCCAGTATGTTTTAAATACTTCATATTGTTTCATGGACATCAAATATTGTATGTAGTTAAACCAAGATTTTAAGGTTAGATGTGATTCTGAAATATTGTTATTTTCGAGTGTAGGAATGCCTGGAAGACTTCATTTAAAAATTCTCATTCTGTGTTCACATTCCTTCATGGCCTAATTTCTCTAACCTCCTGCAGCCCTACAACCCTCCTGAATCTCTGCATGGCTTCAATTCTGGCCGCTAGTGCATCCCTGTTTTTTGATTGTTCCACATTGGCAGCCGTGCCTTCAGCTGCCTTGGCCCTAAGCTCCAGAATTCCCTCCCTAAACCTCTCCACCTCTCTACCTCTCCCTCCTCCTTTAAGATGCTTCTTAAAACCTACTTGCTTGACCAGGCATTTGGTTACCTGTCCTAATATCTCCTTATGTGGCTTGGTGTCCAATTTTGTTTGATTACCCTCTTGTGAAGCACTTTGGGATGTTTTACTACATTTCTTTTGGGCCTCCTTATCTCGAGAGACAATGGATACGCGCCTGGAGGTGGTCAGTGGTTTGTGAAGCAGCGCCTGGAGTGGCTATAAAGACCAATTCTGGAGTGACAGGCTCTTCCACAGGTGCTACATTACAGGTGCTAAATAAGTGCAGGTTGTTGCTGCATAATCTGCTGCAATGTGGATTCTGTTAAACCTGTTCAATCTCCTGAAGAAAACTTGTGCACAATTTTTACCTACCTAAAGGTATTTTTTAAAACCTGCATTTATATCATGCCTTTATCACATCCTCAGGGTGTGAAAATGCATTTCATAACCAGCAATAAGTAACTTTTTGAAATGCAGCCACTCTTAGATAGGCAACAATGACAGCCAATTACATACACATAATCAGGTACTACAAGCAACAAATTGTAGTATAATGTGTTATACTGGACATTGGGTTGTTAATAGGTTAATAATGCTCATCATACTGTGTACCTCACACGGGATGTGATGTAACACCACGCGGTGTGGATTCCTTGTGCAGTCTTGCAAAAAGTAAGTCATAGCAATAAGACGTATTTCAATAAAGCACCTTGTTTCTTTTAGCCCAGCTGACTCTTTAGATATTCTGTATTAGACTAACAGTACTCAGAATATTACATGATGGCAACAGTGAAAAATACTGATGGAAAAGTTTACCAGAAAGCTTCGAGAAAATCGCGGGCCTAAATCAAGCTGAGGTATGGCTAAAGTGGTATTGGATATTTGCCAGGTATCACACTGCGCGGGCCTCACTGTGAAGCCAAACAATGAGCAGGTCAGTACATGGTAATGTGCAATGGGTGGCTGTACAGATATTCTCGTCACACAAGGTATCGATGAGGAGAAAGCTATGTACAATGAATGAATCAAAGCACTCGATAAATATTTTAATCTGAGAAAGACTACCATTGTTGAGCAGGCTAAATTTAACAAACGTAGTCAACTTCAAGGGGGAAGGTGTTGATGCATTTATAAATGACCTGTAGAGACTGTTAGTGTGGCGGCTGGAAAGATGAAAGATGATTAGAGACGGGATTGTTGTTGGAGTGTTTGATGATTACTTGTCTGACCACTTGCAGTCAAGAGATGATCTAACCTTAGCAAAGGCAATTCAACTGAGCAAATGAGCGGAGGTCAGGAAACAGAATCGATCCGTGGTTCGAGGTGATAGGTAGAGTCCCATCTCAAAAGCAGCCGGCTCATTTGAGTTTGTTAAAAAATAAAAAAGGGAAAGATGGTGTTAAAAAGCAGGGGAGATAGGAGGAGCATCTACCGGCAGCCCAAGCTAACTGCAGTAGGTGTGGTCGAGAGAGACACAGGCAGGAAAACTGTACCGCCAAAGAGGCTGAATGCTATTCATGTGGAAAGATGGGCCACTTTCAGGTGGCGTGCCGTAGCAAACAGCCGGTACAGTATACACATAAAGGGAAACCTTTGAAAGGGGGCAAGATCCATGAAGTAGAGGATATCCGCAATGTTGAGGTACCTTTTCTTGAAGAGATCCAGGAACCAAGCGGAAATTGCTGGAGTGCAGAGATCCTTGTAGAGGGAAACTAAGACGCACTTTATGTTAGATACCAGGGCAACAGTTTTGGTTCTTTCTGATGCCGAACAGCAGTTAGGGAGGAATGCTGTTCAGCCATCAGGCAAAACTTTTGCAGGCCGGGGAGATGGAACTCAAAGCTATTGGAGAACTGAAAGCAACCCTCCAATATCAAGAAAAACAAATCACAGAAACACTGTGATTCAAAATCAGAGTTGTTCACTTTTGAGCAGGAAAGCTTGTACCAACTTGCATCTGATTTGCAGAGTAGAGGAACTGGAAAGTCAAGAGGATCAGTGCAGAAACTGAAGAGCTGAATTCCCAAAGCTGTTCACAGGACTGGGGAAGCTGAAGACAGCATACCACATAACTCAACAGCTAGAATCTGTGCCTGTTTACACCCAGAAAAGTTCCTCGTCCACTCTTGCCAAAAGTAAAGAAGGAAATCGACTCTCTTGGTGAAGCAAGGAGTTATTTCACTGTGACAGAGCCTACAAGCTGGCGCTCAGGGATGGTCCCGGTGCCAAAACCCAATGGATCTATTTGAATTTGTATCAATCTCACACAGCTGAACAAAGTAGTTGAATGTGAAGTTCATCCTATGTCATCTGTAGATGGGAGTTAGCTAAATTGGGAAGGAGTTCAATCTTCACGAAGCTAGATGCAAAGAGTGTTTTTTGGCAACTAACCTTCGATCAAGAGTCTAAGTTGCTCACAACCTTCATTATTCCATTTGGATGGTTGTGCCTGAAATTTACCAGAGGACAATGTCGAGCATTCTAGAAGGACTGGGTGGAGTCATTTGTCATATGGACGATGTCCTGATCTGTGGAATCGCTCAGACAGAACATGACACTAGAGTGCGAGCAATGCTGCGACGCTTAGAGAAAGCAGGACTTACACTCAGTAACAAATGCGAATTTTCACAGCCAACTGTCAAGTTCCTTGGACATATTGTGGATGGATCTGGTGTCAGAGTTGATTCACAAAAGACGAGAACAATCAAGGAGTTTCCAGCTCCTCGGAACGTGACTGAGCTCCATATGTATGGTAAACCAAGTTGTAAAATTTCTGCCCAACCTAGCTGTAGTCAGTGAGCCACTACGTCAGCTGTTGCAACAGGACAACACATGGTACTGGGAGGAAGCACAACAGAAATCTTTTGAGAAAATGAAAGAATTGCTGATTTTACTTGATGTGTTAGTTCACTATGACCCAGAGCTACCCACTATCATTGCTGCCTATGGGGAGGCGGTGGCTTAGTGGTAATGTCACTGGACTAGTAATCCAGAGGTCCAAGCTAGTTCTCTGGAAACATGGAATCCCATCATGACAGATGGTGAAAGTTGAATTCAATTAATAATTCTGGAATTTTAAAAGAAGCTAGTCTGATGGTGACCATGAAACCATCTGATTCACTAATGTCCTTTAGGGAAGGAAATCTGCCATCCTTACCTGGTCTGGCCTACATGTGACTCCAGACCCACAGCAATGTGGTTGACTCTTAAATGCCCTCTGAAATGGCCTAGCGAACCACTCAGTTCAAGGGCAATTGGGGATGGGCAATAAATGCTGGCCTCGCCAGCGATGGCCACATCCCATGAACAAATAAAAAAAAGATACATCTTCTCCAGGACTGGGAGCTTTCGGATAGCTGGAAAGTGCAGACCACTGACATAGACTGCACAGAGATTTGCAGTAACAAAGAAAGAAGCATTAGCAGCTACATGGGCTTGTGAGAAGTTTGCAGATTATGTTATTGGTTTTCACTTCAAGATAGAGATTGACCGCAAACCTTTGGTAACTCTCTTAAATTCGAAGGAGTTAGCAAAAATGCCTCCACGAGTACAACATTTCAGACTGAGGATGATGAGGTTTGATGCAAAGACAGAGTATGTTCCGGGAAAGCAGCAGATCACAGCGGATGCTTTGTCCTGTATCCCAGTAACAAGACCTGAACAAGGTGATGTGTCCCTTGAAGAGGTAGAAATCTTTGCATCGACAATAACTACAACTCTACCAGCAACAACTCAGAGACTGAACAAAATCAGAGATAGACAGAAATGTGATGAAGAATGTGCTCGGGTCAGAGAGTACTATATCAAAAAATGGTCAACATACATGCCACACAATCTTATTCTCAGTGTAGTTGATGATTTACTCATCTATGACAAAAGGTTACTCATTCCGAGAGTTCTGAGACCAGACATGCTACAAAGGTTGTACCAAGGGCATTTGGGCATCACAAAATGTCGAGCCAGATATTCTGTTTGGTGGGCACATCTCTCAAAATCACTAGAATAGATGATATCAAGCTGTCTTACTTGTGCTATACATATTCAGGAGACACGAGAACCTTTGATGTCATCTTCCTTTCCATCATGACCAGAGGAAGGCCTTGGGATGGACCTTCACAAACAGAGGTTAAATGTTCTTGGTTGTAGTAGACTATGACTCCAGAAGGATAGAAGTCAAGCAACTGCAGGGTCACACTTCTGAAGCAATAATTATATCGTTGAAGGAGATATTTGCAACACATGGAATCCCAGACCTTGTAATCTCAGACAGTGGACCACAGTTTGCCAACGAATACATTAAAGAGTTCACAGTGTCGTATGGATTGTTCATACCACCAACTCACCAAGTTACCCTCAAGCCAATGGTGAAGCTGAAAGAGGAGTGCGTACAGTAAAAGCATTGCTGAAGAAATATGATGACGGCCAACTTGCACTTCTGAGCTATTGTTCAACTTCACTCCAAAATGGTTTAGCGCCATGTGAATTCTTAATGGGAAGACTGAAAACCCAACTCCCTACTCTTAAACACACACTCATGCCACAAGTACAAGTTGATGACTTAGACAAAGTGAGGGAGGAAAAGGATAGAGGTCGTTCCAGCCAGATGTGGAACTGTGCCAAACATCACAAGGCACAAAACCTACCAGACCTCCGACCAGGAAAGCCAGTCTGGATCTGAGATCAAAATCGTTATAGAGAAGTGGTTGAACAGACATCACATCCACAGTCCTACCTTACCAAAACAGAGCACGGTATGGTGAGACAGAGCAGAGATGCATTGATGGCCATACAGAAGCAGCCTCCTATCCTGGGGAATCAATCATCACCAAAATCTAATGGACCAGTGATGCTGCATTCATCCACCATCTATCAATTCCACTCATGCACAACAGGGTCAGAGAGACCACTCAGACGTCTAAAAACCTCAATCCTCTTCAAAAGAGAAGAGGACTTGTTCTGGTAGATTTGTGAAATCACCACAGCAATTATCATGTAAAAATAGAAATCAGAGACTTGGGGAGAGATGTAGCATAATGTGTTATACTGGCCACTGTTAATGGGTTAATATGGAATTGTGTACCTCATCACAGAAAGTGATGTAATATCATGTGTTGTGGCTCCCTCATGCAGCCTCTTGGAAAATGTAAGCCATAGCATTAAGACATATTTCAATAAAGCTCCTGTTTCTTTTAACCCAGTTAACTTTTTAGATATTCTGTATTAGACTAACAGTACTCAGAACATTACATAAATGACCAGTTGATTATTTCCTACTGGCAGGACAGACCCACCAGAGAAGGCACAGTCAGGAGGGAGTTACCCTGGGAGTCCTCAACATTGACTCTGGACCCCATGAAGTCTCATGGCATCAGGTCAAACTTGGGCATGGAAACCTCCTGTTGATTGCCACCTATAGACCCCCTCTGCTGATGAATCAGTACTCCTCCATGTTCAACACTACTTGGGAGAAGCACTGAGGGTGCAAGGGTACAGAATGTACTCTAGGTGGGGTACTTCAATGTCCATCACCAAGAGTGGCTCGTAGCGGCACTACTGATAGAGCTGGCCGAGTCCTAAAGGAGTTAGTTACTAGACTGGGTCTACACCAGATGGTGAGCGAGAAAACGAGGGAAAAACCTACTCGACCTCATCCTCACCAATCTACCTGTCACAGATGCATCTGTCCATATCATTATTGGTAGGAGTGACCACCACACAGTCCTTGTGGAGATGATGTCCCGTCTTCATTGAGGATATCCTTGTTACAACCGAGGCGGGAAGAGTGCACTGTTTATTAACTTCTCCACAGGTCACAACATGTTATTATTTTTTTTCCACTTATCAATACGGTCAATACGCTCTATTTATCCCAGAATAGAATGCACTAGCCAGGTTTCTTAAATGAACAAACAAAATTATCAGTTTATTATAAAACAAGTCTTAACTAGTAACGAAGTAAAACATCAACACACAGATCGAAATTTTAAAGTTCCCTTTTCACCCTAGTCCTTCACCATCGCACACACGCTCACATATATCCCACCGAAAAAATGAAAGGCATTTTTTAAATTTAGAGCTCTGTTACAGACAAAAAAAAACACTTGGGCAGATTACTTGCTCATTTTTGAAGAAAACAGCAGATGAGATATGTTGTTCCAAAACTGGCATACAGTCTAGCCTCCGAGTACATGAAGACAGGTCACTGAGATCTTTTAGAACAGTTCTTTTCAGGCGGCATTCAAAAGTAATTTAGCAGGCTTTCTTCAAAGACAGGAAATGAGATGAATTGACACAGTGGACTTCTCCAGATCATTTATGGAATTACTGGAAAGAAAGCTGGGTTGTGGTCTTCTCTCTTTTTTTGTGGAATTCTCCAGCAGACTTGACTTTATCAGCTGCTCACTCCAGAAGGTAAAACACACACTGACCCAACAACCAAAAACTATAAATACCTTCAAAAAATATTTTTACCAACAATAAAAGCACCTTCATAACACCCTCCATCGTGTTGTGTGGCACTACCACTGTGCTAAATGGGATAGGTTTTCAGCAGATCTAGCACATCAAAATTGGGCATCCATGAGGCGCTGTGGGCAATCAGCAGCAGCAGAATTGTATTCACCCGCAATCTCTCACCTCATGGCCTGGCAAAACCCCCACTCTACCATTACCATCAAGCCAGGGGATCAATCCAGGTTCAATGAAGAGTGCAGGAGGGCATGCCTGAAGATACAACACAGCATGCCAAAGAGCAGAAGCAGCATGCGATAGAGTCATTTGTGGTACAGAAGAAGGCCATTCAGTCCATTGAGTCCATGCTGGCTCCCTGTGGAACTATGCTGCCAGTCCCACCCCCAGCTCGATCCCGTAGCCCTGCAAGTCTATTTCTCTCGGGTGGCCAGCCAACTTCCTCTTGAAGTCATTGATGCTCTTCGCTTCCACCATTTTTGTGGCCAGCGAGTTCCAGGTCATTACCACCCGCTGCATAAAAAAGTGCTTCCTCATATTCCCCCTGCATCTTTTGTCCAAAATGTTCAATCTGTGTCCCCTAGTCCTGGTTCCATTTGTTACTGGGAACAGCCTTTCCTTGTCTAACTTTTCTAAGCCTGTCATAATCTTGTACACTTCTATTAAATCTCCTCTCCACCTCCTTTGTGCTAAGGAGAACAAACTCTGCAGAGCTAAGCGATCCGACAACCAACGGATCAGATATAAGCATCACAAGTACCAGTCTTCAGCCAATTCGATTCACTCCACATAATCTCAAGCAACAGCTGAAGACATTGGATACTGCAAAAGCTGTGGGCCCTGACAACATTCCGGCAATAAGACTGAAGATATGTGCTCCAGAAGCTCAACACCATCCAGTCCACTTGATTTGCACCCCATCTACCACCTTCAACATTCACTCCCTCCACCACTGATGCACTGCAGCAACTCACCAAGGTTTCTTCGACAGCACCTACCAAACCTGCGACCTCTACCACCTTGAAGGATAGGGCAGCAGATGCATGGGAACCCCACCACCTCTCAAGCTCCCCTCCGAACCACACACCACCCTAACTTGGAACTATATCGCCGTTGCTTCACTGTCGCTGGGTCAAAATCCTGGAACTCCCTAACAGCGCTGTGAGTGTACCCACACCTGATCAACTGCAGATTTTCAAGGCGGCAGTTCACCACTACCTCCTCAAGGGCAATTAGGGATGGGCATTAAATGATGGCCTAGCCAGCAACGCCCATGTCCCATGAAGGAATAAAAAGAAAGCTGGGAGTTACTGTTAAAGTAAGCTTGGTGACTTGCTGCAGTACACGCTGTCGATAGTACACACTGCAACCACAGTGCACCAGGGTTGAAGTTCAGAGTAGAGACATCAATCCAGCAGGCTACTTTGCCTGGATGCTGTTGAGCTTTGTGTGCTTTGCGGCAACACCCATCTAGAAAATTGATGTACGGTTAGATAGGCTCTAAAGCTTTGCCGCTTTTGAATGTGTCAGCATGGCTAAATTGTTACTGTAGGTCAGAAGAACCCCAGATGAAATAGCTGGCATTCTGTCATTTATAAGAACAGACATGTCAATGGCAAGTGTTATGACCAGATGAGAAGGGGTCTAGGGGTTCCCTCTCAGCCTTTGCCTGGTTTAACTGTAACAGGGTTTAATTTTAGAACACCGTGTTTTTAGCTCCCCTCCCCCCCCCCCCCCCCCCTCCTCAGTGAATCTTTGTTCACTGCTCCAATTGTAAGGCAAAGAAATCAGACAGGTTTACTTAGATTTAAACAAGAAAGGTAGAAGTTTATTAATCTTAAACTCTAATCTGGTTGATGACGACATTTATGCGATGCGGCCACATTAGCATGCATACGCGATAAACACACACGCATATAGAGACAGAAAAAGTAGAAAGAATAAAGGGGAACAGTTTGAGGCAATATCTATTTACTGTCCTTTGAGTTCAATGTGGAGTCTTTGGTTGCTGGTAAATCCTGCTGTTCGTTGGAGCCCAGTTTACGCTTCAACTTGTTTCGATGTAGGAGTCTTTTCTCTCTTGAGGTTTGCGTGTCTTCCGTGGGTCCGGTGGCTTGGGAGAAAGCGAGAGCAAGACAACCAGGAGAGAGGCTTGCTTGTTCCAGCTTCAATTGCAAAATTGCCTTCTGAATTCAAACTGGCCTGTGACTAGTTCAAAAATCCTGGACCAGCCAGTTAGTCATGTGCCCAGCTGATTTAACCAGTCCTGGCTTTGTGGATTGTATCATCTTAGCAGGCCCTGGAATGCACTTCCTTACACCTTCAATGTCTGGTCATCAAAATGCATTTGGGTTAATTGGAGCAGGGAATAGTCCTTTGTCTGCACAAGCAACGTCTCTTAGTATGCAAATGTCTGTCATTTCTTCACGCCAGCAACAATTTAAAATCAATGTTCATAAGACAAAATTATTATACCTCATTCTTGGCAGGTGGGAGTCTGCATGACACACGTGTTACACACATCGGAAGTGCGATGATACAACATTCACAGACAACTCTTAAGAGTTATGAAACAATGAACTTTGTCTTTAAAAATGAACCTTTATTTTAAAAAGTGAACAATGGTCTAAAATATCAACCAAAGAAAAAGGGGTGTAGCCTTTTGTGTATTCAAACACTCTGACAAAGACAAAGGACTAATCTAAAAAGCCAAAATGTGTTAATGAACCCCATCTCACACCTATTCTAAAGACATTCCAAAATTGAATGTCTTCTAAAACAAAGGAGGTGTGAAGTACCCACATCCTGGGCCATTGTGCAATCACCATGGGAAAGACACCAGAATGTCTCCTCACAGGAGGTAAGAAGTGACACAGTTTCACCTTTTAAAAAAAAAAGCCAGAGAGAGAGAGAGACTGACGCAGAAGGTGAAGCTACTTGTAGCAGCTGACATTCCAGCAAGACAGAAAGCACGTGCCCTGCTGAAAAATCCAACACCTACATAATACAGCAGAGAGAGCTGAAAGTGGCCCACTGACTTCAACAGAACCTTCAATCAAGAGAGATATCTACAATAATATCAGGCCTGCAACTATCTAGAATTTGAGTCTCAAGAGAATTCAATAGTTTTATTGTAACCCTTTTCCTCAACTAAAACCCACTTACCTCTTTACCTTCTCTGCTTCTTTTGTATTGGTGTGTGTGCGTGCACAAGCAAATGCGTGAGTGAATGAGGTTGCGATAATTTCGGGATAAGGTATATTGATCAATGAACAATTGACTTTCTGTTTTTTAAAACCTACAAAAAAACCTGTCACTGTCTGTTTATTTGAAAAGCAAAACCCCAAGGGGCTAAACTCTTAATACAAAGACACCTGCTGTGCCGGTGGGGAATTGAATGGTGGGAAACAACCCACCTCACATCACGTGGCAGTTTCACAAGTGATGAGTATTCCATCACACATATGACTAGTGTGGTAGATAGTCGTGAGACTTTGAGAGGTCAAGATGTGAGCCACTGGTCACTGTGTACCCAGTTTTTGACCTGTTCTTGTATCCACAATGTTGATATGGCTGGTACAGTTCGGGGTCACCATTGAAAAGAAGCTTAAGATGTTGATGGTGGAGGTCTTGGCACTGGTAGTGCCACTGAAGATCAGGGGTCTTTGTTTCATCTGAAAGGTGGCACCTCTAGCAATTGCAGTTGAGCATACTGTACTGATGTTTGAATACATTATCCCACTACTGCACTAAAATGTCAGGCTGATTTATGTCCTGGAGTGGTCCTTGACCATGACCTCCTGACTGTGAAGTTCGAATAGTACCAGTTGAGCCAAGCTAATATTTCTAAATCAGCAAAACATCAGAGCCCATCTAACCTTGCATTGTGCACCCTCGCCCAGTTGTTTCCTTATTATGTGCTCGTACAAAATTTGATTTCTGTGACACAGTAAAATAACAAAAATGATAGTAATAACAACTTACATTTATATGGTGCCTTTAATGTAGGAAAATGTCCCAAGTTGCTTCACAGGCCTGCAAGATAAAAATTGACACCACACAAGGAGATGACTAAAAACTTGGTTGAACAGGTAGGTTTTAAGGAGCATCTTAACGAAAGAAAGAGAGATGGAGATGTTTAGGGAGGGAATTCCAGAGCTTAGAGTCTAGAGGGATGAAAGTACAATTACCAATGGTGGAATTGGAGGAAGGCAGAGTTCCCACAGAGTTATAGGATTGAAGGAATTTAGAGAGGTAAGGAGGGGATGAGGCCATAGAGGGAAGTGAACACGGGGATTAGAATTTTAAAATCAAAGCATTGGACCAGCAACAAGTGTAGGTCAGCGAGCACAAGGATGATGGGTGACCAATGAATTTCATTTGACAAATAGTGGTGGCTCCACTCATCAGCGTGTTACTTTCCTTTGAAGAGCAGCTCACTGTCCAATGCTAAGGATCTCCAGTTGTAACAAGTAATCACTGCAGCGCCACAGCCTGGACTGTGGCATGACAAAACCAGAGTATCACAGGGCTAAAGTATGCAAATCAGTAATGTGATAGGATACAACTCCAGATGAGAACATGAGGAAAGCATGGACTGAGAAACATGGCAGTTTCTCAGTCCATGCTTTCCATTGACAGCACAATCTACCACATTAGGGACTCGACTGAACCTATTAAATAGGTATTGGCTGTCACTCAGTGGTGCTGCTGTAGTTCTGAGCCAGAGGTTGTGAGTTCAAATCCAGGCCAGAGACTGAATCTTGGCTGATATTCCAGTGCAGTACAGGGCAAGTGCTAAACAGTTGGAGGTGGCATGTTTTGGATGACTCATTCAACTGATGTGTCCTCTCAGGTGGATGTAAAAGATTCCATGGCACTGTTCTGAAGAACAGCCAAGGGAGTTCTCCTTGGTGTCTTGGCCAATATTTATCCCTCAGCCAACATTAGTTAAACATATTATGTGATCGTTATCTCATTGCCCTTTGTGGGACCTTGCTGTGCACAAATTGGCTGCTGTGTCTCCTATGTTACAACAGTGAGTACATTTCAAAAGTGTTTCTATTTTTCTTTGCAAAAAGTGCTTTAAGAGCTGATATTTGAATTGTGGACTGAGTTGAGTGTGCACATACTGCAAGGCACCTGTTTCCAAGCAGCTCAACAGGGAAATGACAGGAAGATTTATGACTGCCACATGACCTGATTGTGGGTTTTAATTTCACTTTGCATTGTGAAAGTAGTGTGGGCTGGACCAGCAGCATGCAGAGAGACTTGGCTGGGACCAGTTTTGCAGACCAGAGAAAATACCTGCTCTCTGTAAAAGAAGACTTACCTCTCTTGGAAAAAGAAATCCTACATTTGAGGTGTGGCTGTGGTCTGCCTGGAGAGAGGACAAGACCCTTGGAGAGAGAAAAGACTCAGGAAAACAGGAAGCCCTGCATTATTAAAAGTAACAGATTCCTATTGCCTCCAGTCTCTAAAGAATCCCTGCCTCGAGTAATTCCTGTCGCCTCTTATGTTTTGGGAGATCTTGAAATCTCAAGCAAGCTTCTATTGCTAGACTGTTACTTCAAAACCCAAGCAGACCTGTTGTTAGACCCTTTGTTGAAAGACCTGTGTGATGCCTGCTGCAGAAAAATTGCCTTGAAAGCCTACCCATCACAGACTGTCCATCAGCCTCGCCTGGAGAGACTTCAAGTGGCATAGAACATAGAACATTACAGCGCAGTACAGGCCCTTCGGCCCTCGATGTTGCGCCGACCTGTGAAACCATCTGACCTACACTATTCCATTTTCATCCATATGTCTATCCAATGACCACTTAAATGCCCTTAAAGTTGGCGAGTCTACTACTGTTGCAGGCAGGGCGTTCCACGCCCTACTACTCTCTGAGTAAAGAAACTACCTCTGACATCTGTCCTATATCTATCACCCCTCAACTTAAAGCTATGTCCCCTCATGTTTGCCATCACCATCCGAGGAAAAAGACTCTCACTATCCACCCTATCCGCAAATTTACTAACCCACCCTTCTACACCCTCATCCAGGTCATTTATAAAAATGACAAACAGCAGTGGCCCCAAAACAGATCCTTGCGGTACACCACTAGTAACTAAACTCCAGGATGAACATTTGCCATCAACCACCACCCTCTGTCTTCTTTCATTTAGCCAATTTCTGATCCAAAGCACTAAATCACCTTCAATCCCATACTTCCATATTTTCTGCAATAGCCTACCGTGGGGAACCTTATCAAACGCCTTACTGAAATCCATATACACCACATCCACGGCTTTACCCTCATCCACCTGTTTGGTCACCTTCTCAAAAAACTGAATAAGGTTTGGGAGGCACGACCTACCCTTCACAAAACCGTGCTGACTATCGCTAATGAACTTATTCTTTTCAAGATGATTATAAATCCTATACCTTTTCCAACATTTTACCCACAACCGAAGTAAGGCTCACAGGTCTATAATTACCAGGGCTGTCTCTACTCCCCTTCTTGAACAAGGGGACAACATTTGCTATCCTCCAGTCTTCCGGCAGTATTCCTGTCGACAATGACGACATAAAGATCAAGGACAAAGGCTCTGCAATCTCCTCCCTGGCTTCCCAGAGAATCCTAGGATAAATCCCATCTGGCCCAGGGGACTTATCTATTTTCACACTTTCCAAAATTGCTAACACCTCCTCCTTGTGAACCTCAATCCCATCTAGCCTAGTAGTCTGAATCTCAGTATTCTCCTCAACAACATTTTCTTTCTCTACTGTAAATACTGACGAAAAATATTCATTTAACGCTTCCCCTATCTCCTCTGATTCCACACACAACTTCCCACTACTATCCTTGATTGGCCCTAATCTAATTCTAGTCATTCTTTTATTCCTGATATACCTATAGAAAGCCTTAGGGTTTTCCTTGATCCGATCCACCAATGACTTATCGTGTCCTCTCCTCGCTCTTCTAAGCTCTTCTTATCTCTCCCTTTAGATCCTTCCTGGCTAGCTTGTAACTCTCAAGCGCCCTAACTGAGCCTTCACGTCTCATCCTAACATAAGCTTTCTTCTTCCTCTTGACAAGCGCTTCAACTTCTTTAGTAAACCACGGCTCCCTCACTCGACAACTTCCTCCCTGCCTGACGGGTACATACTTATCAAGGACACGCAGTAGCTGCGCCTTGAATAAGCTCCACATTTCGATTGTGCCCATCCTACGCATCCTAAATCTTGCCTAATCGCATCATAATTTCCTTTCCCCCAGCTATAATTTTTGCCCTGCGGTATATACCTGTCCCTGCCCATCGCTAAGGTAAACCTAACCGAATTGTGATCACTATCACCAAAGTGCTCACCTACATCTAAATCTAACACCTGGCCGGGTTCATTACCCAGTACCAAATCCAATGTGGCATCGCCCCTGGCTGGCCTGTCTACATACTGTGTCAGAAAACCCTCCTGCACACACTGGACAAAAACTGACCCATCTAAAGTACTCGAACTATAGTATTTCCAGTCAATATGTGGAAAGTTAAAGTCCCCCATAACAACTACCCTGTTACTCTCGCTCCTGTCGAGAATCATCTTCGCTATCCTTTCCTCTACATCTCTGGAACTATTCGGAGGTCTATAGAAAACTCCCAACAGGGTGACCTCTCCTCTCCTGTTTCTAACCTCGGCCCATACTACTTCAGTAGACGAGTCCTCAAACGTCCTTTCTGCCGCTGTAATACTCTCCTTGATTAACAATGCCACCCCCCCCCCCCCCCCCTCTTTTACCATCTTCTCTGTTCTTACTGAAACATCTAAATCCCGGAACCTGCAACATCCATCCTATGTCCCCCAGCATCCGACTATACGACTCTGGGACACCTTACCAACCCAGAAATATCCTACCAAACTGTGATAGCCCAATTATTTTATTCCTAAGAAACAGTTGTAAACTGAAAAAGCCTTTTCCCCCAGTTAACCTTTTTTTTTATGTATGTGTGTGCGCATGAGGGTTAGGAAGAATAAAAATTTTAAAAGAATCTTTGTCACATGTAGAGTTATCTCATTATTGTTTAAGACTTAATTTATTAATAAATAGTTAATTTTGTAGTTGTTTAAAGAAACCTGGTTTGATGTGCTTTATTCTGGGGGACAAATAGAGTGTTTCATTTGGCTACTTTCCGGTAGGTGGGAAACTTTACTATTATGCTATGACCTGTGGAGTAGTGGGACTGAATTAACAGTGCATTACTCCCACTGTGGTCATAACAGCTGTAAAACATTTTGCGACAACCTGAGGTTGTGAAAGGTGCTATATATTTGCAGGTTATTTCTTTCTCTAAACTCAAAGAACAGTACAGCACAGGAACAGGCCATTTGGCCCTCCAAGCCTGCGCTGATCTTGATGCCTGTCTAAACTAAAACCTTCTGCACTTCAGGGGACCGTATCCCTCTATTCCCATCCTATTCATGTATTTATCAAGATGCCTCTTAAACGTCGCTATCGTACCTGCTTCCACCACTTCCCCCGGCAGCAAGTTCCAGGCACTCACCACCCTCTGTGTAAAGAACTTGCCTCGCACATCCCCTCTAAACTTTGCCCCTCGCACCTTAAACCTATGTCCCCCAGTAACTGACTCTTCCACCCTGGGAAAAAGTTTCTGACTATCCACTCTGTCCATGGCACTCATAACTTTGTAAATCTCTATCATATCGCTGCTCCACCTCCGTCGTTCCGGTGTAAACAATCCAAGTTTATCCAACCTCTCCTCATAGCTAATGCCCTCCAGACCAGGCAACATCCTGGTAAACCTCTTCTGTACCCTCTCCAAAGCCTCCATGTCCTTCTGAGAAAATGCTATGTATAAATACACCCTGGCCCTGGAAGGCTGTAAATCAGAACATACATCTGTTCATTTCACCTTCACACATCACTACTGCCCTTCACAGACAAGTTTACAACATTCATACACCTACCCATTCTCCTCAGCACCTCAGGACAAAGTGGGTTTCGGGAAGAGCCATTCATCTGAATGTGTGCCTTATTCCTAAAATCTCTAATCTTAGTCCCATCCAAATATTTATCCAATTCCTTTTGGAAGGGGTTTAGAAACAGGATTGGGTGTGATTCTCAACAAAAAATGGGATATTCAGTAAAGTAATTTGATTTCATTTATTTAGATTTAGAGATACAGCACTGAAACAGGCCCTTCGACCCACCGAGTCTGTGCCAACCATTAACCACCCATTTATACTAATCCTACATTCCTACCACATCCTCACCTGTCCCTATATTCCCCTACCACCTACCTATACTAGGGGCAATTTATAATGGCCGATTTACCTATCAACCTGCAAGTCTTTTGGCTGTGGGAGGAAACCAGAGCACCCGGAGGAAACCCACACAGACACAGGGAGAACTTGCAAACTCCACACAGGCAGTACCCAGAATTGAACCCAGGTCGCTGGAGCTGTGAGGCTGCGGTGCTAACCACTGCGCCACTGTGTCAAGTCAAGTTTGATCTGCAGACTTACCTATTTGTTTGCTCATTTTTGGAAAGCGACTGGAGAATATTAGGTGAGGCATGGTGAAATTTCCTGTGAAAGGGATCTGGAAGCCACAGGCTCTGAGGGAGATAAGAAGCCACGTTCCAAGCTTTCCTTCATGATGCATTGTTAACAGGCCTGATCATCTGGATTCACCTCCCTGACCATGTTTGCAACGTTCTCTCATGTCTGTCCTGCTATTGACCAGGATCCTGCATTACTCAGTGGACCACTATGCTGCTGTTAAACTCTTTTACTAATTGTGATCACACAGGCATGTAAACTCTCCAGGGTGGATGGCATCAAGTTGAAGCAATTTGAAGCAATTCTCACTGCACATAAATTCTCACAGGGCTTTTTGAATTCAATAAAAATGGTGTCCTTTATTTATGAATGGCTGGCATCACATGTTCTGTTGTAGAATAGGTATCAAATTCAACAATTTCAGTTCAGGAAGCACCCCTTTAAAAATAATTACTTCAAAAACACAGATCTTTATTTTACCTTGGATTTTTTCCTTTCAAATCCCCAGATGCCCTCGCCCATCTGTGAAATTGGTTGATAACCCTCAGTAAGTTGTTCGACCATGAATGAAGAATAAACTCCTGTTTTCCAGAAACATCTCAAAATGCTTCACAATGGATTGCTTTGAAGTGTGTGCATGGCTGTTAATGTCATTTTGGTGATTATAGCATTTGGAATGTTTTATTTTTATTTCAGTGCTTTTGGTTGAGGGAAAAATACGGTCTGGGACACAACAGAACTCTGAGCTCTGCTTCAAATAGTGCCACGGGATCATTGAAGTCCGCAACAATCTCAGTTTAATATCTCAACTGAAAGACTTAACAATATAACATTCCCAGTCGAGATTTCATAAGCAATAGAAGCAGGCGTAGACCATATGGCCCCTCGAACCTGCTCTGCCATTCACTACAGTCATGGCTGATCTTCTGCCTCAACTCCATTTTCCACTTCCCATATCACTTGATTCCCTAAGAGATCAAAAATTTGTCTATCCCAGCCTTGAATGCACTCAACAATGGAGCATCCACAACCCTCTGGGGGAGAGAATTCCAAAGATTCTGAGTGAAGAAATTTCTCCTCATCTCAATCCTAAATAATCAACCTCTTATCCTGAGGCTGTGCCCTCATGTTCTTGATTCTCCAGCCAGGTGAAACAATCTCTGTGTTTATTTACTCATTTTATTTGTTCCCTTTTGATCAACTTATTGGTGGCCATTTGCTGGTTTCTAAAACTCTCCCAATCCTCAGGCTTACTACTATTCTTTGCAACATTATAAGCCTCTTAATTTAATACTATCTTTAACTTCTCTGGTAAGCCACGGATGGATCTTTCTCGCTGAGTTTTTGTACTCTTTTGGAATGTATTTTCGTTGAACATTCTTTAAATGTTTCCTATTGTTTATTTACTGCCATACCTTGTTTAAGTTTAAGATTCTTGTTTTGGATTTGAGTGTGTCACTTTCAAACTTAATATGGAATTCAATTGTGTTGTGATCACTTTTTCCGAGAAGATGTTGTATTATGAGATTACTAATTAACCTTGCCTTGTTACACAATACTTGATCTAAAATAATTTTATCCCTCGCTGGTTCCACAAAGTATTATTCTGTTAAGCAGTGGCGAAAGCATTCTACAGATTGATCTTCTAGACTACCTTTGCCAATTTTATTTGTCCAGTCTATATGTGGATTAAAGTCTTCCATGATGATTGCATTGCCTTTGTTACAAGCTCCAATTATTTCTTGCTTAAGAATTACTCCCACCAGCATTTTCTGACCCTTGTTATTCTAAGTCTCTACCCAATTCCTGATCTTCTGAGCCAAGATCCCTTCTTACTACTGTCCTAATGTCATTCTTTAATATCAGGGCGACTCCTCCTTTTCCATTCCGTTTGTCTTTTCAAATGTTGTGTACCCTGCAATTTTTCTCTACCTTGGTCACCTTGCAACAATGTCTCTGTAATGGCGATTATATCAAACACATTTATCTCGATTTGTGCTGCTGATTCATCCATCTTGTTCGTGCATTCAGATAAAGAGCCTTTAATTTTATGTTTTACTATTCTTTGCTTGGACCTTGTTTACTGTTTTAGTTTAGAGATACAGCACTGAAACAGGCCCTTCGGCCCACCGAGTCTGTGCCGACCATCAACCACCCATTTATACTAATCCTACACTAATTCCATATTCCTACCACATCACCACCTGTCCCTATATTTCCCTACCACCTACCTATACTAGGGGCAATTGCTAATGGCCAATTTACCTATCAACCTGCAAGTCTTTGGCATATGGGAGGAAACCGGAGCACCCGGAGGAAACCCACGCAGACACAAGGAGAACTTGCAAACTCCCCACAGGCAGTACCCAGAATTGAACCCGGGTCGCTGGAGCTGTGAGGCTGCGGTGCTAACCACTGCGCCACTGTGCCGCCCCACAGTGTACTGGTGCACTATCGGTCCCTCCTGTCCTACTTTGCTTGTCTTTACCCAAATCACTACACTGCTCTGTCCCCTTGGCTTTTTAGATTTCTAAATCTCCTTTCACCTGACCCCACCCTACACTTTTTAGTTTAAAGCTCTATCCACAGCCCTACTTATACGATTTGCCAGGACACTGATCCCAGCACCGTTTAAGTGAAGCCCATCCCAACGGAACAGCTCCTTCTTTCCCATGAATCAAAACCAATTCTTACCGCAACAGTCTTTGAGCCAAGCATTTAGTTCTCTATTCTGCTTGATCCTATGCCAATTGGCGCGTGGCTCAGGTAACAATTCAAAAATTATTTCTTTTGAGGATCTGCGTTTTAATTTGGACCCTAACTCCTCAAACTCTCTCAGAAGAACATCATTCCTAGTTCTACCTATTTTATTGGTTCCCTCGTGGACCATGAGAATTGGATCCTTCCCCCCCCACCCACTTCAGTTCTGTCTCCAGCCACGAGGAGATGTCTTTAACCCTGGCACCTTGCAGGCAACACAAATTCAGAACGCCGAGTTGCGGCTGCAGAGAATAATATCTATCCCCCGATGATACTGTTCCCTATGACTACCACATTCCTTTTCACTCCTCCACTTGAATGGGTTCCTGCACCATGGTCAGTTTGCCTATACACCCTGCAGGCTTTGTTCTCATCCATACAGGTAGCAAGTACCTTGTACTTGTTAGTCAAAGTCAAGGGCCGAGGCTCCTCTATCACTATGCCCTGGATTCCAATACCTGCCTGACTCACAGTCACACCCTCCTGACCAACTCTAAAGTTCTACTTAATCTAAGGGGTGTGACTGTCTCCTGGAACAAAACATCAAGGTAACTCTCCCCCTCCCTAACGCCCCACAACATTAACAGCTTGGACTCCAGCTCAACAACTCTGAGCCAAAGTTGCTCGAGCTACAAACAGTACGGATATGGTTGTCAGGGATTGCAGTACTCTTCACAAACTCCCACATGTTGCAGTTAAGGCACACCACCTGCCTTCCATGTCTGTCTAGCCTTATTTATTTGATTAGTTAATTCATTGCTAATTTAGTTAAGCTAGCTTATGAAAGAGGGAAACGGCAACACATCCTGTGGACTGGCGTACACTACCACGACAACCAGTGACTACAGCAGCTTGGCAACAGGCGCCAACACCCAAAACAACAACTGAGCATCACTTGGCAGCTTCACATGTGGCACTTGTGGCAGAACCTGTCTCCCAAGGATTGACCTTCACAGCCATCAGCAAAGGTGCACCAAGAGAAGATACCCCACCTAACTGGATTGGTTGCTGCGTGTCCATCATCTTTCGTAGATGGGAGGATGCCAACACACACAGTAAAATAAAGCAATAGTTGAGTACTAGTTTCCTAGCTTAGAAACAAAGGAAAAACACTCATCAGCTACTGGAGTTAAAACAAATGCTATGGTCCTGGAGTGAGGCTTGAATCTGCAAACTTTCGATTTAGATTACCTACTGAGCCACGCTATTCTCAGAGGATATGTACACAACTCAGATGAAGTTTCAAAATATTGATTAGGAGTCAGTTGTTCTGTCCCTGAAATTAGTTAGCTCATTTACTGCATTCAGGAATCAAACTTGAGTTTATTCTTGTGTGTTAATGAGCATTACACTGAGAGGTGTCCTTCCCCATTAGACCATTAGAGGGAGATACTGCTTCTTTTCACTACCTACTCTTTGAACCTAAGATTGCAGAGCCTTACCACTTGTAATTTGGCCATCTTCATCGCATGATAGGAAGAGAGGACGAGATGATGTTTCTCTGGGACTATAGCATGAAAAGGAGGAAAGGTCAGTCGTGGTCACATTTTGCAGTGTACCAGCACATTTCTCATCATCTACGGTGATACCAGCTGGAGGGGAGCTTCCATAGAGTTTGTGCATGATGTTTGTTTTTGCACATGAGATGGTGTAAAAACATGACGTTTTGCCATACAATGAGCTAGACATTGGCCGTTGATCTCTGGGAACAGATAGGTTCAAAGTTCACATCAGAATCTCCTCTACTGAATCTAAGGGAACCAGTGGAAATGAGTTTGGGTAGTCTCAGTCTACTTCTTCGACGGCATCCAATTAGAATCACACTCAGAGAGGCCATGGGATTGAGAAATGGAAAATATCACATTGGTGTGGGAGGAAAATCTCTTTTGAGGTTGGACAGAGGGAGCTTGACTCTGTATCTAACCTACACTGTACATGCCCATAGAGTGTTTGATGGGACAGTGAAGAGGGAGCTTTACCCGTCCCATTTATCCCCCCTCAACATTGACATAGAGTCATACAGTCGTACTGCATAGAAACAGGCCCTTCGGCCCACCGCGTCCAGTCCGACCATAATGCCTATCTATACTAATCCCACCTACCTGCATTAATTCCATATCCCTCTATGCCTTGCTCATTCAAGTACCTGTCCAGATGCCTCTTAAATGTCACTACTGTTCCTGTCTCCACCACCTCCTCAGGCAGCTCATTCCAGATACCCACTATTCTTTGTGTGAAAAATTTACCCCTTTGATCCCCTTTAAACCTCCTCCCTCTCACCTTAAATCTATGCCCTCTAGTTTTAGTCACCCCTACCATGGGAAACAGACTCTGGCTATCTACCCTATCTACGCCTCTCATAATTTTATATACCTCTATCATGTCCCCTCTCAGCCTCCTTTGCTCCAGGGAAAACAGACCCAGCCTATCCAATCACTCTTTATAACTCAAGCCCTTCAAACCTTGTGAATCTATTCTGCACCCTCTCTAGCTTAATCACATCTTTCCTGTAGTGCAGTGACCAGAACTGCACACAGTACTCCAAATGCGGCCTAACCAACGTTATGATGCATTTTGCGAAGTTAAACCAGGGCAGGACATTTACAGTGAATGGCAGGGCCGTGGGGAGTATTGTTGAGCAGAGAGACCTTGGGGTGCAAGTACATAGTTCCCTGAAAGTGGCAACACAGGTAGACAGGGTGGTGAAGAAGGCATATGGCATGCTTGCCTTCATCGACCGAGGCATTGAGTACAAGAGTTGGGACGTCAAGTTACAGATGTACATAATTTTTTTGTTATTTTGTGGGATGAGGGCATCACTAGCTAGGCCTGCATTAATTGCCCATCCCTAATTGCCCTTGAGAAGATGGTGATGAACTGCCTTCTTGAACCTCTGCAGTCCTTGGGGTGTAGGTACACCAACTGTGCTGTTAGGAAGGGAATTCCAGTATTTTGACCCAGCAACAGTGAAGGAATGGCGATATAGTTCCAAGTCAGGATGGTGTGCAGCTTAGAGATGGTGGTGTTCCCATGCATCTACGCACATACGAACATACGAATTAGGAGCAGAAGTAGGCTACAAGGCCCCTCTAGCCTACTCCGCCATTCAATAAGATCATGGCTGATCTGTTTATGTCTTGAATTCCACGCTCCCATCTACCCCCGATAATTTTTGATTCCCTTACCTAAAAAGAATCTACCTAACCCAGCCTCAAAATTATTCAATGACCTTGCCTCCACCAACTTCTGAGGCAGAGAATTCCAAATTAGAATTAGAATTAGAACATTAGGACATTACAGCGCAGTACAGGCCCTTCGGCCCTCGATGTTGCGCCGACCTGTGAAACCATCTGACCTACACTATTCCATTTTCATCCATATGTCTATCCAATGACCACTTAAATGCCCTTAAAGTTGGCGAGTCTACTACTGTTGCAGGCAGGGCGTTCCACGCCCCTACTACTCTCTGAGTAAAGAAACTACCTCTAACATCTGTCCTATATCTATCACCCCTCAACTTAAAGCTGTGTCTTAACTTAAAACTTTGTGTCCCCAAAGTCACACAACGCTCTGAGAGAAAAAGCTTCTCCTTATCTCTCTCCTAAAAGGGTGACCCCTAATTTTAAAACAGTGCCCCCTCCCCCACAAGAGGAAACATCCTTTCTACATCCACCTTGTGAAGACCGTTCAGGATCTTATAAACTTCAATCTGGTCTCCCCTCACTCTTCTAAACTCCAGTGAAAACAAGACCAGTCTGTCCAACCTTTCCTCATAAGACAACCTGCTCATTCCAGGTATCAATCTAGTAAACCTCCTCTGAACCGCCGCCAACGCATTCACATCCTTCCTTAAATAAGGAGACCAAAACTGCACACAGTATTCGAGATGTGGTCTCACCAATGCCCTCTATAACCGAAGCATAACATCCTACTTTATTTTCAATTCGTCTCGTAATAATTAGTCTTCTTTATTACTTGCTGTACCTGTATACTAACTTTTTGTGACTCATGCACTAGAACACCTAGGTCCCTCTGCACCTCGGAGTTCTGCAGTCGTTCTCCATTCAAGTAATACTCTGCTTTTTTATTCTTCCTGCCAAAGTGAACAATTTCACATTTTCCCACATTATACTCCATCTGCCAGATTTTTGCCCACTCACTCAACCGATCTATATTGTTCTGCAACCTCCTTAACTCCACTTCACAACATACTTTCCGACCTATCTTTGTGTCTTCTACAAATTTAGCTACCATGTCATCACTCCCCTCATCTAAGTCATTGATATAAATTGTAAAAAGTTGAGGTCCCAGCACAGACCCCTGCGGGACTCCATTCGTCACATCCTGCCAATCAGAAAAAGACCCATTTATGCATGTTCTCTGTTTTCTGCCAGCCAGCCAATCTTCCATCCACGCTAATATGTTACCCACTACACTATGAGCTCCTACTTTGCGCACTAACCTTTTATGTGGCACCTTGTCAAATGCCTTCTGGAAATCCAAGTACAGTACGTCAAGGGGCTCCCCTTTATCCACATCACACGTCACTCCTTCAAAGAACTCCAACAAATTGGTTAAACATGATTTCCCTTTTACAAAGCCATGCTGACTATTCCCAATTACCTTGAGTTTTTCTAAGTGCCCAGCTATAGCCTCCTTAATGATCGATTCTAACACCTTTCCCACGACAGACATCAAGCTAACTAGCCTATAGTTACCTGTTTTCTGCGTCCCCCCCCACTTCTTGAATAGGGGGTTATATTTGCTACTTTCGAGTCTGATGGAACCTTTCCAGAATATAGCAAATTTTGAAAATTTAACACCAACGCATCTACTATGTCATTAGCCGCCTTATTTTAGACCCTAGGATGAAGTCCATCAGGACCCGGAGATTTGTCTGCCCGCAGCTGCATCAGTTTGGTCTTCCCTGGTGATTGTAATGTCACCAAGTTCCTCTCCTCCTTCCACCTCCTGATTTACAGCTATTACTGGAATGTTTTTTTGTATCCTCTATCGTGAAGACAGAAGCAAAATATTTGTTCATTTTATCCACTATTTCCTTGTTATCTACTATTAACTCCCCATTCTCACTCTCTAGAGGACCAACACTCACTTTACTTACTCTTTTCCTTTTTAAATACCTGTAAAACCTCTTGAGATCCATTTTTACATTTCTACCTAGTTTCCTCTCATACTCTATTTTCTTTCTCCTGATTAACCTTTTAGTCATTCTCTGCCATTCTTTATATTCGGACCAATCATCTGACCTGCCACTCATCTTTGCACAATTATATGCATATTCCTTAAGTTTGTTGCTTTCCGTAACTTCTTTAGTTAACCACGGATGGTAGGTCCTCCCCTTAGATTTTTTCTTTATAGTAAGAATATACTTATCCTGAGTATTCTGAAATATCCCCTTGAATGTCTGCCACTGCTACTCTATTCATCTGTCTCCTAGCCTAGTAACCCAGTTAACTTCAGCTAGTTCTGCTTTCATGCCCACATAGTTGCCCTTATTTAAGTTTAAAATACTAGTCTTAAACTCATTCTTCTCTCTTTCAAACTGGATTCAATCCTTTTGTGGTCACTGCTACCTAGAGGTGCCTTTGCTCTGAAGTCATTAATTTATCCTGTCACATTACACAATACCAAGTCTAATATAACTTGCTCTCTGGTTGGTTCCAGAACATGCTGCTGTAAGAAACTATCTTGAACTCCTCATCCAGGCTACTGTTGCCAATCTGATTTTTCCAGTTTATATATAGATAAAATCACCCATGATTACTGTCATCCCCTTTATCACAAGCACCCAATATTTCTTCTTGTATACTTCGTCCTACATTATGGTTATCTCCACCCAAACCGATTCTACATCCTGATCTCCTGAACCAAGGTCATCTCTAACTATTGCACCAATGCCATCTTTGATTAACAGTGCTACTCCTCCACCTTTACCTAGCTCCTATGCTTCTTGAATGTCATATACCCCTCAATATTCAGGACCCAATTCTTGTCATCCTGCAGCCACATCTCCGTAATGGCTATCAGATCATATTTATTTACTTCAGTGTGCGCTATCAGTTCATCTACTTTGTTATGAATGCAACTGAATTCAGATACAGAGCCTTTAGTTTTGTCTTTTTGTTATCTTTGTAACATCTAATCTTGACTGTTGGTGTGTTATTAGGTTTTTTCTCTCTGTCCCTTCCTGCCATTCTCTGCCCTTCATTTCCCATATTACTATTCTGCTCTCCTGCCTTGACTCTATCCTTTGGTTTACTATGTCTTCCCAGGCTTGATCCCTCACCCCCTCCTTGTTTAGTTTAAAGCCCTCTCTACTTCCCTAGTTGTACAGTTTGCTAGAACACTGGTCCCAGCATGGTTCAGGTGTAGATCGTCCCAATGGTACAGCCCCCACTTACCCCAGTACCAGTGCCCGTGCCCCACAAACTGAAACCCACTTCTCCCATACCAGTCTTTGAGCCATGTATTAATTTCACTAATCTTATGTGCCCTCTGCCAATTGGCACGTGGCTGAGGTAATAATCCAGAGGTTATTACCCTTGAGGTTCTGCTCTTCAATTTGGTGCCTAGCTCTTCATAATGTCTAAGCAGAACCTCTTTCCTAGTCCTACCTATGTTGTTAGTATCTACATGGACCATGACAACTGGATCCTCCCACTCCAAGTTCCTGTCCAGCCCTGAGCAGATGTCCCAAACCCTGGCACCAGGTAGCCTTCTGGACTGATGCTCTTGGCCGCGCAGAACAGTGTCAATCCCCCTCATTATATGATCACCTACTACCACTACATTCCTTTTTGCTCCCCACACTTGAATGGCTTCCTGTACAGTGTCATGGTCAGTCTGCTCATCCACCTTGCAGACCTCGCTTTCATCCACACAGGTTGAGAGCACCACAAACCTGTTTGACAATTGCACAGTCTGAAACTCCTCCACTACTGTCTGCTCAGTCCCTTTACCTGCCTCACTCATGCTCACATCCTCCCATGCCTCACTGCAGACCAAAACAGATGACCCTGTTCGAACAGGTGTGACTGTCTTCCACAACAAAGTGTCCAGGTATTTCTCCCCCTCCCTTACGTTGCGCAGTGTTTGCAGTTCGGCTTCCAGATCAATAATCCTGATCCAGAATTCCTCTAGCTGCTTACACTTTCTGCAGGCTTGTTTGTCCTGGATTGCCTTTGCAACCAAAAACTTCCACATACCGTAACTGCAACATAACACATGTCCTGCCATTGTTACTTATGCTATTAGTTAATTTACTTTAATTATTTTCTTAACCACTTTCTTAATTAACTCTCACTGTTTCCCAGTCTACTAAGCTTAACTAGTATCATTAAATAAAAACCTTACAATTTCTAAAATTACCTTGAGTTTTGAAAGATAAATGATAAAACACTCACCAATGAATCACCTACCTTGGAGTCAAAGGAAGAAAACTCACCAGCTGCTGGAGGCTAAAAAAGATATGAAAAAGGTGCAAATCAAGCAGTCAGCTTTGTCCTGGATGGTGTTGAGCTTCTTAGTGTTGTTGGAGCTGCGCCCATCCAGGCAAGTGGAGAGTATTCCATCACACTCATGACTTGTGCCTTATATATGGTCGACAGGCTTTGGGGGGGTCAGAAGGTGAGTTACTCACCGCAGAATTCCCAGCCTCTGACCTGCTCTTGTTGCCACAGTATTTACATGGCTGGTCCAGTTCAGTTTTTGGTCAATAGTAACCCCCAGGATGTTGATCGTGGAGGATTCAGTGATGATAATGCCATTTAACATCAAGGGGAGATGGTTAGATTTTCCCTTATTTGAGATGGTCATTGCCTGGCACTTGTGTGGCGCGAATGTTTCTTGTCACTTATCAGCCCAAGCCTGGATGTTGTCCAGGTCTTGCTGCATCTGGACACAGCATCTTGGGCTTGACAAAAACCTGGCTGACGGTTCGTGACACCTTCTACCACTTGCTGTCCAGACTGCCAAGTTAGTGGTGTGGTCCTCATCGCCAAGTGACATCATGCCCAGTCCCAAAATGGCAGCCTGCACGTGCGGGCTGCACGCTGCAGAGCCACCCCACGCCGGCACATTTGAATACCTGCTTTCCCGGGGAATTGAAGGCGCGGGAGTGTTGGATCCAAAGATTGTGACGATCCCAGTTAAGCGCATGTTAATGTATTTATTTTATTCATTTATATATTTAGATGCAGGTCCCATTGCTTAGTGGCGAGGGGGCTGCCACGAAGCCTCGCCACTGCCGAGAGGATTGGGCCCAGCCCTCCCTGCGTCGGGCTCTGTGACAGGCCTCTGCCGGAACAATCCTCCGGCAACTTCCCTGACATGGATCCCGACCTTGGGAGTTCAGTAAAATCCAGCCCCTAACTCTGCATTAAAATCTTTGTTCCCTACCACCACCCAAATACAATGCCAAGTTTCTCACTAATATCGGGCTGGATTTTAAGAGCGCTCAAAAATTGCCGACCTGCCTATGCCGAGGAGCTGCAGCTATCTCCCGCGTGCCGGCTCATTTAAATAGCCAGGGCTGCCCACCCCCCCCACCACACCGAATCACATGGAGGGGGTGGGCTGTCAGTCGCCAGCAATGGCGCCCGCTGTCTGTGCACAGGCGCTGTTGCCATTTTTAAATGTTTAAAGATACACCCCCCAAAATTTATCAAATAAATCTCTAACGCCCCTTTCCCACCCCCAATAACAATTACATTAACTATTTGCCCTTCCCCCCACCCCCAAGGCACTTTTTTTTAATTTCCAAAATATATTTTATTCATAAAAATCTGTCAAAAATACATTACCAAAGTTTCAGACAGCACCAAGTCAAAAAATACAAACAGTGCAAGGGTGATCAGTTTCCTTCAGTACAATCATGAGTTGCCTCACAACCCTTCCATTTCATTTGTCATGCCAGATACATTTTTGCATTTTACGGCAAACGAAAATTTTCCCTGTACAGTTTGAGGGGTTTTCCATGGATCCAGCCCCTCTGTTCAGCTTGGTGGGGGGACCTTACAAAGTGGTCTTTCACCATTGAGCCTTTGCTGCGGCTGCCCCAAGCTTTAGTGCGTCCCTCAGCACGTAGTCCTGGACCTTGGAATGTGCCAGTCTGCAACATTCGGTCGTGGACAACTCTTTGCGCTGGAAGACCAGCAACTTTCGGGCAGACCAAAGGGCATCTTTCAGCGAATTGATAGTCCTCCAGCAAGCAGTTGATGTTTATCTCGGTGTGTGTCCCTGGGAGCAGCCCGTAGAGCACAGACTTCTGTGTTACAGAGCTGCTCGGGATGACCCTCGACAAAAACCACTGCATCTCTTTCCACACCTGCTTTGCAAAGACACATTCCAGAAGGAGGTGGGCAACCGTCTCTTCCCCACCACAGCCACTGCGAGGGCATTGTGTGGAGGGGGTGAGACTTCGGGCGTGCAGGAAGGATCTGACGGGGAGGGTTCTTCTCACCACCAGCCAAGCTACATCTTGGTGCTTGTTTGAAAGTTCTGGTGATGAGGCATTCCGCCAAATGACTTTGGCGGTCTGCTCGGGGAACCATCCGACAGGATCCACCATCTCCTTTTCCCGTAGGGCCTTGAGAATATTCCGTGCAGACCACTGCCTGATGGATCGGTGGTCAAAGGTGTTTTTCCGCAGAAACTGCTCCACGAAGGATAGGTGGTACGGCACAGTCCAACTGGATGGAGCGTTCTGCAGCAATGTGACCAGGCCCATCCTTCGCAACACCGGGGACAGATAGAACTTCAGCAAGTAGTGACACTTGGAGTTTGCGTACTGGAGGTCTACACACAGCTTGATGCAGCCGCACACGAAGGTAGTGATCAGGATGAGGGCCACATTGGGTACATTTTTCCAGCCCTTATCCAGAGGTTTGAACATCTTGCCCCTCTGGACCCGGTCCATTTTAGATCCCCAGATGAAGTGGAAAATGGCTCGGGTGACCACCACAGCACAGGAGTGGGGTATGGGCCAGACCTGCGCCACATACAGCAACAATGTGAGCGCCTTGCACCTGATAACCAGGTTCTTACCCACAATGGAGAGAGATCGCTGCCCCCACATGCTCAGCTTGTGTTGTACCTTGGCTACTCGCTCCTCCCAGGTTTTGGTGCACGCCCCGGCCCTTCCGAACCATATCCCCAGCACCTTCAGGTAGTCTGACCTGACGGTGAAGGGGACAAAGGATCGGTCAGCCCAGTTCCCAAGGAACTTGGCCTCGCTCTTGCCGTGGTTAACTTTGGCTCCCAAGGCCAGTTCGAACTGGTGGCAGATGCTCATCAGTCTGCGAAAGGACAGCGGATCCGAGCAGAAGACGGCGACGTCATCTATGTACAGGGAGGTTTTAACCTGAGTGCCTCCACTGCCTGGGATTGTCACCCCTCTTATGCTTGCACCCCCAAGACCTTTTAAATCTGACCTCTGCCCCCATCCAGACTGCACAAAGTTTAAAGTTCACCCCTTCTCACCATTTCCTACACCCTGTATGTTTATTTGACCCCGTCCCTCACCGCACTGAAAATCCTAATTCCTCCCCCCTCCCCACCAGTATCAAGCCATCTTTCCCCAGACAGGGAATTGAAGGTGCGGGTGTGGCGGCCGCCGCACTGAGGATTGCGGTGGGCCCATAAGATTAAAGGTAGTTTTATTTAAATTTATTCACCCTGTTCATTTAAATATTGTAATTCAGTTTCCATCGCCCAGCGATTGGGGGCCCACCACGGAGCCTCGCCACCACCGGCAGGATATCAGACTGGGCCTTCCCGGCGTCAGCTTCTGTGGCGGACCTCTGCCACAGAACAATCTTCGGCACCCCCACCACGGAGCCCGATGTCGCGGGCTTGGTAAAATCCAGGCCATAGCTTCACTGCTTTCCTCCTTCAGCTTCTGCATGGAGTGACCTCTCATTCTTGGTGATTTCAACCTCATCTCAACTCATCATGCCCACTTCTGACTTCACCAGGCTCCTACTCTCTCTTAATCTCTCTCCATATAAACTCGCTTACCCATATTCATGACCACCCCATTGATCTTTCCATCTCACATGGTCTCTCTACTCCCATCCTGTCGATAACAGATAAAACCACCTCTGAACACATCCTCGTATCCCTCTCCACTCACATTCCCTTAACCCTCCAGACCCCATTTACTTTTGCCCCCATGGGAAGAAAAAATCTCCCCTTAGCCACTTTCAAATTTCTAACTGTCAAGCCTTTGGCCTTCCATTCACCAGAACATTTTTGCAGCTCAATCACACCTAAACCTCTGCCTTTGATTGAAGTGAATTATAATCCAACCCCCTTTTTGGGGCTATCCTGGATCAGTGTACTTCTCAGACGATCACTCTCACTCTCATCCCACAGACACTTGAATCGGTCTGATCTAACTCTCCCCAAAGGAAGGGAACCAGCTGAGAATATTACCATCCTCCAAACAGCCTTTTTGACAAGTTTTAGCCAGATTATAACAACCTGGATATTGTAAGAGTCTGGGCATCTCTCCTCAATAATGTATCTCCCCACTGAAGAGTGTACAGAGATGGGTTCTTGAGTTTGTAATACAGAAGACTATATGAGACAATATAATTTTGAAATTATATAAAAGTTTATTACAGAACCAAACATGCAATTCACATTTGGTGGGAAAAGCAACCACAGCATTTATAGTTCTAGGAAAAGAAAGTGTAATCCTGTTTCTAGTAGAGAATCCAATTTTTAAATCTAAATATGTTACAGTAAAATATTTAAGATAGCCATAAACATTTAAAGTAACATTCAACTTAAATCCCCGAGTAGAAAGCTACAAAGTTTAGCAAGTTACCTCTATCCCAATTAAGGAGAGAACTATCATTGCCACACCCATTCAGCTGTATCTTTATCGTGAGAAATGCTAGAGCGAATCCAATGAATCTCAAGATCCACTGTGTGGTTCCAATATTTATACCATTTCTAAGCTGCATAACTAATTTTTTTACGTATGGGAGTGTTCCTTCTTTGCAATTAGGTTCGTCCCCCTTTATTTCCCTTTATAAGGCTGTACAACTGTTGATTTCTAGTTACGATTCACCTTGTTTAATTTCTAAGAAATTTTGAGTCAGCAGCAAGCCTTGAGTGCAAAAACTGGTCAATTTCCTTCGAGCTAGCTGGAAGTTGCAAATGTTGGTCAGTTTCCCAGTCACCCAACTGTGCTTTAAGATTATAACTCAGTTTCCTGGATTCAGATGACAGTGATTTAGGTCGATTTGTAAAAAACCTTACTTACAATTGTTACTCTGTGGTAGTTTACATGATTGTTTATAAAACCTCAATGTCTTGCACTGTCATGAGATAAGTAAGCTCCTCTTTTCAGAAGTTGCCATCATGAACCAGGATGAGGCACGTCCTTCACCCCAGAAGCATATCTAGGCAGGCCTATGAACTTCTTCTAAGCTTTCAGGCAGATGAATCCTGCTTTTAATTTTTGTATCCCTAATTCATAGGAAAAGCAACTCTTTTGATCTTATAACCTCTTATTATGGATTGATTCCTTCACATTATGCCCTTGTCATCAATAAAACCGTTACTCTGTCTCATCCTGGTCATTCCCCCAGTACAGTTCCCACGTCCGTTCTCTTATGTCCAAGGGATGCAGACTTGAACGCTTATGGTGGACAACTGGTTTAGCCATTCATCGCCTGATCTGGTGGGACCCTATAAAGCTCACTGCCAAAACAGATCACCATTCCAAGATCATCCTGGAATGCAAAGATAATCGTCGGCTTATCTTCCTCACCACAAACCCCTCTCCCTTGCCCCATACAGGTTTGCCTCCAATGACAAGTGCAAGGAGCTTATGGGCTGCTTTATCACTAAGATTGAGACCATATGTTCAGCTGCCTCTGCTGCTTCTCTCCATTCCCCTAGCCCACCAAGCCAAACATCCCCTAAGGTTTCCTCCTTCCCTAGTCCTGAACTTACATCTTTCTCTCCAAGTTCATCTTGTCCATAAAACCCACTCCTGCTCCCTCGATCTTATTCCCGCCAAACTGCTGACCATTCAACTTCATGTCCTGGTCCCATGTTAGCTGATATTGCTAACTGTTCCTCAGGTACTGTCCCCCAACCCTTCAAATCTGCCTTCATCACCCCTCTCCAAAAAAAAACCCTTGACCCCTCTGTCATTGCAAACCATCCTCCTATCTCCAACCTCCCTTTCCTCTTCAAAGTCCTTGAACATATTGTTGCCTCCCAAATCCATGCCAATCTTTCCCACAACTCAAAGTTTGAATCCCTGCAGTTCAGGTTTCCACCCCGTCACATTACTGAAACAGTCCTTATCAAAGTCACAGACCTGAAATGTTAACTCTGCTTCTCTCTCCACAGATGCTGCCAGACCTGCTGAGTATTTCCAGCACTTTCTGTTTTTATTTCACAAATAACATCTTATGTGACAGTGACCATGGTCTCATCCTTTTCATCATTCTCAACCTATCAGCAGACTTTGACATTGATGGTTACACCATCCTCCTCCAATGCTTCTCCTCTGTTTTCCAGCTGGGTGGAACTGCCCTCACCTTAATCCATTGTTACCTATCCAGTCATAGCCAGACAATCTCCTGTGTCAGGAAAACCCTATGTGCCAAAGAGGAAATATTAATTTAATCGATTGGAACCTTACATTTTAATGGAAAATCTTACAAGTAACTTTTTTAAAAACTGGCAGCCAAGATGGCCACTACAATTTACATTTGAAACACCCCGAAAGATTAAAACTGGAGACAAAAAGTCACATCCTGCCTAGCCAGAACAATGGGGTGCTCTCAGTGATTGAATTACCGAGAATGGTTTATCAACACGGTCGTCAGAGCCATCTACACCCATTGATTTTGAAAGAGCCAACCCCCTCCAAGTGTGATTTTGAGGTGTAGCACCATGAATCTCAGAGAAGATTCCAGAAAAACCTCATTAAACACAAAGGGACTTGATAGAGTCATGTGACTGCCTGCACAGCTCTGGAGAAACTGTAAGCTTTGTCACACAGACAGCAGGGCAGTAACTGACAAGATATCTGGGAAGCAGGCTCTCTATCTCTCTGACCCCAGAAAATATCAGGAGAAGATCCGACTGTGACTGGGAACCCCCTCAAGCCTACAGACCACCATGGCCAGGAACCAGGGGATGAGAATCAACCCTCTCCTATCTTCAGGAGCCCTGAGTAAAGCAAGCCCACCACCGTGCCTGTGGCCCAGCGAGGACTTCAGGAATACTATTTCAGCTGAGGATTATTGGATTCAGCAACTGTATTTAAATTCCATTTATTCCGGACTTTAATCCAACCACCTAATCTGTTTTCCCTCTGTAATCTATTTGTGTGTGTGTGTGAGACTCCTGCGTGAATGTGTGCATGAATGTGCAACATATTTTTTTTTAGTATTTTTAACCGGGTTAAAGTGTTACGCATAATAAACTTACCTCTTGTTTAAACTCAAGAAAACCTGTCTGATTGGTTCTTTTGCAATTACATTGGAGGAACAGGGGCAAGCACTCACTGAGGTGGTAGCTCAACCACTGTGTTAAAAAGGGATAAACCCTGAGACCACCCCCCCTCTCCTCACCTGGTCATAACAGAAATTTGAGGGATCATCCGGGATCGTAACCCAAAGGCAAACGAGAAATTGGAAGTGGGAAACCAAATTGATCCCTATCAAAAAAAATGTTAATACAGGTTTTCTTGTGGGTTTGCTGCTAGAATACTAACATGTCCGCATCCGAGGCCCAAGCCAGGGTGAGGTAATTTGGGATAAATTAAAGTCCCTATCTATTGAAGAGTTAAGGAATGTAGCTGGGGCAGTTTGGTATTACAAATAAAAACAAAAAGTGCTGGAAATACTCAGCATGTCTGGCAGCATCTGTGGAGAGAGAAGCAGAGTTAACATTTCCAAATCTGTGACCTTTCATCAGAACTGACAAAGGTTAGAAAAGAATTAGGTTTTAAGCAAGTGAAGGGGAGGGGGGTGGAGGAGAGAACAAGGGGAAGGTGTTTGATAGGGTAGAGGGAGATTAAATAACAAAGCTGTTCTGGGACAAAGGCAAAGAGTGTGTTAATGCTTGTGGTGAAAGACAAAGCATTGGTCCAGAGGGAGTGTTAATACCAGAATAATGAGCAGCTCTCACTTGGGATTTTGTTCCATACAAAAGCTAAGAAATCTGAAATCCTAAGACTTGTGGCCAACCATTTTTCACCTGAACCTGAAAATTCAGAAGCAGGGTTGGAGTGAGACTCAGACAGGGTAACGTTAGCTAAAATACAATTCGAACAGAGGAAACTTGAATTGGAAGACACAGAAAAAGAGAGGGAAAGAGAAAGAGAGAGGGAAAGAGAGAGAATTTTCCAAAGGAGAGGAGAAAAGAGAGCTAAGGCGGCTTGAGTTAACTTGGAGGTGGGGGGGACATCGTGACCCCAATAAAAGCATGGCCAGTGTGGAAGCTACCCTTAGCTCAGGGCCATGTGCTGAGCTCTTAAAGTTCTCCCAGTTGATTCCAAAGTTCAATGAAGGAGATGTGGAAGCATTTTTTGTCATTTTTGGAAAGCTTGCAAGACAGCTGAAATGGCCGGCTGAGAGCTAGACACTATTGCTACAAAGCAAGCTAACAGGAAAAGCCCATGAGGTTTTTATTTTATTTTATTTAGAGATACAGCACTGAAACAGGCCCTTCGGCCCACCGAGTCTGTGCTGACCAACAACCACCCATTTATACTAACCCTACAGTAATGCCCTATTCCCTATCACTTCCCTACACTAGGGGCAATTTACAATGGCCAATTTACCTATCACCTGCAAGTCTTTGGATGTGGGAGGAAACCGGAGCACCCGGCGAAAACCCACGCAGACACAGGGAGAACTTGCAAACTCCGCACAGGCAGTACCCAGAATCGAACCCGGGTCCCTGGAGCTGTGAGGCTGCGGTGCTAACCACTGCGCCACTGTGCCGTCCATTCACTGTTGCCAGATAAAAGTTCATCCGATTATGAATTGACTAAAAATGCTATCCTTGGGGCATATGAGTTAGTACCGGAAGCGTACCACCAGGAATTCCGAATCCTCCAGAAGCAGCCTGATCAAACTTACCTCGAGTTTGAAAGAAGTAAGCAGCTGGCTTTTGACCAGTGGCTAAGGTTCCTTAAGGTACAGTCCACATATGAAAACCTCATGGAGGTGATTCTTCTTGAGGAATTTAAAACCTCACTTATCCTTTCTATTAAAACCCATGTAGAGGAACAAAAGGTTCAAAGAGCTAAGCTGGCTGCAGTTCTGATGATGGCTGATGAATTTGCTCTCATATATATGTCCGTACCCTTTCCCTAGTCACCCCCGCAACCCCGAAAAGGTGAGAGGGTGATAGGAGCACAAACAGCCCTGGGCGAGAACGGAAAGCTGGATACACAGGGGGCCCTCCTCCGGCCAAAAAGGATGGTGCTGAGAGCAGGAATGAGACCCAAAGACCTGTGTGTTTCCACTGTAACAAGGCAGGCCATCTCAAACTGCTGGAAATTACGGGGGAAAACTTGTAGGATTAATCAGGGCACACCAGGACATAGGTGCGGTTTTAAATGATTACTTTTCATCTGTGTTCACTATGGAGAAGGACGATGTCGGTGTAGAGATCAGGGTGGGGGATTGTGATATACTTGAACATATTAGCATTGAAAGGGAGGAAGTATTAGCTGTTTTAGTATGCCCCTTATTTTAAAAAGAAATACAAATGCAAATCTCTCATTGGAAACTGACTTTACATAACTATTGCTTTTGAGAATTTTTAATATTGGTATTTACTTTACCATAAAATTTACTTGCTGAAACAATGGATTCAATGCAGACTTGCAGTTTAATTAGTTGTATTCAGTGGTCCACAGGTGTTTATAGAACAACAAAGTTCTGTGTAAACTTTTGCACCTGGGTGCAGATATGTCACGTACATATGCTGGTTGTCTGAACTGGATGTTATTGCTGTGTATCTTGAACAGGATGTTTCTCTGCTTTTATTTTTTATGCAGTTTTGCCTGCAGCAATGTCATCAAGTACTTGCCTTTTCGAGCATGGATTACTGAATGGAACAGTTTAGTTTAGTTTAGTTTAGAGATACAGCACTGAAACAGGCCCTTCGGCCCACCGAGTCTGTGCCGACCATCAACCACCCATGTATACTAATCCTACACTAATCCCATATTCCTACCACATCCCCACCTGTCCCTATATTTCCCTCCCTCCTACCTTTACTAGGGGCAATTTATAATGACCAATTAACCTATCAACCTGCAAGTCTTTGGCATGTGGGAGGAAACCGGAGCACCCGGAGGAAACCCACGCAGACACAGGGAGAACTTGCAAACTCCACACAGGCAGTACCCAGAATTGAACCCGGGTCGCTGGAGCTGTGAGGTTGCGGTGCTAACCACTGCGCCACTGTGCCGCCCCCATGCAGTGTCAAGTTCCTTTTGTATGTTCCTGCTTGACTGTGTTCAATCCAAGCCCAGCACTATGTCCATGTGGCATCATCTTTTTGCCACACAAGTGGCAGGATGTAGATTTGTGCCTGCCATATCCAACATGTTCAATTCATAATTACAGCTTTGCCAGCAAAAATGCAGAGTGGAGGCCAGATGCTTCTGTAAGGAGAGAAGGATATTCAGACTGAGTTATTTGGACTGCTTTTGAATTGTTCCATGCAGTTGCCAAAAAGATAATTTACTCTCTTTTTGTCCATGGAACAATCAAGAAACTGATCTCGAGTTCCCTCGCTTCTCACCTCACCTCATTCTGGAAGGAGTGATTGAAGGTACAAATATATAAGGGAGAAATCACATCAGAACACAATGAGCCTTGCTCCTGTGACTTCTAATGAGTTCAGTTAGGCTTGACCGTATTTGCTCAGTCAAAAAGCAAAAGGCTACAGTTCTAATACAGTCTTCTCACCCAAAACATTAAATCACCTGTTCTCTCCACAGATGCTGCCTGCCCTGAGTATTTCCAGCATTTTCTATTTTTGTTTTTGCTAAGCAACCTCTAATGGAAGTGTGTGGATCAAGCTCGGCTGTAGTGCATTCACCAGAAAAAACACAGCGGCTCCCTGATACTTTCACTGGGCCCTGATCTCTGCTCCATGCCTGACCAGTGCAGCTTCCCCCCCACTATCACTATTGAGGATACAAGTAACATCCCAGTATTAGCTATAAGTTAGGAAATGGAAAGGACAGAGAAACTCAAGAAAATTACAATCACCTGGGAAGTGGTACTGAACAAATTGTTGGAGTTATGGGCTGACAAGTCCCCGGGTCTTGATGGACTTCATCCTAGGGTGTTAAAAGAAGTGGCTAGTTTTAATTTTCCAAAATTCCCTAGATTTGGGGAAGGTTCTGTTAGATTGGAAAATAGCGAATGCAATTCCTTTATTCGAAAAGCAAGGGAGGCAGAAAGCAGGAAACTACAGGCCAGTTAGCTTAACATCTGTCTTAGGGAAAATGTTAGAAGCTATTATTAAAGATTTTATAGCAGGGCATTTAGAAAGATTCAAGGGAATCAGGCAGAGTCAACATGGTTTTGTGAAAGGGAAATCATGTTTAACCAATTGTTGGAGTTCTTTGAGGGAGTTACATGTGATGTGGATAAAGGGGAACCAGTGGATGTATTGTACTTAGATTTCCAGAACACATTTGATAAGATGTCACATCAAAGGCTATTGCGGAAAATAAAAGCTCATGGTGTAGGGGGTAACATATTGGGATGGATAGAAGATTTGCTAGCTAACAGGAAACAGAGTAGGCATAAATGGGTCATTTTTTGGTTGGCAAGATGTAACAAGTGGTTTGCCACAGGGATCTGTGCTGGGGCCTTAACTTGTTACAATTTATATAAATGAATTAGATGAAGGGACTGAAGGTATGGTTGCTAAATTTGCTGATGACACAAAGATAATAGGAAAGTAACTTGTGAAGAGGACATAAGGGGGCTACAAAGGGACATAGATAGGTTAAGTGAGTGGGCAAAGACTTGGCAAATGGAGTATAATGTGGGAAAGTGGGAAATTGTCCACTTTGGCAGGAAGAATAAAAAAGCATATTACCTAAATGGTGAGAGATTGCAGAGCTCTGAGATGCAGAGGGATCTGGGTGTCCTAGTGCATGAATTGCAAAAGGTTAGTATGCAGGTACAGCACATAATTAGGAAAGCTAGTAGAATGTTATCGTTTATTGTGAGGCAAATTGAATACAAAAGTAGGGACGTTATGCTTCAGCTATACAGGGCACTGGTGAGACCACATCTAGAGGACTGTGTACAGTATTGGTCTCCCCATTTAAGGAAGGATGTAAATGCATTGGAGGCAGTTCAGAGACAGTTTACTAGACTAATACCTGCAATGGACGGGCTGTCTTACGAGGAAAGATTGGACAGGCTAAGCTTGTATCCGCTGGAATTTAGAAGTGTCAGAGGCGACTTGATTGAGGCATATAAGATCCTGAGAGGTCATGACAGGGTGGATGTGGAAAGGATGTTTCTCCTTGTTGGAGAATCTAGAACTAGGGGTCACTGTTTAAAAATAAGGGGTTGCCCATTTAAGACAGAGATGAGGAGAAATTTTTTCTCTCTGAAGGTTGTGAGTCTTTGGAATTCTCATCCTCAAAAGGCAGTGGAAGCAGAGTCTTTGAATATTTTTAGTCAGAGGTAGATAGATTCTTGATAAGCAAGGGGGTGGAAGGTTATCGGGGGTAGGCGTAAATGTGGAGTAATCAGTTCAGCCACGAACTTATTGAATGGCGGAGCAGGCTCAAAGGGCCGAGTGGCCGACTCCTGCTCCTAGCTCGTATGTTCATTGAGCTGCCGGGCAATCATCGGGCCGGCAGCTCTTAGTCCTAGCAGCGCCACCGGGAGCACTGGCCACTACTGGGACTGCAGCCCAGCCAAGGACATGGAGCCAGGAGTGCAGTTCAGTTTGGGTTGCCTTGCCGGCAGTAATCGGTCAGGCCCCAGTGAGGCAAGGGTGGTCATTTGGGGGGAAGGGGGGGTGGCGTCTTGGGTCCTGGGGGTGGTTGGGGAATCGGGGGCGGCCCTCAGTCGGGCATCCTGTGCCCGATTGTCAGGGCGCACCCCCAGGGCACTGAGAGGCCGCCAATTTTTATCGGGCGGCCTTTCCCGGCTGCAGGACGCCCACTTGCAGGACGCCCGCTTTCCATGGGTAAAATCCCCGTGGAGGTGGGCAAAGGCCCTTAAGTGGCCGTTAATTGCCAATTAACAGCCACTTAAGGGCCTTGATTGGCCTGGGGCGGGCAGCCCATTTATCCCCTCCCCCCACCCTAAATAAAGTGGGGCGGGAGTGGGTCGGGAAGGGCTCCCTGAACCTCTCGCTTCATCTTACACTACCCCCCTGCCACCATCCGCATCGCTGGGGTGGCATAAAATTCCGGCCGTGATCTTCTGAAGTTAGCATTGAGGCATCTTGTTGGGAAAAAATAGATGGACTTCGCAATAGTAGGCTGCATATAGTTCTCTGTCTTCAAAATTCTCTTTGTCGAGCAATGGAAATGGGGATCCGGGTTAAAAACAAATTAACCAAATGTGTGTTGATAAAGATGCACCTCCAGCTGTCACCACTGCTGATCGAAATATGTGGATGCAATCCTACTGGCATTTACTCAGATCATTTATGTTCACAGCCTACTTACTCCACTGATTTAAAAGTTTTATTACCATGTTATTTCGGATCAAAATCATACAGACAAACCATTCAGCCCAACATGTCAGTGCTGGCTATTTAAAAGAGCTATACAATTAGTTCCACTCCCCTATTCTTTTCCATAGCTCTCCATTTTTCTCTTTTCAAGTTTTTATCCAATTCCCTTTTGAAAGTTGCTATTAAATATGCTTCCACTTCCTTTTAAGGCTGTATATTCCTCATCAGAACAAGTTACTGTGTAAAAAATTGTTCCTCATCTCGCCTTTGTTTCTTTTGGCAATTATCTTAAATTTGTGTCCTCTGGTTACTGACCCTTCTGCCACTGGAAACAGTTTCTCCTTATTAACTCTATTAAAACCCTTCATGATTTTGTCTATTAAATATCTCCTTAATCTGCTCTGCTTTAAAGGGAAGAATCCCAGCTTCTCTCGTTCCTCCATGTAACTCTCATTCCTCCTACATCCCTGGTACCATTCTAGTAAATCTCTGCACCCTCTCTAAGGCTTTGACATCCTACCTAAATTTTGGTGCCCAGAATTGGACACAATATTCCAGTTAAGGCCTAACTAGTAACTTATAAAGGTTTAGCATCACTTCCTTGCTTTTGTACTCTATGCCTCCTGTTTATTAAGGCAAGGATCCCATGTGCTACTTTAACAGCCTTCTCAACTTGTCCTGCCACTTTCAAAGATTTGTGTGCATGCATTTGTTTTTTCTTTAAGATTCCCTCTTTAAAATTTAGCTGATACTACCTCTCCTCATTCTTCCTGCCAAAATGCATCACCTCACATCTCTCTGTTAAATTGCATCTGACGTATCTGCCCATTTCACCAGTCTGTCTATGTCCTCCTGCAATCTGTTGTTTTCCTACTCACTGTTTATTTGCATTTCTGAATTTTGTCTCATTTGCAAGCTTTGAAATTATGCCCTGTATACACAAGTCCAGGTCATTAATACATATCAAGAAGAGCAGTATGCAAAACACCAGCCCCTGAGGGACACCTCTGTAAACTTCACTCCACTCTGATAAACCGCTCACCACTACTCTCAACTCTCTGTTCCTTACCAATTAAGTGTCCACATGGAGCCCTGCAGCCCCCCATGATCGGACTCCTCAGACCACCAACTGCCTCCCCACAACCACCATCTGATCCCAAACCCCCCCATGATAGGACACCTCCCCTGACCAACCCCAGCCCCATGATCTCTCCTACCCCTCGACTTGACCTACCTGCTCTCAGCCCAGCTTCTGCTACAGGATTTCCTGCCCAACATACAGCCAGCCTGCAGCTAAAAACAGTGCCATGATCGGGAAACCCGTATTTCCAGTTTTCCCGACCTCAAAACAGCAGCCCTTGCCCCTCCCCACCTCCAAGCTAATATACATCCCATTGGCAATTGTTTCTACAGGTTTTCACACTACTGATTACCTGCCCATTTACCTCCTCTCTCCTCACTATCCCAGGCCCCAAACACTCCTTTCAGGTGAAGCAGCGATTTACTTGTACTTCTTTCAATGTAGTATACTGTATTCGCTGCTCACAGTGTGGTCTCCTCTACATTGGGGAGACCAAGCGCAGACTGGGTGACCGCTTTGCGGAACATCTCCGCTCAGTTCGCAAGCAGGACCCTGAGCTTCCGGTTGCTTGCCATTTCAACACTCCCCCCTGCTCTCATGCTCACATGGGGCGGCACAGTGGCGCAGTGGTTAGCACCGCAGCCTCACAGCTCCAGCGACCCGGGTTCAATTCTGGGTACTGCCTGTGTGGAGTTTGCAAGTTCTCCCTGTGTCTGCGTGGGTTTCCTCCGGGTGCTCTGGTTTCCTCCCACATGCCAAAGACTTGCAGGTTGATAGGTTAATTGTCCATTATAAATTGCCCCTAGTATAGGTAGGTGGTAGGGAAATATAGGGACAGGTGGGGATGTGGTAGGAATATGGGATTAGTGTTCTTTCTTTTGGGCCTCCTTATCTCGAGAGACAATGGATACGCGCCTGGAGGTGGTCAGTGGTTTGTGAAGCAGCGCCTGGAGTGGCTATAAAGGCCAATTCTGGAGTGACAGGCTCTTCCACAGGTGCTGCAGAGAAATTTGTTTGTTGGGGCTGTTGCACAGTTGGCTCTCCCCTTGCGCCTCTGTCTTTTTTCCTGCCAACTACTAAGTCTCTTCGACTCGCCACAATTTAGCCCTGTCTTTATGGCTGCCCGCCAGCTCTGGCGAATGCTGGCAACCGACTCCCACGACTTGTGATCAATGTCACACGATTTCATGTCGCGTTTGCAGACGTCTTTATAACGGAGACATGGACGGCCGGTGGGTCTGATACCAGTGGCGAGCTCGCTGTACAATGTGTCTTTGGGGATCCTGCCATCTTCCATGCGGCTCACATGGCCAAGCCATCTCAAGCGCCGCTGACTCAGTAGTGTGTATAAGCTGGGGATGTTGGCCGCTTCAAGGACTTCTGTGTTGGAGATATAGTCCTGCCACCTGATGCCAAGTATTCTCCGAAGGCAGCGAAGATGGAATGAATTGAGACGTCGCTCTTGGCTGGCATACGTTGTCCAGGCCTCGCTGCCGTAGAGCAAGGTACTGAGGACACAGGCCTGATACACTCGGACTTTTGTGTTCCGTGTCAGTGCGCCATTTTCCCACACTCTCTTGGCCAGTCTGAACATAGCAGTGGAAGCCTTACCCATGCGCTTGTTGATTTCTGCATCTAGAGACAGGTTACTGGTGATAGTTGAGCCTAGGTAGGTGAACTCTTGAACCACTTCCAGAGCGTGGTCGCCAATATTGATGGATGGAGCATTTCTGACATCCTGCCCCATGATGTTCGTTTTCTTGAGGCTGATGGTTAGGCCAAATTCATTGCAGGCAGACGCAAACCTGTCGATGAGACTCTGCAGGCATTCTTCAGTGTGAGATGTTAAAGCAGCATCGTCAGCAAAGAGGAGTTCTCTGATGAGGACTTTCCGTACTTTGGACTTCGCTCTTAGACTAATCCCTCCACACAAGGGATTAGTGTAGGATTAGTATAAAGGGGTGGTTGATGGTCGGCACAGACTCGGTGGGCCGAAGGGCCTGTTTCAGTGCTGTATCTCTAAACTAAACTATCTCTGTCCTGGGATTGTTGCAGTGTTCCAGTGAACATCAACGCAAGCTCGAGGAACAGCATCTCATTTACCAATTAGGCACACTACAGCCTGCCGGACTGAACATTGAGTTCAATAATTTCAGAGCATGACAACCCCCCAATTTACTTTCATTTTTAGTTTTTTTTTCTTTCTTTTTACATTCTATTTTACATTTTTTACAATCTTTTTTTTTGCATTTATTTCATTTCATCTTAGTTTGTTCAGTTGGCTTACTCACTGTTTTTTTCAGGTTTGCACTTGCTGCTGTTCAATCTTCTTTTCTTTCTTTTGGGCCTTCTTATCTCGAGAGACAATGGATACGCGCCTGGAGGTGGTCAGTGGTTTGTGAAGCAGCGCCTGGAGTGGCTATAAAGGCCAATTCTGGAGTGACAGGCTCTTCCACAGGTTCTGCAGAGAAATTTGTTTGTCGGGGCTGTTGCACAGTTGGCTCTCCCCTTGCGCCTCTGTCTTTTTTCCTGCCAACTACTAAGTCTCTTCGACTCGCCACAATTTAACCCTGTCTTTATGGCTGCCCGCCAGCTCTGGCGAATGCTGGCAACTGACTCCCACGACTTGTGATCAATGTCACACGATTTCATGTCGCGTTTGCAGACGTCTTTATAGCGGAGACATGGACGGCCGGTGGGTCTGATACCAGTGGCGAGCTCGCTGTACAATGTGTCTTTGGGGATCCTGCCATCTTCCATGCGGCTCACATGGCCAAGCCATCTCAAGCGCCGCTGACTCAGTAGTGTGTATAAGCTGGGGGTGTTGGCCGCTTCAAGGACTTCTGTGTTGGAGATATAGTCCTGCCACCTGATGCCAAGTATTCTCCGAAGGCAGCGAAGATGGAATGAATTGAGACGTCGCTCTTGGCTGGCATACGTTGCCCAGGCCTCGCTGCCGTAGAGCAAGGTACTGAGGACACAGGCTTGATACACTCGGACTTTTGTGTTCCGTGTCAATATTCAGTGTATTAACACCTAATTTGTACTAATGCTTTGTCTTTCAACACACCATTAACATATTGTTTGCCTTTGCACCATGACCTTTTGGTCAGCTATGCGGCCTGGTCCAATCTAGACTTCCTTTGTTACCTCTTGCCCCACCCCCACCTCACTTGCTTATAACCTGTGACTTTTCTAATATTTGTCAGTTCCGATGAAGTGTCACTGACCCGAAACGTTAACTCTGCTTCTCTTTCCACAGATGCTGCCAGACCTGCTGAGTGGTTCCAGCATTTCTTGTTTTTATTTCACACTACTGATGTTTGGCTGACTGTGCTATAATTGCGTACTTAGCCCTCTCCCCGCTCTTTAAACAGTGGTATAACATTGCAATCCTCCAGCCCTCTGGTACTGCTCCCATTATTTAAGGAGAATTGCAAGATTGTGGTGAGAACCTCTGAAATTTCTACCCTTACCTTCCTCCGCAACCGAGGATGTATCCCATCCAGACCGGGTGACTATTGACTTTGAACTTGTGCTTGTACTTTTCCCTTTGCGGTGTTGTTGACTTCCCAGTCTCTACATCTGCATATCAGCTACCTGCAGTACCTCTCGAGGATTCCTGTGCTCCTCTCTTCCCCAGTTTTTCTCAGCTAGCAGCATTTTCTCACATGCTTTTCTCTCACATTAAAGGACACATTGGGCAGCTGCTGCTTGGGACTAGCACTGAAGCATAAGAACTGGAATGATCTAATTCATTAGATGCTGGTCGGACTTTCCCAATTGTCCAGTTGGTAACTGCAACACTTCTCTAGGTATAGACAAAACAAGTCATACAACAGACTCGAATCAACTAGGCCTTCAGCCAAGTCCCAGATCCACCCAACACACAACAATGTGGTCCTTGCCACCTGAACATGATGCAATGGCCCGACACAGTGTTCCCATCATTGTCCTCTATATAGCTTCAATCATGGATATGAGGGCGTTGATGTTTTGGTCAATATCAGCCTCAGTATCAGTTGGTAGCATTCTTGGCTGAGTCAAAAGAGTGGATGCTCAAGTCCCACTTCAGGGACTAAAGCACATAATCCAGGTTGATTCTCCAATGCAGCACTGAGGGAGGGCTGCACTGTCAGAGATGCTGTAAATCAGATGAGACCCTGTCTGCCCTGTGAAGTGAACATAAAAGACCCTATGGCACTATTTCAAGAACAGCAGGAGAGTTCTCCCAGTGTCCTGACCAACATTTATCCCTCAACCACTACCCAAAAACAGATTATCTGATCACTTCTCATTGCTTTTTGTGGGATCTTGCTGTGCATTAATTGGCTGCTGTGTTTCCTACATTACAACAGTGACTATACTTCAAAAGTATTTAATTGCCTGAAAAGCACTCTGGGTCTTCATGGGGTCATGAAAGTTATTATATAAATGCAAATTCCTGTTTTCCTGTCAAAAATAAACTTTCCGAACAAAGTTGAAATAATATGCAGCTAATTTATTAGTCTAAAGCTGAACCATATGCTAGAGATTAATGTCCCCAAGCTCAGTGAACCCCATGGTGGCAGTGTATACCTATGTGAAAGTAAATAAGGGGGGAAAATAATAAGCAAAGGATGGTACTAGCTCTGAGCTTGAGGACCTCAACCTTCCTCTATGGACCCCGCCCCAGAATTTATAGCATTGTCTCTTAAGAATGACTTATAGGTCAGGAGTGGTGTGGTCCCTACTCTCCCTCGATACTCCTTGCTTACATTTATTGTGTAACACTTTCTGCAGGCAGATACAAAGCTGGTGCAATGACACCCAAGTTCTTGCCCTACGTCCCAACTTGTGTGCTTGAGTCATTGAACATACAGCATGTACCTACCTTTTCTTGGAAAGATGCTTTATGGGCACAACTCTCAGGACTTGGGTGCAATAACAGATATTGTAGTGCCATTTGCAGCAATGTATGCATGCCTATATATTGAAGAAGATGAAAGGCTGCCTAAGTTAGGGTCAGGGTGCACCAGGGTATGAGAAAACTTTTTGGACCATACATATTTTGCTCATAAACTTTGGGCTGAATTTTTGCCATGGGGGCAGGAAACAGGTGCCGTGTATGTTTCTGGGTCAGAAACCCGCCTCCAGTGGGAAACTGATTACAGTTCAGATTTTCATGGAGGTGAGCCTTAATTGATATGGAGACAGGTTTCTTGTCCAATTACAGGTGGGGGTTGGAATGGAGGTGGATCAGATGAAGTATGGGACTAATTTAGACCCCCCACGCCAGCCATCACTGAGACTACTTGTTGGCTTAAGGGAGAAATCTGTTGATTGTGCCATAGCCTTCCACAGCACCAGAAAGAAATGAAATCTCACAGGAAACGTGGAGGCATGGCACCCAGGGCAGGGCTGCCCCCCGCTTCATCGATGCCAACCTGAATCTTAATGTTAGAAGCCATGAGGGAGAGGAGGGAGGTCCTTTTCCCTGATGGTAGCAGGAGGAGGCTACCTCATTGTGCAGCAGGGCCACATCTCTGGTCAGCGTCATCTCCCTTCGCCTCCTCTCTCACCTCCTTCTCCCACTCTTCCCCGATGAGCTGTGTCCTTCCAGGACCTCACCAAATTGAAGGTCCGCACAGCTCTGGAGGGCCATGTTATGGAGAGTGCAGCATGCCACCACAATGACAGGGACCCTTTCAAGAAGGTGTTGGAGGGCACCACCCGATAGGTCCAGGCACTGAAATCGTATCTTCAGAAGCCTGATGGCCTGCTCAGTGGTTGTCCTGCTGAACAGGTGGCATTGGTTGTTTCACCTCTGTGCCTCTGTCTGGGACTCTTGTAGAGGGGTGAGTAGCCATGTCTTCAAGGAATATCCCTTGTCCCCTAGGATCAGTCCATGCACTTTGGGGTTTGGAGTGAAGATCTGAGGCAGCCTCGGTTGGCAGATGATCAAAGAGTCATGGCAGCCGCCATGAAAGCGAGTGCGTTCACAGAGGAAGCTCTTGTGGTCGCAGACCAGTTGAATATTGAAGGAGTGGAAGCACTTCTTGATGATGAATCTCACTGGCCGATCATTGGGTGCCTTGATGGCCACATGGGTGCAATTGATGATGCCCTGCCCTCTGTCCCTGCGAGGACGTATCTGTCATGAAATGAATGCACTGTCCATCTCTAGCAAAGAGATGCAGTGGTGTGCAGTGGCTTTCAAGATGTCATTAAGACCCACAGCTGATCTTTGGAAGCCGCCAGAGTGAAGACGTTCAAGGCGACAGTGACTTTGACAGCTACTGTCAGGGCATGGTGATCAGTGCTGCGAGGTGCTGAGGTCTTCGGCAACGAGGTCACATATGTCCGTGACCATTTGCCTGGAGAGTCGCAGTCTCCTCTGGCACTGGGTCTCCATCATCTTCAGGTAGCTTCATCCTCGGTGGTAGATCCTGTGTTGAGAGTAAGGCCTCCGATGCCATCCTGCCTCTCTTTCCTCTCCCATGCCCTCCTGCTGCTTGGTGTTCTACCCCTCCTACCCACTGGGCCCAAAATCTGACAGTCATGCCCTCATTGTCAACTGCAGCCTTCCTTTTGGACAGGTGGCCACCCAACTGTCCTTGGCAGCCTTGCCCCTCGCGATTCCGGAGGGTGGTGACTCCATTCAATGCCCATGCACTGAGTGCCCAGTCTTCCCGCCACCTATGCAACACCAAGGCCACTTGATTAACAAGTCCCCCGTTGCCCTGCTGATCCTCCTTTGGAGCCTGGGTGATTCCCAGGGGCAGCCATGACTGCCTCCCCACTCCGTACCTGCCTCTCTTCAGCTGATCTGCAACAGACACCTCATGAAACCTGTGCGCCTCCTTCAAAATTCCATCCTCCCCATCCAACAAGCTCTTAACCAGCTCTTAAAGTACTTTAATTGGCCTCAATGAAGAAGAGAGCGGAATCACTGTCCCGTCCTCCCCCCACCGAAAGGTAACATTGCTAGCGCCAGGAACGGTGTTCTGAAACCGACATGCCGACTTGGTGCTCGAATTTTTGCGCCCCCTCCCCCCACCCCCCCCAACCTTCCGTTCCCGAATTTGGAGGTGTCCAAAAATTCAACCCTTCGTGTGGGCAAATATTAAAAGGTCCTACTTTGGCAATCGTCCTGAGGCCGTCAAAGTTCTTGGCACATTTATTCCAATGCCTCTGCCTACATGTTGCAGACAGCTGTATGGAGACGAGGATGATCCTTGGTCCCAAACAGAACAACCCTCCTTTTCTGCCTCTAGCTCAGCATCAGTAACTTCAAAGGGCCATGTCTGTTTCTGTCCCATTCTTTGTTCCATGATGTGAAAGAGAATCCTGCCAATGGATGTGTTCTTGTTAAATAGCTGCAGCAACCCTTTAAGAGGTGCAGCTGTGCTGGATTTCCTGCCACCAAAAATGAGTGAGCTCTTTGTGCCAGGCCCAGTCAATGTGGGGAGTGCAGCCATATCCAGACTACAATGCCTATCCTTACATATGATTTTGTAGAGTTACTGATGCATCTCCTGTGGCATTGTTCATAGATTTGTATGGATTGGTTTAATACTCTGCTCTGTTGCTGGTTGCTACTTTAAAGCAGCGAAACTTAGAGGTGACTTGTTAGAGGTCTATAAAACAATTAAAGGGCTGAATAGAGTGCCTATTGAGAGATTATTCCAGTTTAACATACTGGGGAGGATCAGGGCCACGAGTTTAAATTATGGAAGAGTCGGAATAGACTGCATGTTAGGCAGTTCTTCTATTCCCAGCGAGTTGTGCGCCTCTGGAATACATTGCTGGCTGATGGGTGGGTGCTGACTCTCTGTATGCCTTTAAGAGGGAGCTGGACAGGTTCTTTATTGGCGTACTGATAGCATCACACAGAAGGTAAGTGTCTTTCCGATAACACTTGGTCCATGTGATTTCTTGAACTGGTTTTGTGCGCCTGAGGGGGGTTGGAGAGGAACCTTCTGGCGGATTTTTCCCTTATTGGCCCTGGAGTTTCTGGGTTTTTTTGCCTCTCCCAGGAGATTACATGGCTGCAGGGGTGTGAGAGGTAGGAGGGCAGGAGTGGTAGGTGGAGGGAGGGAAGAAATGTTTAGCCATGATGCTTTGGTTATCGTGGTGTGGGGCAGGCTTGATGAAGCAGCTGCTTGTCTTTTCCTGTCTGTCAATTTCATATGTTCATAGTGCTCAACTGTGTGAGAGATGCCAGCAATGCACAGGTGTATTAGTGGTTGTATCTCTTTTGGGGCTGGGCTGCATTTCTAGTGGGTAGTCTTCCTGTTACTCTGAAGCCACAGCCCCAACCAGTACTGGTGCATCCAGGAGTCCAGCCAGCATGGGAAGTAGGCATAGTGCGAATGTGACTGGTTTTGCCAGGTACTCTGCATTGTGTTTCTGCATTCCTTACCTTTCCTCCCTCCGTCGTCTCTTTTTCTTTCGTGTTCCAACTCAGGAGACACAGGAGACGGCTAAGTGTGCTTAAAAGCACCTTTTATTTGCTACTCTAGTGGTGTAAGGTGTTGAACCAAAAAGAGGTTTCCAGGTCTCCAGGTGTTGAAACAGCAAAGCAGCAAACCCAGAGCTTGCAGCCAAATAAAACATTCAGATGGGAACTAGTTAGGCCCCCAGTCAGAGGCAGCAGGAAGCCCCCAGAGAGAAGTGTCACTGACCCGAAATGTTAACTCTGCTTCTCTCTCCACAGATGCTGCCAGACCTGCTGAGTATTTCCAGCGTTTTTATTTCAGATTTCCAGCATCTGCAGTATTTTGCTTTTATTATATAAGAGCTCATGGTGTTGTGGGTAATATATTAGCATGGATAAAGGACTGACTAACTGACAGGAAACAGAGTCAGGATAAATGGGGTATTTTCAGGTTAGCAAACTGTAACTAGTGGAGTGCCACAGAGATCAGTGCTGGGGCCTCAACTAGTTATGATCTATATTAATAACTTGGATGAAGGGACTGAGTGTATTGTAGCCAAATTTGCTGACGATACAGAGAGGTAGTAAAGCAAGTTGTGAGGAGGATACAAGGAGTCTGCAAAGAGATATAGATAGGTTAAGTGAGTGGGCAAAAATTTGGCAGATGGAGTATAATGTGGGAAAATGTGAGGTTGTCCACTTTAGCAGGAAGAATAGAAAAGCAGAATATTATTTAAATGCTGTGGTACAGAGGGACCTGGGTGCCCTTGTACATGAATCACAAAAAGTTAGCCTGCAGGTACAGCAAGTAATTAGGAAGGCAAATGGAACGTTGGTATTCATTGCAAGGGAGATGAAGTATAAAAGTAGGGAATCTTGCTACAGCTGTACACGGCATTGGTGAGACCACACCGAGAGTACTGCCTAGAGTTTTGGTATCCTTACTTAAGGAGGGATATACTTGTATTGTAAGCAGTTCAGAGAAGGTTCACTCAGCTGATTCCTGGGATGAAGGGGTTTGTCTTATGAGGAAAGGTTGAGCAGGTTGGGCTTAGACTCATTGGAGTTTAGAAAATTGAAAGGTGATCTTATTGAAACATGTAAGATTCTGAGGGGCCTTGATAGGGTAGATGCTGAGAGGATGTTTCCCCAGGGGTCTTGCATTTAAGACAAAGATGAGGAGGAATTTATTCTCTCAGAGGGTTGTTAGTATTTGGAATTCTCTTCCCCAGAGAGCAGTGGAGGCTGTGTCATTGAATATATTCAAGGCTGAGTTAGACAGATTTTTGAGTGACAAGGGAGTCAATGCCGTGTACAGTTGTAGCAAGATTCCCTACTTTTATACTTCACCTCCCTTGCAATAAATACCAACATTCCATTTGCCTTCCTAATTAATTGCTCTACCTGCAGGCAGGAAAGTGAGTTAAGGCCACAATCAGATCCGCCATGATCTTATTGAATGGCGGAGCAGGCTAGAGGAGCCAAATGGCCTAGTATTGCTGCCATTTCTTATGTTCTATCTGCTGTGTATCAGCCATGGCTCAGCTGGTAACACTCTTGCCTCTGAGTCTGAAGGTATGAATTCAAGTTCTATTCCAAAGATTTATTTTTATTCTTTTGAGCGTCACTGGCAAAGACAGCATTTGTTGACCATCCCTAATTGTCCTTGACAATTGAGAGGCTCGCTAGGCCATTTCAGAGGGCAGTTAAGAGTCAATCACATTGCTGTGGCTCTGGAGTCAGATGTAGGTCAGACCAGGTAAGGATGGCGGATTTCCTTCTCTAAAGGGCATTAGCGAACTAGATGGCTTTTTTTTTTATTCGTTCCTGGGATGTGGGCATCACTGGCTAGACCAGCATTTATTGCCCATCCCTAATTGCCCTTGAGAAGGTAGTGGTGAGCTGCCTTCTTGAACCGCTGCAGTCCATGTGGGGAAGGTACACCTACAGTGCTGTGAGGAAGGGATTTCCAGGATTGTGACCCAGCGACAGTGAAGGAATGGCGATATAGTTCCAAGTCAGGATGGTGTTTGGCTTGGAGGGGAACTTGCAGGTGGTGGTGTTCCCATGCATCGGTTGTCCTTGTCCTTCGAGCTGGTAGAGGTCACAGCTTTGGAAGGTGCTGTCGAAAGAGCCTTGGTGAGTTGCTGCAGTGCATTTTATAGATGGTACACACTGCTACCACTGTGCGTCGGTGGTGGAGGGAGTGAATGTTTGTGGATGGGGTGCTAATCAAGTGGGCTGCTTTGTCCTGGATTCTGTCGAGTTTCTTGAGTGTTGTTGGAGCTGCACCCATTCAGGCAAGTGGAGAGTATTCCATAACACTCATGACTTGTGCCTTGTAGATGGTGGACAGGCTTTGGGGAGTCAGGAGGTGAGTTACTCGCCGCAGGATTCCTAGCCTCTGACCTGCTCTTGTAGCCACGGTGTTTGTATGGCTGGTCCAGTTCAATTTCTGGTCAATGGTAAGCCCCAGGCTGTTGATAGTGGGGGATCCAGCGATTGTAATGCCATTGAATGTCAAGGGGAGATGGTAAGATTCTCTCTTGTTGGAGATTGTCATTGCCTGCTGGTGTGAATGTTACCTGCCACTTATCAGCCCAAGCCTGGATATTGTCCACATCTTGCTGCATTTCTACATGGACTGCTTCAGTATCTGAGGAGTCGCGAATGGTGCTGAACATTGTGCAATCATAAGCGAACTTCCCCACTTCTGACCTTATGATTGAAGGAAGGTTATTGATGAAGCAGCTGAAGGTGGCTGGGCCTAGGACACTACCCTGAGGAACTCCTGCAGTGATGTCCTGGAGCTGAGATGACTGACCCCCAACAACCACAACTATCTTCTTTTGCGTTAGGTATGATTCCAACCAGTGGATCGTTTTCCCCCCAATTCCCATTGACTCCAGTTTTGCTAGGGCTCCTTGATGCCATACTTGGTCAAATACTGCCTTGATGTCAAGGGCAGTCACTCTCACCTCACCTCTTGAGTTCAGCTCTCTTGTCCATGTTTGAATCAAAGCTGTAGTGAGGTCAGGAGCTGCGTGGCCCTGGCAGAACCCAAACTGAGCGTCAGTGAGCAGGTTATTGCTAAGCAAGTGCCGCTTGATAGCACTGTCGATGACACCTCCCATCACTTTACTAATGTTTGAGAGTAGACTGATGGGGTGGCAATTAGCCATGTTGGACTTGTCCTGCTTTTTGTGTACAGGATATACCCGGGCAATTTTCCAAATTTCCAGTGTTGTAGCTGTACTGGAACAGCTTGGCTAGGGGTGCGGCAAGTTCTGGAGCATAGGTCTTCAGTACTATTGCCAGAATGTTGTCATGGCCCATAGCTTTTGCAGTATCCAGCACTTTCAGTCGTTTCTTGATATCATGTGGAGTGAATCGAATTGGCTGAAGACTGGCATCTGTGATGCTGGGGACTTCAGGAGGAGGCCGAGGTGGATCACCATGACAATCGATGATAGCTTCATGACACCATTTACTGAGACTAGTTTTCAATTCCAGATTTATATTAATTAATTAAATTTATTAATTAATTGCATTTAAATTCCACCAGCTGGGATTTGAACTGCAGTCCCCAAAGCATTAACTTGGGCCTCTGGATTACTAGTTCAGTGACATTACCACTACGCCACCATCTCGCCCACAAAAATCCAGGCTTCCTGTTCGAGGTGCCACCTTTCGGATGAGACATTAAACTGAGGCCCTGTCTGTCCTCTGAGATAGTCGTACAAGATCCCATTATGCTATTTTGAAGAAGGGCAGGGAGTTATCCCCAGCATCCAAGCCATTCATTCAATATCAGATTATCTGGTCATTATCATATTGCTGTGTGGGAGCTTGCAGTGTGCAAATCAGCTGCTGTGTTTCCTGCCTTACAACAGTGACTATACTTCAAAAGTACTTCATCGGTTGTAAAGTGCTTGGCATGACAAATGTGAAATGGAAGGGCTGTGAGGCAACTCATGATTGTATTGAAGGAAACTGATCTCCCTTGCAATGTTTGATTTTTTTTGGTGCTGTTTGAAACTGTTTGGCAATGTAATTTTTACAGATTTTTATGAATAAAGTATATTTTGGAAATTAAAAAAAAGGTTGTAAAGTGCTTTGGAATGTCCTGGGGTTGTGAAAGATGCTTTGTAAATGCAAGTCTTTCTTTCTGTAAGATCTACACCTTATGGTGTTCCAACTGGTGATAGGTGATAAGCTTCATAAGGCTTGACAAGGTGCTGGAAACAAATTCAATAATAGCTTTCAACAGGGAATTGGATACTACTTGAAGGAGGAAACATTGTAGGGATATGGGGAAAGAGCAGGGGAGTGGGATTAACTGGCAGGGGTCAGCCATGTGTTTATACACAGACAGCAGTGTCTGTGGGAAAAAGTCTGAGATCTGTGGTAATTTTAAATGTCTTGCTCCAAAGCTTTAAACATGTGTTTTAAAATAACCTAGCGGCTAGGTTATTTTAAAACTGGGTTAACCAACATACATGGAGTATAATGTGGGGAAGTGTGAACTTGTTCACTTTGGCCGGGAAAATAGAGAAACAACATGTTATTTAAACAGAGACAGATTGCAGAACTGGGTATCCTAGTACACGGAATACAAAATGTTAGTATGCAGGTACAGCAAGTGATTAAGAAAGAAAATATAAAAGTAGAGATGTTTTGCTACAGTTGTACAGGGTGAGACCACATCTCGAGTATTGTGTACACTTTTGGTCTCCATACTTAAGAAAGGATATAATTGCATTGGAAGCAGTTCAGAGAAGGTTCACTCGACTGATTCCTGGGATGAGAGGATTATCTTATAAGGAAAGGTTGGACAGGTTGGGTCTGTATTCATTGGAGTTTAGAAGGAAGAGAGGTGATCTTACTGAAACATAGATGCTGAGGGAACTTGACAGGGTGGATGTTGAAAGGATGTTTCCCCTTGTGGGAGAGACTAAAACTAGGGGGCACAGTTTAGAAATAAGGTGTCACCCATTTAAGAAAGAGATGAGGAGAAATTTTTTCTCTCATTGGGATATGAGTCTGTGGAACTCTCTTCCCCGGGGAGAGGTAGAGGCAGAGTCACTGAATGTTTTTAAGGCAGAGGTAGGCAGATTCTTGACAAACAAGGGAGTCAAAGGGCATTGGGGCTAGGCAGGAAAGTGGAGTTGAGTCCACAAAGCGATCAGTCATGATCTTATCAAATGGCGGAGCAGGCTCGAGGGGCTGCTCCTAGTTCATATGTCTGTATGTATACGGCCTGTGGGCTAGATTCCAGCCTGATGAAGGTTTCTATCCGGCCCGCCAATTCTCAGTAACTGACAGCAGGCTGCCCGTGGCTCAGCTTTGATTGATGGCTCTCCTATTAAAGTGTATGTCAGGCAGATGGGGTAGGCGGGACCTGCATCTGACGGAAGGCGGCCACCTGTCTGTGATTGCTTAGTGGCTGTGACTAACACATGCTGCCCGGGTGGGGTGAGCGGTGATTGGTGGTTCACGGCACAGGCACGGCTGCCACAGCTGTTTTGCATGGTTCAGGAAGTGAACAGGAATGGCTGCTGCGGGGGAGAGGGAAAGAGAGGCTGAGGGGAGAGCAGGAAGTGGGCCAGGACACAGCCAGAGGTGCAGGGCGGCCCTGAGGGAGGAGCACTCTGACAAGCAGCGGCCTGGGGAGCAGAACGAGCGGGAGAGGGGGGAGAGTGATAGACACAGAGGGAGAGAGAGAGGGGAAAGAGAGGGACATGGGGATGGAGAGAGAGGGGCACAGAGTGGGGAGAGAGGGGAGAGAGAGAGACATGGGGATGGAGAGAGAGGGGCACAGAGTGGGGAGAGAGAGGGACATGGGGATGGAGAGAGAGGGGCACAGAGTGGGGAGAGAGGGGAGAGGGATGGACACATAGAGGGGATAGGGATTGACACAGAGAGGAAGAGAGAGAGAGTGGGGAGAGAAAGAGATCAAGATCACTCCTGACAGATGGACAGCTATCCGAATTCTCCGCATCACTGCATCAAGTCGATGAGCTGTGGGCACAGATTGACACATGACAACACAATATCATTGCTTTAGCGGAAACATGGCTTAAAGAGGGGTAAGAATGGCTGCTCAACATCCCTGGATATAGAGTTTTTAGGCGGGATAGAAAGGGGGATAAAAAAGGTGTAGCATTATTGGTTAAGGAATCAATTACAGCTGTTAGGAGGGATGATATGCTAAATGAATCATCAAATGAGGCCATATGGGTTGAGCTCAGAAATAAAAAAGGGGCAGCCACACTACTAGGAGTGTACTATAGACCCCCAAATAGTGAGAGGGAGGTAGAAGAACAAATATGTAGGCAAATTTCTGACTGCAAAAACAATAGGGCAATAATATCAACTGGGATACAAACAGTGTGAAGGGCACAGAGGGCACATAATTCAAGAACTGCATGCAAGAGAACTTTTTTAGCCAGCATGTAGCAAGCCCAATGAGAGGAGGTGCAATTCTAGATTTAGTCTTCGGTAATGAAGCTGGGCAAGTGGATGAAGTAGCAGTGGGAGATAGTGACCATAATGCAATTAGTTTAGCATAATCATGGAAAAGGACGAAAATAAAACAGGAGTAAAAGTTCTAAATTGGGTGAAGGCAAATTTTACGAAGCTGAGAAGTGAACAGGTGAAAGTAGACTGGTTAAAGCTGCTTGAAGGAAAATCAGTGGCAAACCAGTGAGAGGCATTCAAACCAAGATTCTACAGGAACCGTGTAGACATGTCCCCACAAAGATAAAGGATGGAACAGCCAAATCTAGAGCCCCCTGGTTACCTAGAAGCATATAGGGTATGTAGAAGCAGAAAAAGAAAGCTTATGATGGTCACAAAAAACTTCATACTTTAGAAAGATTAGAGGAGTATAGAAAGTGCAGGTGAAGTAAAAAAGGAAATTAGGAAAGCAAAGAGAGGACATGAAAAATTATTGGCAGGTAAAATCAAGGAAAACCCAAAGATGTTTTATCAGTACATTAAGAGCAAGAGGATAACTATGTGTGGATGCAGAAGATGTGGGCAGGGTTCTTAATAAGTTTTTTGTCTCTGTCTTCACAAAGGAGAGGGATGATGCAGATATTGTAGTAAAAGAGGAGGAGTGTGAATATTAGATATGATAAGCATAATGAGAGAGGAATTAGACGAGAGTCTGACATCCTTGAAAGTGGATAAATCACCAGGGCCGGATGGATTGTATCCTAGGTTGTTAAAGGAAGCCAGGGAGGAAATAGTGGATGCTCTGAGGATCATCTTCAAATCCTCACTACTAGATACAGGTGAGGTCCGAGAGGATTGGAGTTCTGCGAAAGTTGTACCAATGTTTAAAAAGCGTGTGAGGGATAGGCCAAATAATTACAGGCCTGTCAGTCTGGCCTCGGTGGGTAAATTATTGGAATCAATTCTGAGAGACAGGATAAACTGACACTTAGAAAGGCACAAATTAATCAGGGATAGCATGGATTTGTTCAGGGAAGGTCGTGTCTTACTAACTTGATGGAATTTTTTGAGGAAGTAACAAGGGAGATTGATGAGGGTAGTGCAGTGGATGTGATCAACATGGATTTCAGTAAGGCATTTGACAAGGTCCCGCATGGCATACTGGTCAGAAAAATGAAAGCCCATGGGATACTGGGGAAAGTGGCAAGTTGGATCCAAAATTGGCTGAGTGACAGGAAACAAAGGGTAGTGGTTGACGGATGTTTTTATGAATGGAAAGCAGTTTCCAGTGGCGTTCCACAGGGCTCAATGTTGGGTCCCTTGCTATTTATGGTATATATTAATGATTTGGACTTAAATGTGGGAGGCATGATTAGGAAATTTGCAGATGATACAAAAAGTGGCCATGCAGTTGATAGTGACGAGGATGGCTGTAGACTCCAGAATGATATCAATGGTTTGGTTGAGTGGGCAGAAAAGTGGCAAATGGAATTCAATCCAGAGAAGTGTGAGGTAATGCATTTGGGGAAGGCAAACAAAGCAAGGGAATACACAATAAAAGGGAGGAAGCAAGGGAATACACAATAAAAGGGAGGATATTGAGAGGGGTAGAAGAAGTGAGAGACCTTGGAGTACATGTCCACAGGTCCCTAAAGGTGGCAGGACAGGTAGATAGAGTGGTGAAGAAGGCATATGGAATGCTTTCCTTTACTGGCTGAGGTATAGAATACAAAAGCAGGGATGTAATGCTGGAACTGTATAAAACGCTGGTTAGGCCACAGCTGGAGTATTGCCAGTTCTGGTCACCACATTACAGAAAGGACATAATTGCTCTGGAGAGAGTACAGAGGGCATTTACAAGAATGTTGCCAGGGCTTGAAAGTTCCAGCTATGAGGAAAGATTGGATCGACTAGAGTTGTTTTCCTTAGAACAGAGGAGGCTGAGGAGTGACTTAATTGAGGTGTACAAAATTATGAGGGGCCTAGATAGAGTAGACCCCTAGTGGAGAGGTCAATTACCAGCGGGCACAGATTTAAGGATTAGAGGGGACATGAGGAAAAACATTTTCACCTAGAGGGTGGTGGATGTCTAGACTTTACTGCCAGGAACTGTGGTGGAGGCAGAGACCCTCAATTCTTTTAAAAGGGCGGCACAGTGGTGCAGTGGTTAGCACTGCAGCCTCACAGCTCCAGTGACCCGGGTTCAGTTCTGGGTACTGCCTGTGCGGAGTTTGCAGGTTCTCCCTGTGACCGCGTGGGTTTCTGCCGGGTACTCCGGTTTCCTCCCACAGCCAAAGGCTTGCAGGTTGATAGGTAAATTGGCCATTGTAAATTGCCCCTAGTGTAGGTAGATGGTAGCAGAATTGTGGGGATGTGGCAGGGAATATGGAATTAACATAGGATTAGTATAAATGGATGGTTAATGGTCGGCACAGACTCGGTGAGCCGAAGGGCCTATTTCAGTGCTGTATCTCTCTAAGTCTAAGTACCTGTACCTGCACCTGAAGTACTGTAACCTGCAAGGCGACAAACCAGGTGCTGGAAGGTGGGATTAGATTGGGTGACTAGTTTTTACAGCCGGCGCAGACATGACGGGGCTGAATGGCCTCCTGCTGTGCTGTAACTTTTCTATGATTCTAAGTGTGTGGGCACACATCGACTACTTGTGCAAGCAAAATCAATGCCTGGTATCTCACTAAATAGGGAGAAATGCGTTTTAAATTGGACTGTGTTTTGACGGCATTAGGTTTGCTAAACACATTATATACAGATTAATTACCCCATGTCCGTGGCTGAGTCAATAATTTTGTCAAATATCCGCGGTGCAACATGTTGGTGCCTATCCCTGCTAACCAGATTGCTCTTTGAATAAGGCGGCACAGACCTGATGGGCCAAATGGGCTCCCTTCTGTCCTGTACTATTCTATGATTCTATCCTGTGATTCTATGAACTAGCTTAGTTTTCTGCCCTCAACAAACATTTCTCCAATAGGATTCATTAGCAGGACTTATTAAGCCGACTTTGACTTTCAGATGTCCCCTCTTTACTTGAACAATGGTAGTCTTTCAAATTCGCCTTTAAATGAATCATTCCTCTGCTGTTCATGTTGTTTCTCTCTCAGATAGTCATACATAATGCACATAAGCAAGAGAGACTGACTGCCCCAGTCACTTACAACATGTTACAAAATATACAAGCAATTCAAAATGTCAGATACAAAGTTTCACACATCACATGTAAAACAGACACTAGGCCTGGGATGGAGCCATAGATTAATGTTTGGAACAGATGGAATGATTGACTGAGGCTTGGAGGGAATGGAGCAGTGGGCCAGAGTCTGGTTTCACACCACCAGCTGACACTGAGAGGTGGAATGGAGCATTGGGTCAATGCTTGGAACTTGGAATTAGTGGCAACTGGTAGATTAGTCTGAAAGTGTGAGCTGGCTCAAATAAGAATTAGGTGGGCAAGAGTCACTAAAAAGTCCCTCTGAACAGAGCTGGCATCTAGTTTTAGATCATGGTACAAATCTTCACAAAATTTCTTCAGTTCCAATGCAATTTTCCTGCCTGACTATACGAAAGAAGCAACTATAAAATATCTTACGGTAGTTAATTACAAAGTAATCTGCATTTAACTATCATGTTTTGATAGAATACCTGTTGCATTATAACCTGGCAAGAGAAATGGCCCTATTGTGTATATTATGCCTGTACTTCCAGCTCATTCACCAATAATTATTTTTAGGGAAAAATATAATCAAAATAAATGGGAACTCGCTCTACTATTGAGGTAGAAAATTCTTTTTAACGGTAACCAATCTTTTGTGATTGTTTGAACTGATATAACTTAGATTGCAGTTTCTTTGACAGGAAATTTTTTGAATTGGTGACAAGAAGGTTCTACAAATTGTCCTCGATGTAGAAAGTTGTTAGGACAATTTTTATCCTTTTACTTCAATGCAGGCATGTGGACCCAGGAGACAGACAGTTATCCGATTAATATGAATCAAACGAATATAAACCCAACATAAGCAGCATTTTATTAGATCGGCACCTTAAAATTCACAAGTCACTGACTCATTGGGAGTTTGAGATAATAAACCCTCCGACTGCTCAAGGTAGCCTTTTCGATAGGACTGCTTAAAGTCCTGACAGTTCCCACTGTGCTCAATCTTTATACAGGTCAGTATGTAAGGATAACATATGGTGAATACGCAAGTACACCAACAGTCATGTTGCTAACTTTCTCTTTTGGCCCATGTTACTATGGGTCAAGTTGTTTATTGCTTCTCAGACATATCATATGTTTAAGTCATTAGGCTGGCCTTGAGTGGCCAGTGCTTCCTTATCTTTTCAGACATTCCTTACACTCAAGCATCTGGGTTATTGTTACATTCACAGACAGGCTGCTGTTGAACTAGTCATGTTATACTCAGAGCATTCAAAGTACCCCTGTTACGAGCACATGTACAATGATGGACAGGAAAAGATTCTCTGGTCCATCCAGCCTGTCCCACACAATAGCGATACCTTGTGTATCACGATACATACACTCCCCGCCCCACACAAAACCATGTGATCTGCCGAGAGAATCAAAATCAAAGGCCACTTTCAGGGGAAAGATCTGGGAAATTCCTCTTCAGCCCCACTAGGCAATCAAAAATAATTCAGGAGATCTGTCTGGCCCTGAATTCCCAGCACTACCTACCTTTTGTAAGAGGTGATGTCCACCCCAGCCAGAAACAAGTCCAGCTCTTGAAGGAATTCAGCAAATTGGCACAAGCTGGTCACGTGCTCCAGAGGTCCATTATTCTGTGGAAAAAGAACCATCTCTTAATATCTAACTTGCATCTGGCCATATACAGTTTAGAATTGTGCCCCTTGGTCCTCCCTAACATGTTTAATTGGAACAAACTATCAACTCAAACACAATCTATGCCCTTCATTACTAGTAGTACTGCTACTATTCTACCTTACAGAGCTGGCGGGCAGCCATAAAGACAGGGCTAAATTGTGGCGAGTCGAAGAGACTTAGTAGTTGGCAGGAAAAAAGACAGAGGCGCAAGGGGAGAGCCAACTGTGCAACAGCCCCAACAAACAAATTTCTCTGCAGCACCTGTGGAAGAGCCTGTCACTCCAGAATTGGCCTTTATAGCCACTCCAGGCGCTGCTTCACAAACCACTGACCACCTCCAGGCGCGTATCCATTGTCTCTCGAGATAAGGAGGCCCAAAAGAAAGAAAGAAAGAAAGAAAGAAGACAACACATAACAAAGGTCACAGAGTTCAAACCATTCTATTGATTCTCACTAATACTAATTCTGTTAATCACATCAAATGAACATCCTCCCAGGGCTGATGTTTGGTCAGGTGGTAGGTTGCATGGAATGTGGTTCATGAATGTAATTAATCAATTTTTGTGGAATGTGATTGGATGTATGTTGTGCCCCTGTTCCTCCTCTTCCAGGATAATGACATGGAGTGGTAGGGAAATCCATACCTGCTGATGAAGCTGGGACTTGTTGATGTGGTGTATGTAGAGGAGTTTGTGGCAAAACAGGACTTGAATTCTCTCTTTGATCAAGTGGTGTGATATCAGGCTTGGGTGTCCGGAAAGACCTTACAGCAGGGGAGACGGTGGCGTAGTAGTAACATCACCGAGATTGTAATCCAGAGGCCCAGGCTAATGCCCTGGGGACATGGCTTCAAATCCCACCACAGTATTTGGTGAAATTTAAAATTCAATTAATTAATAAAAATCTGGAATTGAAAGCTAGTGTCAGTAATGGTGCCATGAAACTACTATCGATGGCCATAAAAACCCATCTGGTTCACTAATGTTCTTTAGGGAAGGAAATCTGCTGTCTTTACCTGGTCTGGCTTACATGTGACTCCAGACCCACAGCAATTTAGTTGACTCTTAACTGCTATCTGAAATGGCCAAGCAAGCCATCCAGTTGTCAAGTGCAATTAGGGATGGGCAACAAATGCTGGCCTTGCCAGCCATGAAAGAAAAAAACAGTTGAAGGTCATCATGACCTTCATGACCCAGGTGCACAACACAGTCACTACATAGCCTTAGTATCATCATTGACTGTACCTCCGACACACACACCTATGTATGCCATCAGTTCCCTAAGGATGGTGGTATTTATATTATGGAGTGAAGCTGATGGAAGGAGATGTGCATGCTTTCTATTGGACCCTCAGTTCAGTTGGGATGTCTGAGGCAGGTGCTGGGTGGAAGCTGTGCAGACCTCCACCAGAACAAAGAGACATCAGATACAGTTGTCCCCCATAGACTGTTACCAAGCAACTGGCCAAATTTTACACTAGCAGAGGCCAGGCAACATGTTGCTCACCCTTTTATAAACAGAGGTAGAGATTTGGTGGGATCTGGAGATAAAAATAATGCCCTTAGTTTCAGGATAAATACATTCGAGAAGCAAACTCTCCATCCGTCCCTGGCTTGCACCTTTTTTTTGGCTCCATTCCACCTCTCACTGTTATCTGCATTATCATCCAATACAGACTTATCCAGAAAGTTGTTACGTTCCAGGGCAACTGCAGATAACACTGAGTAACCATGAGAAGCACTTGCCAAATCTTGTATCATATCACTTTTGCAAAATACTCAGTTTAAAACTAAATGTAATAAGGCTCTGCTCAGGAGTCAGCTGTTACGGCAGTGAGTAGCTAAAGCAAACAAGCATAAGAACCCAGCTTCTGTTGCTGAAGTGTTAGATGAGCTAGCAGTTGGGTGCTACAATTGGCCTCAGTGCCCCTAAGCTAGCCAGGTTATGATTGCTATCCACCTGCAGGAAATCTTGTGTACATACACATTGGATAAGGACAGGTTTAGGCTCAGCAATGATGCCCTTCCCCAGTTGAATATTTTCAATAATCACTCTCTAGGTTCAAACATGAAGAAAAGCACTAGGAAGAGTTGCTGGAGACCCAGCCCTCTGGTGGGTGAGTCCAGAACAAGGGGACATAACCTTAAAATTAGAGCTGGCAATTCAAGGGTGATATCAGGAAGCACTTCTTAGGATAGTGGCAATTTGGAACTCTCTCCCCTGAAAAGCTGTTGAGGCTGGAGGTCAATAGAAAATTTGAAACCTGACGCTGATAGATTTTTGTTAGGTAAGACTATTAATGATTCAGGAACCAAGGTGAGTAGATGGAGTTAGGATACAAATCAGCATGATCTGATTAAATGGCAGAACAGACTTGAGAGGCTGAAAGGCCTACTCCTGTTCCAATGCTCCTAACTGGGAGCAGATGACCTATCCTCCTTTGTGTTTTGTTTTGTACTGACCCAAAACCATAATAAAACCACAGGCATGTCCCATCTACCCAAATAATGAGGGAGATAGTAATACAATGGAATGGATGGTCTGTGTCAAATAAAACCAGTGCACTGTCATTTTCAACTAACAATTGTCTGATTCAGTTTAGTGGCACAGAAATTGCTTAGTGTCTGGGCACCTTCTGAACGGTCTGAAGTTGGGAAACGCAAGGGGAGACACCCCTGCCTTGTGCTGCTTTGCATCCTGGGCCTCTGTATAGCCCAGGGGAAAGTGTACCAGTAATTAGACATTTTGGCCTTTATCTCAAGGGGTTGCAATACAAGTGGGAGGAAGCAATGCTTTAGTTGTACAGAGCTCTGGTGAGACCCTAGTTGATTTACTGTGTATTGCACCTCAGGAAGAACCTTGGATGGGGGCACAGTGCAGTTTCACCAGAATGATAAAAGCAAAATACTGCGGATACTGGAAATCTGAAATAAAAACAGAAAATGCTGGAAATACTCAGCAGGTCTGGCAGCATCTGTGGAGAGAGAAACAAAGTTAACGTTTTGGTTCTGTGACATTTCATGAGAACTGGCAAAGGTTAGAAAGGCTTTGACAAGTGAAAAGGGGGAGGGGGAAGAAGAACAAAAGGGAAGGTGAGGGCAGGAGAGATTAAATGACAAAGATGTCACGGAACAAAGGCAAAGGGAGTGCTAATAGTTGTATTAACCGGAATGATGCCTGGGCTAAAAGTGCTAAATTATAAGGGTAGGTTGCAAAGACTAGGTTTACGTTCCCTTGAGTATAGAAGGTTAAGGTGTGATTTAATCTACGTGTTTAACCTGGCAGAGAGAAAAACAATTTATTCTGGTGGGAGAATGCAGAACAAGGTGAGACGGCGGGGGGATGGAATAATCTGAAAATTAGAACGAGCAGTGAAATCGGGAAGCACTTTTTCACACAAAGGATAAGGGAAATGTGGAACTGTCCTTTCCAGAAGGCTGTGCATGGGGGGGGGGGGGGGTGCGGGGGGTGGCAGGGTGTCATCTGAAAATTTCAACACTGATAATTGTTAATTTGTTAAGGGTGTCAAAGATGGACCAAGGGCAGGTAAAAGGTGCAGATGAGTTATGATCTGACTGAATGGCCTCCTCCCTTCCCAGCCTGGAGGGCAGGGTACAGGCTACCTGGTTGAAGTGATGGATCAAACCGCAATACAAACCAAAAGACGAAGCTGCAAATCGAAACATGAGCAGGAAATTAAATTGTAGGGAATGCCAGAACCTAACCATGCCAGTTTTTTTCAACAATCAGATATTATACCTTAATAAAAGCAAAATACTGCGGATGCTGGAAATCTGAAATAAGAACAAGAAATGCTGGAATCACTCAGCAGGTCTGGCAGCATCTGTGGAAAGAGAAGCAGAGTTAACGTTTCGGGTCAGTGACCCTTCATCGGAACTGACAAATATTAGAAAAGTCACAGGTTATAAGCAAGTGAGGTGGGGGTGGGGCAAGAGGTAACAAAGGAGATCTAGATTGGACCAGGCCACATAGCTGACCAAAAGGTCATGGTGCAAAGGCAAACAATATGTTAATGGTGTGTTGAAAGACAAAGCATTAGTACAGATTAGGTGTAAATACACTGAATATTGAACAGCAGCAAGTGCAAACCTGAAAAAAAACAGTGGGTAAGCAAACTGAACAAACAAAGATGAAATGAAATAAATGCAAAAAAAAAATTGTAAAAAATGTAAAAAAGAATGTTAAAAATAAAGGAAGAAAAAATAACTAAAAATGAAAGTAAAATGGGGGGCTGTCATGCTCTGAAATTATTGAACTCAATGTTCAGTCCGGCAGGCTGTAGTGTGCCTAATCGGTAAATGAGATGCTGTTCCTCGAGCTTGCGTTGATGTTCACTGGAACACTGCAGCAATCCCAGGACAGAGATGTGAGCATGAGAGCAGGGGGAAGTGTTGAAATGGCAAGCAACCGGAAGGTCAGGGTCCTGCTTGCGGACTGAGCGGAGATGTTCCGCAAAGCGGTCACCCAGTCTGCGCTTAGTCTCCCCAATGTAGAGGAGACCACACTGTGAGCAGCGAATACAGTATACTACATTGAAAGTAGTACAAGTAAATCGCTGCTTCACCTGAAAGGAGTGTTTGGGGCCTGGGATAGTGAGGAGAGAGGAGGTAAATGGGCAGGTATTACACCTCCTGCGATTGCAGGGGAAGGTGCCCTGGGATGGGGACGAGGTGGTGGGGGTAATGGAGGAGTGGACCAGGGTGTCGCGGAGGGATGCTGGAGGTGGCGGAAATGACGGAGAATGATCCTTTGGATATGGAGGCTGGTGGGGTGAAAAGTGAGGACAAGGGTAACCCTGTCACGGTTCTGGGAGGGAGGGGAAGGGGTGAGGGTAGAGGTGCGGGGAATGGGTCGGACACGGTTGACGGCCCTGTCAACCACAGTGGGGGGAAATCCTCGGTTGAGGAAAAAGGTCATATCAGAAACACCGTCATGGAAGGTAGCATCATCAGAGCAGATGCGTCGGAGACGGAGAAACTGGGAGAATGGAATGGAGTCCTTACAGGAGGTAGGGTGTGAAGAAGTGTAGTCGAGATAGCTGCGGGAGTCGGTGGGCTTATAATGGATATTAGTAGACAACCTATCCCCAGAGATGGAGACAGAGAAGTCGAGGAAGGGAAGGGAAGTGTCAGAGATGGACCATGTAAAGGTGAGAGAAGGGTGGAAATTGGAAGCAAAGTTGATAAAGTTTTCCAGTTCGGGGCGGGAGCAGGAAACGGCACCGATACAGTCATCAATGAAAAAGAGTTGGGGGAGGGAGCCTGAGTAGGACTGGAACAAAGAATGCTCGACATATCCCACAAAAAGACAGGCATAACTAGGACCCATGCAGGTACCCATAGTGACACCTTTTACTTGAAGGTAGTGCATGGAGTTGAAGGAGAAGTTGTTCAATGTGAGAACAAGTTCAGCCAGGCGGAGGAGGGTGGTGGTGGATGGGGACTGGTTGGGCCTCTGTTCCAGGAAGAAGCGGAGAGCCCTCAAACCATCCTGGTGGGGGATGGAGGTGTAGAGCGATTGGACGTCCATAGTGAAGAGGAGGCGGTTGGGACCAGGAAACTGGAAATTGTCAAAATGACGTAGGGCATCAGAAGAGTCACGGATGTAGGTGGGAAGAGACTGGACCAGCGGAGAAAAGATAGAGTCTAGATAGGAAGAAATAAGTTCAGTGGGGCAGGAGCAGGCTGACACAATGGGTCTGCCGGGACAGTCCCGTTTGTGGATTTTGGGAAGGAGGTAGAAGCGGGCTGTCCGGGGTTGTGGAACTATGAGGTTGGAAGCTGTAGAAGGAAGATCTCCAGAGGAGATGAGGTCAGTGACAGTCCTTTGGACGGTGGCTTGATGTTCGGTGGTGGGGTCATGGTCCAGAGGGAGGTAGGAAGAAGTGTCCGTGAGTTGGCGTTGAGCTTCTGCAAGGTAGAGGTCGGTACGCCATACGACAACAGCACCACCCTTATCTGCAGGTTTGATGACCATGTCGGGGTTAGACCTGAGAGAACGGAGTGCCTCAAGTTCAGAGGGGGACATGTTAGAGTGAGTGAGGGGGGCAGAGAAATTGAGATGACCAATGTCTCGCCGACAGTTTTCAATGAAGAGATCAAGAGCGGGTAAGAGGCCAGGGGGAGGGGTCCAGGTAGAGGGAGAATGCTGCAGGCGGGTGAATGGGTCTGCTGGTCGGGGGGAGGACTCCTGGTCAAAGAAGTGAGCCCGGAGGCGACGAAAGAAGAGCTCAACATCATGCCGAGCGCGAAATTCATTGAGGTGGGGGCATAAGGGGATAAAACTCAGACCTTTGCTGAGTACAGAACGCTCAGCATCAGAGAGGGGGAGGTCAGAGGGTATACCTTACTTCAATTCGACCCCCGTTCCCCCCCCCCCCACCAAACAAGAGACCCTAGCAACGACCCTGGGACGGAAATACGTCAGGTGGCAGGCGTCACTTCCTGCAGTGTAGAGCTCGAGGTAGGTGGCGTCGGTTGGGGCTCTCGCGCTCAGTTTTTGTTTTTTCATCCCTCTTCCCCATTTTTCCCCTCCCCTTCCATTGAATAGTTTGAGGCATTTCGTTTTCATAGCCGCCAACATGAGCGACACCGAAGAACAAACCTATATCGAAAGGGTGAGTTTTTGTCGAAATATCATCGATTTTTTTTCAATGTCGGTCTCCAGGGTTTTTTTTTTCTAAAATCGTTCTGCGAATGTTCCATGAGGACCCGCCTCTCCGCGGATAGGTACCGCCTTCCCTTCAGGCCGATTGGTCGTCGAGCTGGACGCCGGAGCTAATTGGCGTGGGCGGCGTCTCGGGCGGAGGCACTAATTGGTGCTCGGGGAGCCTGTCACGCGTTTGGATCGGGCTACGCCAATGAGGGCGCAGGAAGTTGCCCGGGGTGGAGGGTTTGCGCTTTGTACCTTCGGATTGGCTGCATGTTGGTGTCAATCAGGGCGCGTGGCGATGGCAGTTTACTGGCAGCCAGTCTCCAGGGCCTCAGTGCGAGGAGCGGGGCTGGGTTCGGCGCCAGTGCAGCTGCAAACCGCCGCATTCGGCTAGGTGTTGCAACATTTCTGCATTTCAGCGCTTGTAGGTTGATGTATTTTAATTTTTTTGAATGTTTTCCATTATTTAAGATGAGGTGGGAGGGATTTGTTTGCATTATTTAAGATGGGGGTGGGGGTCTGTGCTTGTTTGTGGAAAGTGTGCGTGCCCTCGATTTGCAGGCGTGATCCACTTGCAACCGTCTGCCTGTGAGGCTGTAGTTCATATGCAGGAAGGCTGTTGAATACAGTCAATTGGAAATAAAGTCTATTTCTAACTTAAACGTTCTCCATGACAGTTTTTAAAAAAAGAAAAATTAAGGGCTGGATGTTGAGAATTAAAATTGCAGGTTGGTGGAGAAAAGGATTAAAAGAGGGAGGGGAAATGTTTTGCTAGTCTGAAATAAAAACAATGCTGGAAAATGCATAGTAGAAAAATAGTTTTGCACTTCAAATAGGACTCTTGATGGGGAGTGGAAAACACTAAACCATAACTACTCGTGAACATTTCATGTGTTTATGGGGTTGGGGCAGGTTGGAGAAGAAGCTGCAGCAAGAACCTGCAAATAATGGCATGACTTTCCCGCTTTCTGCAGTGCATCCAGGGTCCTGGATTGTAAACAGATTGTGCCAAGCCTTAACAATTTTTCTTCTGGTTAAATCTAGAGCTACCTTCTGAAATTGTTGCCAGTTTGGTGGGGGCGGGGGGAAGCGGGGCGCAGAACAATGTAGTGAGGGGTAGTGACGAAACACTATAGTCAGGCGATTGAAGCAAACTGTGGATGTTGGCAGTTGGTAAATGTGGCTCGTGGGAATCAAGAAGTAAAACATCAGAATTGTGTTTGAGTTGTCAGTCTGCAGAGTGTATAATCTGAAGCACTCAAATTTACATGATTCAGTAGTTCCCCACCCCCACCAAAAGTAACAAGTTTTAAAATCCTGTATTAATATCCCTTGTTCAGTATTGCATATATAATTCAATCATAATGTTAATGGCTTGGTATAAATTTTCTTTACTGTTTTGTTCTTGCCCTGCACATGTGAAATAATGTTTTGTCAGAAGTCTAGGGTTTGAAGGGGGAGAACTACAGATTGGAATTCTGCAGCTTTGAATTTACAGTAATCTGAAAGCAAACTTAATTTGGATTTAGAGTGTCACACATGCCATCGCATTTTACAGGCATTGCTGCTTTAATCTTTAACATTTTGATATTGAATCTTTGTAATACCATACCTGCTGCAAGGAGCAGTTTCCATGATTTTTACTGACAAATGTATTTTACCAAATTACTGTGCAAATATTTTTCTCTTTAAACCCCCTTTCCCAAAACCCTGGTGATATTTAACCGAAGCTACCGACAATAGAAGACAAGGGGGAGGGAGTTCCACCATGTAAGTAAGTTATTAGGGCACAGCAGTAATACTTTCCATTTGAGTAACAATTGCCCACTTTCCTCTGGGTCTTCTGGGCCTCCTGATGCTTTTGTGAACAGTTGCACTGAGCTGTAGGAGAGCTTTCCCATTCATGGGGAAAATGCCTACACTCTGCTCGCCCCCCCCTTTCACAAAGCTGCATCGTTTGAGATTAGGAATTTGCAGCATTGGCAGTATTTTTCCCTTACAAGTCCATGTTTTTCTTCCTTTGTATAGTGTTGCAACTTCACTGCTTTGACAGCAGCAGCTTGTGGAATCTGGTCAGCCACTATTTCAAATACGTAAAAGTTCATGACCCAGTTAAAATGGTGCCTTGTATTTCCTTCTAAATATATTGCGTTGAAAATTTGACATGTGAAGCCATACACTAAGCCCAACTATGAATGCTCCAAGATATGGTTGGGGAATCCCTTGCTTGTATTTTTGACCCACTGAGCAAGATCTGATTTTGGTCAGACCCTGCTCAGCATATGTCTGGAAGTTTGATTTTTGTCATCCTACATTTAGAGAGGCTTAAAAAATGTTGGAGCTCTCCCTAAAAGTGTTTGTCAGAGCACCTGTTATTTTACATTTATTAGTAGTGTCACTGACTTTGATGAGGGAAGAGTCCCAAGACAAAGAAGATAGAAGCATTAAAGGTTTGTTGTTTTTATTTACATACTATACTATAGGTTGATTTTTAATTTTAAGGTTTTCAGTATTTGTGTGCTTTTTAATTGTTGAAACCTATGGTGGTTAGTGGTTATTTACCCACTGAAGCCTCTTAGTTGAGCTAATTAAATTTGGTTTCTTTGACGTGTTAATTCTGCTCACAGGCATGTGGGCATATGATTAATTTTGAGTCCTGGTTCAAAATCAATATTTTTGAAATTACATTTGTTTCAGCATGTGTAGAGTGCAATTTACAGATGTATTGAGTGATTTTGGTACTAATATTAGATTTCAAGCAGTACAAAATTTGAAGTAGTTTGCACTGCTTAAAAACTTTGCTAAAAATACAAATGCTGGAAATCTTTGGTAAATGGTGGAAGCGTACAGTGGGTCAGTTGTCATCTGAGAATAAAATATTAATGTCTTTGGAACTCTATTAGAATTTATGAAGTCTGAATTTTAATGAAGGTTTGTACCTGCAGTGTCAGTCATCTTTCTCTTTCAGATACTATCTGATCTGTGCAGAACCATTATTTTGTGTTCACTTTATGGACAGTATAATGAACTCCACATCAACATCAGGGCTCTGATTTACGGTGACTAAGTCAAATTCTCTGGTTATTGTACAGGATTTTTATCAGTGTTTCTGATTGCATTCTGTAAATTCCATTCGCCATTGTTATCAAATTCCAGGATATTGTCTAGTTTTCTGTGAAAACCGTAAATCAAAGTCTTTGGTCATGATTCATCTCCAGTTTGGTCTCACTGAGGTGCATGGAGTTATGAGGTCATTCCCATTACTTACTGTGTATGTTAGATTGTTCTGTTACACAATTATTTTTTATGCTTTGATTTATCAGATGAAAGGATATGTTTTTGTGTCCAATATTTGGAGAGATGGAGAGCAGCTGTAATGGTTAACTTGTCATTTGTGTATTAGTTATAGGGCGCAATTAGATTAGTGACTACTTTTGGGTATTATGGGAGCGCCATAACTAGCCAGTGTGCACTTGCCATACTGTAGTGAAAAAACAGAGAAAAAATGTTGCAAATATTGAAAAGCTGAAATCAAAGCAAGGTGCCGAAAATACATAGGTTGTGCACCATCTGCAAAGAGAAAAGACTGACATTTCACACCCAATAATTAAAGACTGAAGTGAACAGACATTTAAGTAAGATTGGAGAAAATTGAGAAAGGTGGAGAGAATTAACAGAGAGGACAAATGGCCCGGGATAGAATGCAGTTGAATTTTCAGATTTTAGTGGAATTGTTTCAGTTCCCTAATCTGTGGCTCATTGACATTTGTTCTGTACAGTTTATTGTTACTTGTGGGCCATGTTTTCACTTCTACGCAAAAATCTCAAAGAACTGAACTGAACTAAATGTCATGACAAGACCATAATCTTCATTCTTGCAGGGGTAGCCATGACTATATTACTGATATATCTGAGACAGTATTAAAATAAAGAATTGGGCTTTTTCCACACTTAGTGTAGTATTATGAAATACGATGGTACACTGGCACAATTTTAAATACCTGCAGCAGAAAATATTTTCTTTCCCCTGATAATTGCTAACCCATCGTGAATGAAATATGTATTTAAAAATTACCCGTATCTTTATATTGTGTAATGCGAGGGCAGGGACAGAAGAACACTTTGTTTCCTGTGCTGTAAATGGGTAGATACCACATATTTGAGGCTTTTATCTGCAATAGACTATGTAGCTCTGCCTTCAAGGATTGATATTGGTAGAAACCTTGTTAGAATAGTGTAACAAGAGAATTGATAGCCTTAGGATGAAAGCAAATATGTCATTCCATTTAGTCCCCTCTATGCATTAACACAAACTTTGGACTCTACATGGACCAGCTCAGAACAACATCCTGTAATATGGAATAGTATTTGGAGAAACAAGCACAATGAAAATGACTACAATAAACATAAGGGATGCAGTGGTTGAGTACTGTGCATTAATACAGGAGGCAGAGCGAAATAGTTCTTGAATATTGGCTTTGCAGTTTGTTTAAATTCCTCAGCATACAGAAGTGATCCCAGTTTCTCTCATTGTCCAAAGGAAGGGCAGAAGAAAATTTCATTGTTCCTCATTTAGTGGAGGTGGGTGTCATTGTTTGGCAGAATTGCATGTTGCCATGCTCGTCTTGAGTAGAAACAACATTCCGTGAATATTTATGGATGAATAGAAAACATATTTTTCAAATAGTGTAATTCTAATACAGTATATGTAGAAGCGTTGGAGTGCAAGTTCAGGATCACTTGGTATAGATGCTGATAATTGAAGGTTAGTGCATCTTTGCTAATGCTGATCTACATACCAACAGTACAGCTATCTTTCATATTTCTAAACAATGGCTTGGTAGTACAAAACTTGAATATTGCTGAAAAAGCTGTGCTGTTGAAGCTTTCCGTCTTGCACTCATCAGGACAGACGCAAGAATGCCAAATTTCAAAGGGAGCAACAATTTATACTGCATCAGAAAAGGGGTTGCTGATTGGTTGGCACGTCAACTCTGGTCGAGACATTACCATGGAAAATACACCAGGGGACTGTTGTCCTCCATGCTTCTGTTAATTTAAGAATGCAAAGCTTAGACATGTTTCTTTTGCCTGCGGAGGACAGGTCCTTGCGTATGAATATGTATAGCTTCTGGCCAGCATAAGTGAGCCACATTGCAAGCCTGGCTAATAATCCTAAATTGATTGTCAATGTAATTAGCGCACACGGGATTGTCAGCAAGAGTTGTCCAATCGTGGAATCACATGTAACGTTAGACATCATGTTTTGCGAATGCAGTCTGGTTGTGTACGGTCAGTGTTCTGCCTGTTGTGAACAGCTGAAGGGACATGCTGTTTGATACGATCGGCCAGTCGTTGGGACGTACAGCCTACGTACCTGGCATCGCACCAACACTGAAATTCATATACCACATTATTCATTTGTGTGGTAGGCAGAACCTCTTTTTGGCTTGATGGCAGACTAACGAGCTCCCTTTCCTTGCCGAGCTGGTTGAGAAATGCGGTAATGGGTTCTCTAGTACTGCCTACTGCAAGCCTACCTTCATTGGTCAACATACATGTTGGGTTTCCTACAGCTCCATGCGCTATAGATTGGCCTTGGTAATCTTGTAAATAGGCCCCGAGCCATTTGCTCACCTTGCAAGCTTGACGCCGAAATATGGCACATCAAAGCTATCCTGTGGGATATTGGCTACCCTGATTAGATCATTGCTCACTGTATATTGTGCACATATGGGCCTAAGGCCGCCATGCTTGGACCAGAAGAGTCGACTTTAAATTACCCTGGAAGGGTAAGGTAGCTCAAAAATATGAGCAGCAGGTGAAGCTAGGTCACCATTTCAAGCTGCTACTATGCAGTAGCAACACACATATTTTCCAGTAACGGGATGCTACTGTCAAGGCAAAGAGATGTTCTGCCTATCACGCAAAAGAGTAATGTATATGAATTTCAGTGCTGGTGCGATGCCAGGTCCATAGGCGGTATGTCCCAACGACAGGCAGATTGTATCAAACAGAACGTCCCTTTGGCTACTCGCAATAGGCAACGTACTGACCGTACTCAACCAGCCTGCATTTGCAAAGCTCAGAACATAATGTGTAACGTTAAATGTGATTCTGCGATTGGACAGCAATTGCTGAACAATCCTGAGTGTGTTAAGAATTACACTAACAACCAATTTAAGGCTATCGGTCAGACTCTCAATGCAGCTCGCTTATGCTTGCTAGAAGCTACATATATTCATATTCAGGATCTGTCCTCTGCAGACAGAAGGAACACGTCCAGACATTGCATCTTTTTTGAATTAACAAAAGCGTTGGAGACAGTAGACCCCTAGTGCATTCTCCATGGCAATGCATTGACCAATTGGCAGCCCCTTTTCTGATGCCGTTTAAATTGTTGCTCCCTTTGAAATTTGGCATTCTTGCATTTGACCTGATGAGTGCAAGACTAAAGGATTTGACAGCATGTCTTTTATTCAGTAATACATATATTTCTAAACATTTAGCTTTGAGATGTCATTTAGTGTTACAAAATATATGTACTTAAAATTTCAACTTCCCTTTACTTCTCAATTTAAAGATATTTATGTTGCTAATTATTAGCTGCTGGGCCAAACTACTTCTGAGGCTCCTTCTGCCCTTACGCTGAGTATCATCTTTCTCTAGTTTCTCTATCTCCCCTCATGCCCTCTCTGAGCACATCTTGTCCATGAGGGCCCATCTCTTGCTCCCTGGACCCTATTCCCACTAGACTACTGAACACCCAACTTCCCTTCCTGGTGTCCATGTAAGCTGACATTAACAGTTCTCTCCTCAAGTGCTGTCCTCTCCTTCAAATCTGCTGTCATCGCTTCTCAAAACAAAAAAACCCCTTGACTTCTCCATTCTTGCAAATTACCACCCTGTCTCCAACTTATCTTTCCTCTTGAGTTCTTTGAACATGTTGCCACTTCCCAAATCTGTGCACATCTCCGAAACTCTATGTTTGAACACCTGCAATCAGGTTTTTGCCCTGTCACAGTACCAAACAGGATGTCATCTGTAACTTTGGTAGCTGTGTGACTGTGTGCCAAAAGTAAACTATCTCTCCTCATTCTTCGGAACATAGAAAATGTAAAGTGCAGAAGGAGGCTATGTGGCCCATCATTTCAGTGCTGGCTGAAAAAAAGCTATTCAGCTGAATTCCACTTTCCAGTTCTTGCTCTGTAGGTTCTGACACTTCTAGTGCATATCCAAGTATTTTTCAAACACGAGTGAGGGTTTCTGCCTCTATCCCATTTCAGACAGTAAGTTCCAGAGCTCCACCATCCTTCGGGTGAAAAATTTCTTCTGTACTCCCCTTTAATCCTTCTGCCAGTTACTTTCAATTTATGCCCCCTAGTTATTGGCCTCCCTGCTAAGAGGAATAACTTCTTCCTAGCCTATCTAAGATGCTCCATTTTATACACCTCAGTTAAATCTCTCAGCCTCCTGTGTTCCAAAGAAAATAACCACAACCTATTCAGTCTTTCGTCCTGTCTCAAATTCTCCACTCCTGGCAACATCCTTATAAATCTCCTCTAGTATGATCACTTCCTTCCTGTACTACAGTGACAGGAATTGTATGCTGTACTCTAGGTGTGGCCGAACTAGTGTGTTATACAGGTCAAGCATAACCTCCCTGCTCTTATATTCTATGCCTTGGCTGATTAGGAAAATTATCCCGGATGTTGTCTTAAGCACCTCTATTTATCCTATTTTCAGGGATCTGTGGACATGTACTCCAAGGTCCCTCTGTTTCTCTTGTCCGAATCCTATCATTTATTATGTATTCCTTTTACTAGTTTCTTTCCTAGATGCATTATTTCATACTACTTTGGATTGAATTCCATTTGCCATTTTTTTGCCCACCTGACTGGTCCTTTGATATCTTCCTGCAAACTGCAGCTTTCTTCCTCACTATCAACCACACAACCAATTGTTGTCATTGGCAAACTTAATCATGCCCCTACATTTAAGTTTAAATCAGTGGTATATACCACAAAAAGCAAGGGACCCAGTATTGATCCTGCTGGAAACAGCTTTCCAGTCACAAAAACCCCATTGAGCGTTAGTCTTTGCTTTCTGCCACTGAGCCAATTTTGGATTCAACTTGCCCTGGGATCCTGTCGGCTTTTACTTTTCTGACCAGTCTGTTCTGTGACACCTTGTGTAAAAGACTTGCTAACATTCATGCAGACTGCATCAAATGTGCTACCTTCATTGACTTTCCTTCTCAAAAGGATTATATCAAGTTAGACACAACCTTCCCATAACAAATTCATGCTGACTGGCCTTGATTAATTTAGGCCTTTCTAAATGACGATTTATACTGTCTCAGATTTTTCCCCAATAATTCCAACATTGAGGTTAGGCTGGCTAGCCTGTAGATTCTTTGTCTATCCCTTCCCTTTTTAAGCAGTGCTATAATATTAGCAGTCCTCCAGCACCATGCTAGTAGCCAGAGAGGATTGGAAAATGTTGATCAGGGCCGCTGCTATTTTCTCCCTTGCTTCACTTAGCCTGGGATACATTTCATCCAGGCCGGGTGGTTTATCGACTGTCAAAAATGCTAAACCCCTTAATATTCCCCGTCTCGCTATGTTTATGCTATCCAGTATTTCACAATCCTCAACTACGATGACTGCATCGTTGTCCCCCACACCCCCCTCCTTGTGAAGACTGACACAAAAGTGTTCATTAGGTACTGTGCCCACCTCTTCCATTACCACACACACATTAGCTTTTGGATCTCTCAGCCCCACACTTTCCTTAGTTATCCTCTAGCTCTTTATGTATTTGGAAAATATCTTTGGGTTTTCCTCTATTTTACTTGCCAATATTTTTCATGTCCTCTTTGCTTTCCTATTTTCCTTTTTGATTTCACCCCTACACTTAGGCATTTGGCAGTATTGAGCTCTCGACACCTTGCATAAGCTTCCCTTTGTTACCGTATCCTACTCTGTATCCTCTTTGACATCTCGGGGTGATGGTCTGAATTTGAGAGTCCCACCCTTTTTCTTCATGGGAACATTTGTTCTGAACCTTCATTCTCCTCATTGAATGCCTGCCACTGCTGTGATACTGATTTGCCTTCAAGTATCTGTTTCCAGACCACTTTTGCCAAATCTCCAATTAATAAAATTGGCCTTTCCCCAATTTAAAACGTAATCTTGGTCTGTCTTTGTCCTTTGCCATAACTATGCTAAATCTAACTGAATTATGATCACTGCCACAAAAATAGTGTCCCACTGATGACCACTTCCACCTACCCAACTTAATTTCCTAAAACTAAGTCCAGAACTGCCCCTTTTTGTTGGACTTGGTATGTGCTGGTTTTTAAAAAAAAAAGTTCTCCTGAATGCATTTTTAGAATTCAGCATCTTTTACACTGATCTAATAGGATAGTTGAAGTCCCCTACTATTATTGCCCCATCATTTCTGCACACTCAGCCATTTGCCTACATATTTGCTCTTCTGTTGCCCTCTGACTGGGAGGCTGTAGTGCACTCAGCAATGTGATTGCCCCTTTTCTGTTGTTCAGTTGAACTCATGGCTTCATTTGATCCTTCTGGCATATCATCCCTCCTGTCACTGTTGCCGTAACCAATTTTGCATCTCTTACCCCCTCCCCCCAACCACTTTTTTTTATGCCTCACTATCAAAACTGAAAGCCCTGTAACCATGAATGTTCAGATGCTACTCTTGCCCTCCTTTCAGCCATGTTCCTGTAATAACTTATGCTATCATACTGCCACATATTCATCTATGCCCGAGTTCATCTCCCTTATTTATTAGGCTCCTTGCATTGACGTATATAACACTAATTACTGAGCAACTCCTTTGTCTGTTTTTCACCCATTGTTTTCCCTGCCTTGCAAACTTGCTTACTAATTTTCTGTCTTCACATTCCAACTTTGCTTCCCTTCTTTCTGAATCTGTGCTTGGGTTTCCATCCCCTGCCAAGCTTGTTTAACCCCTCTCCAGCCATTCTTGGTCTGTCTACAACCTTTGGTCAACCACACCACCCTCCTCCAATGCCTTTCCTCCATCGTCCAGCTAGGTGGGACTGAACTTGCCTGATTCCATTCTTATCTATCCAGTCGTAGCTAGAGAATCACCTACAGTGGCTTCTATTCCTGTTCCCATGCTTACCTCTGGTGTCCCTGCAAGGATCTGTCCTTTGCCCCCTGCTTTATTTCTCACCGACATGCTGCCCCTTGGAGATATCATCCGAAAACACAACAGCTAACACAACCCCTCCTCCACTGACTGCTTGTCCGACATCCAGTACTGGACGAGCAGAAATTTCCTGCAACATATTAGGAAGACCACAGCCAATGTCTTTGGTCTCTGCCACAGACTCCAACCCTCTCCCTGGCAACTGTCTGAGGCTGAACCAGACTTTTAGCAACTTCTGTGTCCTCTTGACTCCTGGGCTTTCAGCTGCATGTCTGTGCCATCACTAAGACGGTCTGTTTTCACCTCTGTAATATCACCAACTCTGACCTTACCTCATCTTAGCTGCTGCTGAAACTCATCCATACTGGGCTGGACTATTCGAATGCACTACTAACTGGCCCCTCTCATTCCACCCTCTGTAAACTTGAGGTCGCCCTAACTCACACCAAGTCCCGTTCACCCACCGTGCTTGCTGACTTACATTAGTGCCTGGTTAAGGAATACCTTAATTTAAAAAAAATTCTCATCCTTATTTTCAAATCCCTCCATGGCATTGCCAACCTATCTTTGAAATCTCAAGCTCAGCAACCCTCGGCGATCTCTCTGCTCCTCCAGTTCTGGCCACTTGTGCATCCTCTGTTTTAATCGTTCCGTCTTTGGTGGCCATGCTTTCAGCTGTCTGGGCCCTAATTCCTGGAATTGCCTTCCGAAGCACATCTCTCCATTTAAGATGCTCCTTAAAACCTACCTCTTTGAAGCTTTTGATCACCTGTACTAATATCTCGTGTCTGGGTATCAATTTTATTTGATAGCATCCCTGTGAAGTACCTTGGGACATTTCACTATATTAAAGGCACTATTTAAATACAAGTTATTAGCAGATCAATTACAGATTCTTTCTCTATGCCACTCTTTGCTTCACCACCCCCAGTGTTCAGTGGGTTAGCACACTGTTAATCTTGGATCTGAATGCAGCCTAGTCTGGTGGGATTGTTCTTGTTTTTTCTCTGGTTCTGTGTTAAAACAATTGTGAATTTTTGTGACAATTTCATTGTTAAAATTTTGCCATTAATTAAAATGATAACTGGTATGGGAAGTGATATTCGCAATGTTGTGATTGATTCCATCTCTTCTCCCTTTCCCAAACAAAAAAAAATAGCTCAGCTGGAATTGGGCAAATGCTGCCTTGGATTAATATCTCACCCAAAGGCACATTTCTTGGTGTCAGGCTCTGAAGTGAGGGTATTGCTTACTGAGATGACCTGACACTTCAAACTTGGGAACAGGGATGATGTCACTGAAGAGTGCATTATACTTAAAGTACGCTTCCAGTGAAGAGAACAAAATAATGCCCCAGTGCACTCAATGTTCATAGATCAAGGGTTTCAGCCAAATGTTTGTTCTAGGCTGCCTTCATCCAACAGTGCTGAAGTATTAAAAAGTAGAATTTTTCTGTAATTCAGAGAACTATGTATGTTTCTACGTTTAATGAAATTATGAACAAAATTTGTTCTGTATAGTGTAGTTTAAACTGGAGAAGCAGTGTAGAATGTTTGTAAACTAGGATTACAACAGAATCTGCAGTGGTGTTCAGGAGCAGAAGTTTCTGCAGGCCAAAATTTGATGCTGCAAAGTGCAACATGTTTCTCAAACAATGGCAGTAAAGGTTTGAGCTATTGTAATTATCAGAGCCTTGCAAATAAATGTTCTTGGTACTAACTGGTGTAAAGTCACATTTATAAACATGTTGCTAGAATTGATTTGGGGCAATTCAAGTAAAAGTGCACTTTAAAAATCGAGAAAGTTTTTCAGCTGCAAAATGCTTACAAATCTGCGAGATCTGTAACCTCATTGTCATATGAGGCCAACTTGTCATTAAGTTTCATATAAATATCCTCTGATTTTTACAGTTGGTGAAAACCATTTTGAAATTGGTCAACATCCTAATTTTGCTGAAGTTGACTTGTCTTCTGTTTCTAAGGGGAGAGACTCCAAAAGTTAGAATATGTTGATGCTTTCTCCATTAATTCAGTCCATTTGCACTTGAGGTTATTTGAGGTTAGCATGACAGCCAATGCTAAGAATAAACCTGACGTCAAAATAAATTGGCAAGGAAAGTGAAGAGCCAGCCAGAATGCCATGTCCAGCCAGTAGTGTATAGTCAGCTTATTGCACAGCTCTTGTTATCTGAAAGAGCTTGGCACTTGGGAGTTTCTTGTACACAAGCAAACTCCCTCAGCAGACATATTTACATATTTACAACAGTGTGCATTTCCAAATGGTATCGCTAGTCGTACAGAGGCTTCTAGAGATGTTTACAGTTGAATATTTAATAAGTGGTGCTCAGAGCTGCTGCTTTGTTTAGTTTTGCTGCTTTAGGTAATAGCTTGGACTGTTTGAAGGTTTTTATCTTGCCCCACTCCTGTGACTCATAAATGTTTACTTTCCAGTGGGTCAGCGATGCCTATTGAAAAATGCATAGACATGAGCAATTTGTATGAGAGTAAGCATGCAAGATAATGGCATAGCAAAGCCATGGATTGGTTTTGTTTTGTTGATATGATCTAATCAAATTCACAGTACTAAAATGTATTGGAGTGTTATATTTTCTCATGCCTCTTCTGCTACTGCTTATATATTTCAATTGTGGTATAAATTGAATAAATAGCTTGAGTGGTTAAAGTGATGCTGCAGTACTATGACTGTTGGCCAATCCCACCACAGCAGTATGGTCAGAGCTTATACACACTGGCAACACTGATGGCCTGTTCCCTGGCTAATCTTGGTACGTTGTTAAACCAAGCAAGTTACATGGCCAAGTTGTACCACGTGCAACACGTTATTCAAGCCATGGTTCAGATTCCTGTTACTGGATCAAAACTTAGCAAACTGTGAAAGCTCTTTAACAGTTTAAAAGTCTGCTGCTAAAATCATTTGATTTGCCACTTTCTTTGTCTAAATATTGTGAACTCCAACTAATTAACCATTTATTTAGGGGCTTTACCCACCATGTTGGAAACATTGGTGAAATTTTGGCTACTATTTCTCCACTAATGCAAGATACTAAAACAATTAATTTAGTTGCCAAAAGGTGCTAGCTAGCTAATGTCCAATGTGTAATCAGCTGTAATAAAAACAAAAAATGCTGGAAATATTCAGGTCTGGTAGGACCTGTGGAAAGAAGATCATCGATCTGAAATGTTCAGTTTCTTTCTTCACAGATGCTGCCTGACGGGAGCATTTCCAGCGTTTTCTGTTTCAGATTTGCAGCATCTGCAGTTCTTCTGTGTTCCTAGTTATAACTTTTCTTGAAAGAAGTCTTTACATTTGATGTGTACTGTGAACAAATCTGTGCTTGAATAAATCAGTAGGGTAACTGTTTTCAAGCTGGATCCTTGTAGCCCACTGTTTGCGTGTTTATTTTTTGGTAAACCACAAATCTCTATTCCTTGTATTTCAGTCAGTTAACAGAAGTTTACTGCAAGTCCTCGCTGGTTCTGCCAGACAAGTCAATAAGCTGGTCCACAACTACATGTTACCAGTAGGAATGGGTGAAATCATTGTCCTGAAATCCAAAACAATCTGAATTTGGACTGCTTTTCTAGGTGGTCCTAAGATTACAGTCACCCTATTACAATGAAGTTCAGGTTGGTTCAGTGTATTGATTTTCATTCCCACCCACCTTCCCTCTCCGGGAAACATCTTTTTGTGAAACTGGATCTGATCGACTTGCGTGAATTTGGATTTGTTCAGATAAAGTAATTGATAAGAGTTTGAGTCTCTAGTGTGTAGTTGCCCCAGTATGAAGAAATCAACCTTTTTAGCAGTAGCATAGTTATGCAGTTGAGCTCTTCTCTGACCCTCCTGTTGATATGTATGTTCGTATGTATCAGCTCACAATACAACACTTATGGCTGAAGTGAAATTGATGTTTTCAAGTTAATTAATAACTTACAAAAAAATTTAAGTGTGGAACTACTTTCCTGTGTTTTTCATTCACAGAATGCTGCACAGATATGAAATTTTGACTGTACAAGAAAGAAAATAGGGCAAACCTAAGCAGGTTGATGGTGTCTTTGGAGAATGCTAAATTTGTACTTAGGTGGTGAAAGGGTTGCATCAAATTACAGTGTGGCCATTACTGTCAGGGTTTGGCACTAACATTCAACTGCATGATGCACTCATTTCTAGGCTGTTTGTTCAGTGACACATTAATTCCAAGGTGATTGAGAGGGAGTGACACAAGCTTTTTTCATTGGTGGCATGAAGATCTGGTTCGATGAATAAACTGTCCAGCTGAAATGAGTTGCTCTTTCTTCAGTTTAACTTTTGGCTAACAGGTTTTTAACATTTCAGCATTGTGTGCGCCTCCAGGTAAGAAACAAAAGGGGTAGGAGATTAGGAGATGGTGAGTATCAGTCTGACGATGTCCTACCTGATATGTTTGCATTGATCATTTTGGTGACTTAAGAACTGGAACTTAATGCCAGCGTTAGGAGCACTTGACCCCACATTGGAAGGTTGAGAGAATCTGAGTTGCCTGTTAATCCAGTTCATTTGTTATAATTCAGCTTGAATTGCACCTCATACTTGCTGACCAGAGTGAAATTGACAACTGGTGTGGGGAAGCCCATTCCCAGATAGTTCCACTGGAGGAGGATGAGTGATGGGTGAGATGCAAACCAAACCATAATAACAGCTGAGATGATACCATTCTAAAGTTTAATCGTTGCCAGTTACAGACCTTAAAGTATGAGAGTTTTGGGTCATGCAGTTTGTAACTGAGTACCCAAGTGTTTGTGTTGATCCTTGTGTTGCTTAGTTAAGAATCCTGCCCCTGGTTGTTAGTGATGGCTGCCTGGCATAGTTATATTTCCTGTAACTACAGTTGTTGCAGATGAGAATCTTTGAAAAATCTTACTGGTTGTAACTGGTTAATCTCAGCACAGGTTTTCTCTGCAATTACATGCCTCATCCTGTTCTTTTTTTGTTAAGGTTAATGTTCATGAAGAAAAGAAATGTGGAAGAAGTCAATTGACAAGTTTTGTGTAATAATTGAAGCTCAGGAATAAGTGAAGCTGAATTGGGGAAAAAAAAAGAATGCATGCTAAAAAAAAAAAGACACGAAGTCCCACAAATAGAATGTGTGCAGTGTGTGAAGTGGGAAGATGAACCAAGTGAGAATTTGAAACTGAAGAATGAAGAAAAGAAATAGAATGAAGTTAAGATCAGAAGTATCTGGAATCAGAAAGCACTACGCTAAGTAATTTCTAGTCTGTTTACGTGTACGTGCGGGGCTTGCGGTAGTCTCACGAAACCTTGAGTGAAACTTCACTTGAGGTACTTTTTATTTTTGAGTGAAATTTGGTAAGAAGTAAGTGAGCATGAAGACAAGTTTAGCTTCTTGAATACTTTCACATGCCAGAACTTTTAATTTTGGATTGAATTGTAATATCTTAAATTCACTCAAATCGTTTAGCTAACGTAAGCCCGTACCTGTATATTGTACTGAAAAAGAAAAATGCATGCACTGTACAAACCAAGGTAGAAGAATACACCGTAGGGCTGTTAGTGCATTCTAGGAAAGTATTTAATGCCTGGGCAATCCTAATTGAAACTGCACGGGCTAAACAGTGGGATACAAGATAGGTTGCCTGTTTATTCCAGTTCAGATACTTTGAGTTTAATCAGGTTATACTTAAATAGAACTATCTTTTAAACTTTCTAAAAATTTAATATATTTATCTTTGCATATAGGATTCGCGTTCCCCTTCTAAATCACCAAGTGGAAGTCTACATGGATCTGGCAAGTCTGCCAGCCAGTCTCCAGCAAATTCTGCTGAGCGCTCCCATTCCAGGGATGGGTCAAGGCACTCCAGGTCCAAGTCACGATCTCGCTCGAGATCCAAATCTAGGTAAATGACTTGTTTGTTTGTTGGTTGTACTTTGCAACTTCACATCACAAGTTTTTTTTGGTCATAATACTTCATCTGGCTGTGTCTTTTGCTTCATTATACCTGCTACTGTAGTTCACCTAGGAAGTTCAGACAGTGGAGCATGGAGGAAATTTCTACTGCAACAATGCAATTGGTTGCTTTACATGGAGAAGCTGTTCAGAGTATTCAGGAAAGACAGCAAAAGAAAGAAGGGGTGATGGCTGTATTGATCAAATTCTAAAAGGTGTGTAGGAACTGTGACTGGGCGTATATGGGCACAGATCATTGAAGGTGGCAGGGCAGCTTGAAAAGGCAGTTAATAAGATATACAGGATCCTGGGCTAAATAGAGGCATAGAGTACAAACGCAAGGAAGTTAGAATTAGAACATTACAGCGCAGTACAGGCCCTTCGGCCCTCGATGTTGCGCCGACCTGTGAAACCATCTGACCTACACTATTCCATTTTCATCCATATGTCTATCCAATGACCACTTAAATGCCCTTAAAGTTGGCGAGTCTACTACTGCTGCAGGCAGGGCGTTCCATGCCCCTACTACTCTCTGAGTAAAGAAACTACCTCTGACATTTGTCCTATATCTATCACCCCTCAACTTAAAGCTATGTCCCCTCGTGTTTGCCATCACCATCCGAGGAAAAAGACTCTCACTATCCACCCTATCTAACCCTCTGATTATCTTATATGTCTCTACTAAGTCACCTCTCCTCCTCTTCTCCAACGAAAACAACCTCAAGTCCCTCAGCCTTTCCTCGTAAGACCTTCCCTCCATACCAGGCAACATCCTAGTAAATCTCCTCTGCACCCTTTCCATAGCTTCCACATCCTTCCTATAATGCGGTGACCAGAACTGCACGCAATACTCCAGGTGCGGCCTCACCAGAGTTTTGTACAGCTGCAGCATGACCTCGTGGCTCCGAAACTCGATCCCCCTACTAATAAAAGCTAACACACCATATGCCTTCTTAACAGCCCTATTAACCTGGGTGGCAACTTTCAGGGATTTATGCACCTGGACACCAAGATCTCTCTGTTCATCTGCACTACCAAGAATCTTCCCATTAGCCCAGTACTCTGCATTCCTGTTACTCCTTCCAAAGTGAATCACCTCGCACTTTTCCGCATTAAACTCCATTTGCTATCTCTCAGCCCAGCTCTGCAGCCTATCTATGTCCCTCTGTACCCTACAACATCCTTCGGCACTATCCACAACTCCACCGACCTTAGTGTCATCCGCAAATTTACTAACCCACCCTTCTACACCCTCTTCCAGGTCATTTATAAAAATGACAAACAGCAGTGGCCCCAAAACAGATCCTTGCGGTACACCACTAGTAACTAAACTCCAGGATGAACATTTGCCATCAACCACCACCCTTTGTCTTCTTTCATTTAGCCAATTTCTGATCCAAAGCTCTAAATCACCTTCAACCGCATACTTCCGTATTTTCTGCAATAGCCTACCGTGGGGAACCTTATCAAACGCCTTACTGAAATCCATATACACCACATCCACTGCTTTACCCTCATCCACCTGTGGTCACCTTCTCGAAAAACTCAATAAGGTTTGTGAGGCACGACCTACCCGTCACAGAACCGTGCTGACTATCGCTAATGAACTTATTCTTTTCAAGATGATTATAAATCCTGTCTCTTATAACCTTTTCCAACATTTTACCCACAACCGAAGTAAGGCTCACAGGTCTATAATTACCAGGGCTGTCTCTACTCCCCTTCTTGAACAAGGGGACAACATTTGCTATCCTCCAGTCTTCCGGCACTATTCCTGTCGACAATGACGACATAAAGATCAAGGACAAAGGCTCTGCAATCTCCTCCCTAGCTTCCCAGAGAATCCTAGGATAAATCCCATCTGGCCCAGGGGACTTATCTATTTTCACACTTTCCAAAATTGCTAACACCTCCTCCTTGTGAACCTCAATCCCATCTAGACTAGTAGCCTGAATCTCAGTATTCTCCTTGACAACATTTTCTTTCTCTACTGTAAATACTGACGCAAAATATTCATTTAACACTTCCCCTACCTCCTCTGATTCCACACACAACTTCCCACTACTATCCTTGATTGGCCCTAATCTAACTCTAGTCATTCTTTTATTCCTGATATCCCTATAGAAAGCCTTAGGGTTTTCCCTGATCCTATCCGCCAATGACTTTCTCGTGTCCTCTCCTTGCTCTTCTTATCTCTCCCTTTAGATCCTTCCTGGCTAGCTTGTAACTCTCAAGCGCCCTAACTGAGCCTTCACGTCTCATCCTAACATAAGCCGCCTTCTTCCTCTTGACAAGCGCTTCAACTTCTTTAGTAAACCACGGCTCCCTCGCTCAACAACTTCCTCCCTGCCTCACAGGTACATACTTATCAAGGACACGCAGTAGCTGCTCCTTGAATAAGCTCCACATTTCGATTGTTCCCATCCCCTGCAGTTTCCTTCCCCATCCTACGCATCCTAAATCTTGCCTAATCGCATCATAATTTCCTTTCCCCCAGCTATAATTTTTGCCCTGCGGTATATACCTGTCCCTGCCCATCGCTAAGGTAAACCTAACCGAATTGTGATCACTATCACCAAAGTGCTCACCTACATCTAAATCTAACACCTGGCCGGGTTCATTACCCAGTACCAAATCCAATGTGGCATCGCCCCTGGTTGACCTGTCTACATACTGTGTCAGAAAACCCTCCTGCACTCACTGGACAAAAACTGACCCATCTAAAGTACTCGAACTATAGTATTTCCAGTCAATATTTGGAAAGTTAAAGTCCCCCATAACAACTACCCTGTTACTCTCGCCCCTGTCGAGAGTCATCTTCGCTATCCTTTCCTCTACATCTCTGGAACTATTTGGAGGTCTATAAAAGACTCCCAACAGGGTGACCTCACCTCTCCTGTTTCTAACCTCGGCCCATACTACCTCAGTAGACGAGTCCTCAAACGTCCTTTCTGTCGCTGTAATACTCTCCTTGATTAACAATGCCACACCCCCCCCCCCCCCCCCCCCCTCTCTTTTACCATCTTCTCTGTTCTTACTGAAACATCTAAATCCCGGAACCTGCAACATCCATTCCTGCCCCTGCTCTACCCATGTCTCCGAAATGGCCACTACATCGAGATCCCAGGTACCAACCCATGCTGCAAGCTCACCCACCTTATTCCAGATGCTCCTGGCGTTGAAGTAGACACACTTTAAACCAGGTTCTTGCTTGACAGTGCCCTCTTGCGTCCTTGTAACCTTATCCCTGACCTCACTACTCTCAACATCCTGTACACTGGCACTACATTTTAGGTTCCCATTCCCCTGCTGAATTAGTTTAAACCCCCCCGAAGAGCACTCGCAAATCTCGCCCCCCCCCAGGATATTGGTACCCCTCTGGTTCAGGTGAAGACCATCCTGTTTGTAGAGGTCCCACCTACCCCAGAAAGAGCCCCAATTATCCAGGAAACCAAAACCCTCCCTCCTGCACCATCCCTGCAGCCACGTGTTCAACTCCTCTCTCTCCCTATTCCTCGCTTCGCTATCACGTGGCACGGGCAACAACCCAGAGATAACAACTCTGTTTGTTCTCGCTCTAAGCTTCCACCCTAGCTCCCTGAATTTCTGTCTTAAATCCCCATCTCTCTTCCTAACTATGTCGTTGGTGCCTATGTGGACCACGACTTGGGGCTGCTCCCCCTTTATAAAACGTTGGTTCGGCCTCAGCTGGAGTATTGTGTCCAGTTCTACGTACCACACTTTAGAAAGGATGTGGCTTTGGAGAGGGCGCAGAAAAGATTTATGAGAGTGGTTCCAGTGATGAAGGACTTCAGTTACATGAATTGATTGGAGAAGTTGGAGTTCTTGAAGTTTGAGAGGAGATTTGATAGCGGCATTCAAAATCGCGAGTGATCTAGATAGAGTGGATAGGGAGAAACTGTTCCCATTGGCAGAAGGGTTAAGAACCTATTTAAGGTAAATGGCAGAAGAATCAAGGATGACATGAGGGGAAAAACTTTTTTCTGGAGTATGTTTAGGCTCTGGAATGCACCGCCTGAGAGTGTGGTGGATGCAGATTCAATCATGGCTTTCAAAAGGGAATTGAGTAAGCACTTGAAGAGAAAGTTGGTAGGGAAAAGGACCAGGTCCTGGGACTAGCTGAGTTGCTCTTGTAGAAAGCCAGCATAGGCATGACTGGCTGCATGACCTCTTTCTGTTCTGTAACCATTCTAAGTGGACCATGTGTCCATGGGAGAGCACTTATTTTATTTTTTATTTTAGAGATACAGCACTGAAACAGGCCCTTCTGCCCACCGAGTCTGTGCCGACCAACAACCACCCATTCATACTAACCCTACAGTAATCCCATATTACCTACCGCCTACCTACACTAGGGACAATTTACAATGGCCAGTTTACCTATCACCTGCAAGTCTTTGGCTGTGGGAGGAAACCGGAGCACCCGACGAAAACCCACGTGGTCACAGGGAGAACTTGCAAACTCTGCACAGGCAGTACCCAGAATCGAACCCGGGTCCCTGAAGCTGTGAGGCTGCGGTGCTAACCACTGCGCCACTGCCACTTGTGTCAGAGTGATCGTCTTATAAGGTTTAGGTCATAAGGCAGAAAAGCACGAATGATGAGGTAGAACGGCTAGGTTGGAAGAGGGTTGATTTCAATGAGCTGAGAAGGGATCTAGTCAGAATAACATGGAACCAAAGACTGACAGGAAAACGAATGGAACAGCAGGTTATCTTCTAAGGAAGAGATGCTTGAGCTACAGGTTAGATACGTTGCAACAAGGGTGAAAGGTAGGGGAATCAAAAACGGCTCCTTGGTTGATAAGGGGGTAGAGATTATGATGAAACAAAAAAAAGAGGGTGTATGATGTATGTCAGTTGAATTTTTTAAGCAAGGACCAGGCCAAGTACAATAAGCTGCGAGGGAAGATGAAGTGGAAAATAATACTGGCAGAGAGAATGAGAATTGAATGGCTGTCAACATCAAAGGGAACCCAAAAATCATCATCTGGCATGTAAATAGTAAGTGGATAGTAATAGGTGGCGTGGGGCCTATTCAGGACAGCGAGGGTAATATGTGCTTCGAGGCACAGGGCAAGGCTAGAATACTTAATGAGTATTTTGTATCGGTGTTTACTAATGCAGAAGCTGACAAAATGTCAGAAGTGGTGAGATTAGAGGCAATGGCTAGGGTAAAAGTTGAGAGTGAGGATGTACTGAAAAGGCTGACTATGCTTGGGTTAGATAAGTCAACTGATCTGTTAGGCTTGTATCTCAGGTTGCTAAAGGGGGTGGAGATAGCAGAAGGGCGCGTCATAATTTTCTAATCTTCCCTCGATATGGGGAAGATACCAGAGGATTGGAGCATGGCAAGTGAGATACCCACATTCGAGAAAGGGTGCAAGGACGGTCCTAGCAACTACAGGCCAATTAGTTTAACATCAGTGGTGGGTAAGGTTTTAGAAACAATCAGGGAAAAAATCAACAGGCAGTTGGAGAAGTTGCAGTTAATTAAGGATAGCCAGCACCGATTTGTAAAAAGCAGATCATGTTTGACTAATCTGATTGAACTATTTGATGCAGTGACAAGATTGATGAAGGGTATGCAGTGGGTGTTGTCTATATGGATTTTAAGAAAGTGTTTGATAACTAGCCTTTTATATGATACTTTAAGAAAATTGAGGTCAATGAAATAGGAGGGTCAGTGTCCAATTGGATTAAAAAATTGACTTAAAGACAGGAAACGGTGAGTTGTAAATGGTTTTACAGACTGAAGGACTCGAGGGTCAGTGCTAGGACCACTGCTTTTTTTTTTGCGCTTATGTAAATGACTTGGAATACAGAGTAGAATTTCAAAATTTGCTAATGTTAGCATACTTGGAGGAGTGGCAGACAGTGAAGATGCAACGAACTGCCTGCAACAGGACATAGACTAGCAGAATGGACATGTGGCAGATGGAATTTACTACAGAAAAGTGTGAGGTGATGTAAAAAGGGTTAGGGTGAAGCAATGCAGAGTGATAATGACTTGGAACTTGCTGCCCACAAAGGTGGTGGAATTGGAGACAATTGATTTCAAAAGGAAATTGGATGGGTACTTAAAGGAAATAAACTTTCAGGGCTATGGGGATAGAGTGGAGGAGTAGGGCTGACCGGATAGCTCTAAGAGCTGGCATGGACTCGATGGGCTGAATGGCCTCATGTTGTAAATTACTCAGCCATATTTAAAACTTACAATTGATCTAGCATCAATTGCTGTTTGTAGAAGTGTTCAAAACTACTTCTATCCTTTGTGTAGAATGTTTCCTAATTTCACTCCTGAAAGGTTGAGCTCTAATTTTTGGACTATGCCCCTAGTCTTGGACTTCCCAACCAATGGAAATAATTTCATTCTCTATATCTTATCTGTTCCCCATAATATTTTGAAAACTAAAATTACATCGCCCCATAGCTGGTTGCAAGTTTCTTTTTCATACTCCTTTTTTGTAGCTCTTGCTATTTGTTGTCACAGTTTGCTGTTCTCAAAGTACAAAGGTTACCTGGCTCAGATGGGGTGCATCGGGGGAAAGTAATGGTGGAAATTACTTCGGCTCTGGCCCCAATTTTCTAATCCTCTCTAGATATGGCAGAGGTGCCAGAGCACTGGATGACAAATGTTACACTCCTCTTCAAAAAAAAAAGAGGATAAACCTGATAATTTATAGGCAGTAAGGATAACATCAGCTATGGGAAAAGAGACAAAAAGCTGGACCAAAATTAATTAATACCTAGAAAGGTATAGGCTAGTAGATGAAAGTCAGCACAGATTTGTTAAAGGCAAATTATTTTTGACTAGCTTGATCCACATTTAATCAAGTAACAGAGGTCAATGAGGGTAACGTTGATGTTTTGTACATCTACTTTCAAAAGGCATTCGATAAAGTATCACTTGTTAGCAAAATTGGAGCACGTGGGATTAAAGGGACATTGATGGTGTGGATATCAAGTTGGTTAAGGGACAGAAAGCAAAGTAGTGGTGAATGGTCGGTTGTTCTTCAGACTGGACAAATGTATATAGTAGTGTTCTCCAGGGGTTGGTATAAAAATGAGCCATAGTTTTGACATTGATGACCTGGACTTAGGTATTCAGGTGAAATTTCAAATTTTGCAGATGCTTTAATTGGAGAGGTGATCATAATTTAAGTTTCTTCAAATTAACTGCCAGCCCTGCTTGTGGAAATTAACTATTTGTTTGGGATGACAGGTCCTTTAAGTCAAAGTATATCCAGTATTTAGTTCCCATTGCAGGACGCTGCTCCTTTTTGAGTATATCTCTAATCTCTGGAAAAATGGAAACATGTTACCATTTTGTTTTGTAAAAAAAAAACTAACTAAATTGGGTCTCCTTACCACCTTATCTACTATGTTGACTGGGGCAAGCTGTCTTGTCCTGGAGTAGCTATTGATTCTGTATTGGGACTGGGTTGAAGGACAGCCTGGAATTACCTGATCCTAGCAACGCATGGTACTGATTTGAGGTTATGGTATTTGAAGTGAATGGAGTCGATCTGGTATACACCCCATCAGTAATATTTCAAAGTGGCTTTGGAAGAGAGACCTGAAAAGGCACATTTGAAGGCTTCAAAGAAAGCATGTGGTTTTTTTCCTTAATAAATATTGAAGGAATAATTAAAATAATGTGCTCTTTGCACCTCAACTTCCCTCCACTCTTCAGAATAACAGCTGTTTGCACCTTACAGGAAAACTAATAGTTCATTGATTCTGCAGGTCTGTATCCCGGAGGAGTTCTCGCAGGCGTTACTCAAGATCTCGATCCCGATCTCGTTCTCGCCGCAGGAGATCCAGGAGCAGGTCCTATAGTCCTGATTATAGGCGTCGTCGCAGCCATAGCCGATCTCCCATGTCAAATAGGAGGCGTCATATTGGCAATCGGGTATGAGCCAAATCTACATTTTTTTTTGGAGTCCTGTGTTCCCTTTGGAATATTATGTAGTATAAACAGCACTACAACAGGCCATTTAGAACCATAGAGCCATTACAGCACAGAAGGAGGTCATTCAGCCCATCGTGTCCATGCTGGCCGAAAAAACTAGAGCCCAATCTAATCCTACCTTCCAGCACCTGGTCCATAGTCTTGCAGGTTACTGCACTTCAGGTACCTTTTAAAAGAATTGAGGGTTTCTGCCTTCTCCACAGTGCCTGGCAGTGAATTTCAGACACCCACCACCCTCTAGGTGAAAAAGTTTTTTCACGTCCCCTCTAATCCTTCTACCAATCACCTTAAATCTGTGTGCCAACTTATTCGTGCCAGTGCCTTATGCTCCACAAAAGATTCCTCCTACCTGTCTCCATGTAACCTCAACTAATATTCCCTTCTCCCTGATATGGCCCTGGAAATAGTAGATGCGCTGCTGGTCATTTTTCAAAATTCTGTAGACTCTAGAACAGTTCCAACGATCGGATGGTAGCTAATGTTTCCCCACTATTTAAAAAAGGAGGTAGAGAGAAAGCTGGGAATTATAGACTGGTTAGCCTGACATCAGTAGTGAACAAAGAAAATTACAGCACAGGAACAGGCCCTTCGGCCCTCCAAGCCTGCGCCGATCCAGATCCTCTATCTAAACATGTCGCCTATTTTCTAAGGGTCTGTATCTCTTTGCTTCATGCCCATTCATGTATCTGTCTAGATACATCTTAAAAGGCGCAATCGTGCCCGCGTCTACCACCTCCGCTGGCAACGCGTTCCAGGCACCCACCACCCTCTGCGTAAAGATCTTTCCACGCATATCCCCCCTAAACTTTTCCCCCCTCACTTTGAACTCGTGACCCCTAGTAATTGAATCCCCCACTCTGGGGGAAAAAGCCTCTTGCTATCCACCCTGTCTATACCTCTCATGATTTTGTACACCTCAATCAGGTCCCCCCTCGGCCTCCGTCTTTCTAATGAAAATAATCCTAATCTACCCAACCTCTCTTCATAGCTAGCGCCCTCCATACCAGGCAACATCCTGGTGAACCTCCTCAGCACCCTCTCCAAAGCATCCACGTCCTTTTGGTAATGTGGCGACCAGAACTGCACGCAGTATTCCAAATGTGGCCGAACCAAAGTCTTATACAACTGTAACATGACCTGCCAACCCTTGTACTCAATACCCCGTCCGATGAAGGAAAGCATGCCGTATGCCTTCTTGACCACTATTGACCTGCGTTGCCACCTTCAGGGAACGATGGACCTGAACACCCAAATGCTGGGGAAAATGCTGGAGTCCATTATAAAAGAATTAATAGCAGAGCACTTGGAAAACAGTGACAGGATCGGACAAAGTCAACATGGATTTATGAAAGGGAAATCATGCTTGACAAATCTACTGGAATTTTCTGAGGATGTAACTAGTAGAATAGATAAGGGAGAACCAGTGGATGTGATGGATTTGGACTTTCAGAAGGCTTTCGATAAGGTCCCACCTAGATTAGCATGCAAAAGTAAAGCACATGGTATTGGAGGTAAGGTACTGACATGGATAGAGAACTGATTGGCTGACAGGAAACAAAGAGTAGGAATAAACTGGCATTTTTCTGAGTGACAGGCAGTGATTAGTGGGGTACCGCAGGGATCAGTGCTAGGACCCCAGCTATTCACAATATATATTCATGATCTAGATGAGAGAATTAAATGTAATATATCCAAGTTTGCAGCCGACACAAAGCTGGGTGTGAGTGTGAACTGTGAGGAGGATGCAGAGAAGCTCCTGTGTGTTTTGGACAGTTTGAGTGAATGGACAGATGCAGTATAATGTGGCTAAATGTGAGGTTATCCATTTTGGTGGCAAAGACAGAAAGGCAGATTATTATCTGAATGGCGATAGATTGGGAAAGGGGGAGGTGCAGTGAGACCTGGGTGTCCTTGTGCACCAGTCGCTGAAGGCAAGCAGGCAGTTAAGAAGGCAAATGGTATGTTGGCCCCTCATGAGGAATCTCCTAGAAACCTACAAAATTCTAACAGGACTGGACAGACTAGATGCAGGAAGGATGTACCCGATGACAGCATCCAGGACTAGGGTTACAGTCTAAGGATACGGGGTAAACCATTCAGGATTGAGATGAGAGATTTCTTCACCCAGAGAGTGGTGAGCCTGTGGAATTCTCTACCACGGAAAGCAGTCAAAGCCAAATCATTAAATATATTCAAGAAAAAGTTCTTGTATAGATATAGTTCTTAGGGCTAATGGGAACAAGGGATACGGGGAGAAAGTGGGAACAGGTTTACTGAGTTTGGATAATCAGCCATGATTGTATTGTGTTGCGGAGCAGGCTCGAAGAGCCGAATGGCTGCCTATGCTAATTGCCTCAATTACTCTGTTAGTGAGTTTCACATTATAACCAGAAGTTTCTCCTGAATTCCTTATTAGATTTATTAATGACTGTCTTGTAATATTGCCACTAGCTGTGGTATTGCTTGCAATTAGAAACTTCTGTCTACCCTATCAAACCCTTTCATAATAAAGAACTTCATCAGGTCACCGCTCAGTTGACTTTTGTTTGCTAGGTAAGATAGCTTGTTTAATCTTTCCTAATAGTTATGTTTAGTTTAGTTTCGAGATACAGCACTGAAACAGGCCCTTCGGCCCACCGAGTCTGTGCCGACCATCAACCACCCATTTATACTAATCCTACACTAATCCCATATTCCTACCACATCCCCACCTGTCCCTATATTTCCCTACCACCTACCTATACTAGGGGCAATTTATAATGGCCAATTTACCTACCAACCTGCAAGTCTTTTGGCTTGTGGGAGGAAACCGGAGCACCCGGAGAAAACCCACGCAGACACAGGGAGAACTTGCAAACTCCACACAGGCAGTACCCAGAATCGAACCCGGGTCGCTGGAGCTGTGAGGCTGCAGTGCTAACCACTGCGCCGCCCTTCAGTTCGGGTATCGTTCTAGTAAATCTTTCTTGTAACCTTCTGCAGGCAGGACTCCCAAGTGTGGTTTAACTGTGGTTCTATACAAATTTAGCATTCATTTCAAGAGGGACAGAATTACGTTAGTGTGCTTGGTTTGCTTTTTTTATAGCCTTATTCACTTGCTTCCATCCAAATAGTTGAATGTAAATTAACTATTAAATTAACGACCGTAGTCCCAGCACTGATCCTTGTGGAACACTACTTTGCACCTTTTGGCAGTCTGAGTAACTACCTTTAACCCTGCCTATTTTCTGTTTTGTAGCCTGCTTGCAATCCATTCTGTTGGTTACCACTGCCTCCTTGTTCTGACCTTAGTGATGAGTCTATTATGCTGTACCTTATCAAAGGCTTATTGAAAAGCCAAATATTTTACATCTGTTGCATTATCCTTATCTACCCTTGCTATTTTTCCTTTTGGAATCTATGCTGACTATTTTTAGTTCCTAGATGCTTTTCTATTACAACTTTGCATAAGAATAATATCTTTCCTATCATAGATGTTAAGCTTATTGGTCTGTAGTGCCCTATAGTGCAGTCTCCCTTTTGAAATATCAGAATCACATTAACTTGTCCTTCGGTCCTCTGGCACTATTCCCTTTTCTAATGGGTTTTTATATATCTGTAATAGTGTCTCCACTATCTTCTCCCTACTACTTTTGATGTGAATGGATGCAAGGGAATAGTCAGTTCTAGAGGTGATAAAGGCATGAATGAGGGTTTCAGCAGCCGATGAGCTGCTAAAGTGGGGGCAAAGTCAGATGATATGGAGGCAGAAAATGATGGCGAAGGTATGTGGTAGGAAGCTCATCTTGGGGTCAAATTTGGCAACATTATTGCAAACTGTTGCCAGGGAAGAAGGATGGAGTTGTAGAGTACAGAGTTTGGAGCAGTGATTGAAGACAATGGCATCAGTCTTCCCAGTATTTAATTGGAGGAAAATTCTGCTTATTCAGTACTGGATGTTGGGTAAGCAGTCGGATAACTTAGCAACAACTGAGGAGTCGAGAGAGGGAGGTGAAGTAGAGCTGTGTTGTCACTCTACGTGTGGAAAACTAAAGCTGCGTTTTTGCATGATGGTGGCCAGAGAATCATGTACAATAGCTTCTTATCCCTCTCCTGCATCTTTACCTCTGGTGTCCCCCAAGGATCTATCCTCGACACCCCCCCAAACTTCTTTTCTGATCTACATGCTGCCCCTCGGCAACATTAGGTAGATAAGAATGATACCAGGTGAATGCAGTCTCACCCAGCTGGGTAACTGGAGAGGCTTTGGAGGAGGATGGTGTGATCAGTTGTGTCAGAGACTGCAGACAGGTCAAGAAGGAGAAGGAGGGTAAGTTCACCTTTGTCACATTTATGACTTTAAGAGCTGTTCGGTTCCATGGAGAGGCCAAAACGTAATGGGAGAGATTCAAACATGGAGTTCCTGCAAAGATGGGCACGGACTTTGAGAAAGGAAAGGGAAGTTGGAGATGGGGCGTTACTTTGCAAGGGCAATGGCTCAAGGGTTGATTTGAGGACATTAAGAACAGTGCCTGTGTAAGAACAGTGACTGCATTTCAAAATTAGGTGTTTGCATAGCTCTTTGAGATGTCGTGGCAATACGATACAGGTACAAATTCTTTTCGTAAGGTTTTGTATGCGTTGTAACTGTTGACCTGCTTTTTGACCTGATTGTAAATCTTGGGTCTACTTGTAATATTTTGTTAAAATGCTATCACATTATTGTTGGTCATTCTGTACACTTGGTTCAAAGATTTTGTTTTAGATAAAATTGCAAGTCATAGTGGATTTCTAGATGAATGGAAAATTATTTCAGATCATTAAATCCTACATTAGTTCTCCCTGCTCACTCCTCCCAAATTGATAGGAAAGTGATGCAGCTGAACTCTGATGCAAGGGTTTCGACCTTAAATGTTAACTGTTTTTCTCTAAACAGATGTTGCCTGACTTATTGAGTACCCAGATTTGGTGCTGCTTAGGATTCACACTGCATATGGTGTGAACTCAAAGTGGTGTGAGACTCCCTCCTTTAGGGTGTTTCGTGACTCTGAGGTACTAGTTCTAGATTTAACACTGGTATGAAGTAGATAATGCTGAGCATTGATAAAATGGCAGTATAACTGCACCCTTACATCCATAATTTCAAAAAATGAGTCTTAAAAAAAAAAAAAATGAGTGACCTCTTTGCCTCTTGAAAGATATTTTCTTCACTAATTCAGTGTTGCTTTCTGTGCGCAGGCTAACCCTGACCCCAACACTTGTTTGGGAGTTTTTGGACTAAGTCTCTATACCACTGAGCGAGATCTGCGAGAGGTGTTTTCGAGGTATGGTCCCCTTGCAGGAGTTAATGTCGTGTATGATCAACAGTCAAATCGCTCCAGAGGCTTTTCTTTTGTCTACTTTGAGAATGTCGACGATGCTAAAGAGGTAATAGCATAAAACTTGAAAATTACCTGTAGAACCGTTGGCTTATTGGGTTGCATCTAAAATCTGTGCATGGGACAGTGTCTTTCGAGCATAATTAAATTTCAGTTCGATCACGTAGCCAGCACAAAAGCTTTAATTTTCACTTAATTTAATATTAGGCTTGGTTTAATTGAGATTCATTGGTACTGTTTTAAAAATCCCTTTTGGCAGGCTAAAGAACGTGCCAATGGGATGGAATTGGATGGGCGTAGGATTCGTGTTGATTTCTCTATTACTAAAAGAGCTCACACACCTACCCCTGGAATCTACATGGGAAGACCAACCTAGTAAGTTGATGTAATTTGACACTCTTGCCAGAAGAGACAGAATTAGAAACCACAGTATGGCTGCTACTCCTAACAGAAATAATTCCTATAATGATCAGGAAGCAATTAATATAAATGAGTATTAACCATATCTAATGTAGTCAAATAAATGACTTGTTATAAATGTACAAAATAAAGATGACTTTTGTAAAGATTGTGTATGTAATGTGAGAGGTGATAATTTAACTTATACATGGGGTATGGTTTTAGTCTTCCTCCTTCCAACTGAGAACCCACCTTTCTACTACTTTGAACCACCAACTCAAATGCACAACAGTGTCTTGAGTTAACACTTAAATGTTCTGTCTCTTTGGAATTGCAGCCTGTCTCTGTTAGCATGACCAAGCTTTTGTCTATGTTTGCATTAGAATCCTGTGTCCTACCACCCTATGGTACTTTTCTGTTGTAGTACATTTCATTTATAGAGTGAGTGAGAAAGGCATCTGTTTAACCATTTCTGTTTTCACTTCACATTACAGTAGTTCACGTCGCAGAGACAGTTATGACCGATATGACAGATATGATGACCGAGAGTATTACAGCAGATCCTACAGGTATGCAGGCAGACATGCAGTAACTTACTTTTTGGGAGAAATGCAACGTGTTTCAAGTGGTACCATGCAAATGTTGCCTGATTCAGTTACGACTCATTCTGCTTGTAGTGTTTAGTTATTGGAAACTCCTGAAACTTGTGAATTTGTAGGATTTGGAAATCAGTATAAAGATCCTGTAGTGTTAAAATTATTCTAAAGGTGATGGGGACATGTGCAACTTTATTTCCCCTTGGGAGGGGTAATGGGCAGACAGCCTGGACTAAGTTTCCAGTTTGAACTGTTTTCGTTCAGGCAAGTTTGGCACTGAGGGCCCCCAGTAGGGTATGCTAAATGACAGAGTTTTTAAGACAAAATGTTTTTAATCTGCTGGTCAGCGACTCAGTTCCTGAGCAAGATCCCTGAGTGGTCATTATACCTGCTGTTGTAGACCCATGACTTTAGACTTTGTCACAATCATGTATTTACCTGCAATTTTATCTCTAACTTTTCAGTGGGTTACAGGCGCATCTGTTTTTACTGGTTTGTTCTAAAGTTCAGCACCCTCCTGTATATCTCCAGGCTAAAATCGGTTTGTTTCAGGAGTACAGGATCAAAATGGAATTATCGGATGTAGGGAATTTGAAGCAGTCATGTTTTTAAATATTTTGGGATAAGTGGCTCTGAATACCCATGGCCATGTGCAAGGTGTATGCAAGGGTTACTTTGGCTTGTAAGCTGGAAACCATGAAGAATGTGGTTCTGGTTGGCCTTTCGGAGGAAATGTTTAATATTTTTCCAAAGACAAATAGTGTTTGACAAAGTTATTAGTTTTTTGAGGATGTAACTAATAGGGTAGATAAAGAGGAGCCAACTTGGATTTCCAAAGGGCATTCGATAAGGTGCCACACAAAAGATTAATACTCAAGATAAGGGCTCATGGCTTTGGGGGTACTATAATAGCATTGATAGAGGATTGGTTAATGGACAGGAAGCAGAGAGGGATGAATAGGGCATTTTCAAATTGGCAGGCTGTAACTAGTGTGCCACTGGGGTCGCAACTATTTACAATCTATATTAATGACTTAGATGAAGATACTGAATAATGTATCTTAGCTTTGCATAGTTGGTAAAGTTAGGTGGGAATGTAAGCTTTGAGGAGGATACAGAGGCTGCAAAGAGATTATAGACAGGTTGAGTGGGCAACAAGTTGCCAAATAGAATCTAATGTGGGGAAATGTGACGTTATTTACGTTGACAGTAAGAATAGAAACGTGGAATATTTTTTAAACGGTATGAAACTTCTAAATGTTCAGAAACTGTAGGCTTCCTATATTATAAATTGGATGATGTGTATATCTACTGTGTTTGAGTAGGATTTTTTTTTATTGCTTTTGTGCGTGTGTACTTACTGGTATCAGACTAAGCTGGAATTCATAAACCACTCTTTATGTAATAAAATGCAAATTGTGACAAATTTTGGTCCTGTTGCTGTGGACTAGAGTCCTCTTCCTGGCCAACCACCATGCTCCATTGCTGCCAGTTTTGGGTGTGTCACACTTGCTCTCTCCGGTATCCTGTGTAATGAGATTTTTTTTGTTTCAGAAGGCGTTCTCCCTCGCCCTATTATAGCAGGGGTGGCTATCGTTCTCGCTCAAGGTCACGTTCATACTCTCCACGTAAGTACAGGGTGTTCGCTGATCAATAAGTATTTATGAAGGGTTTTGATAGAATGATACAGCCAGTCAAGGGATGCAGGAGGTTTTCAAATAGGAATGGGGAAGAGGGGAAGGGTATTTGAGGAGTCTGGTCAAAGTTTCCTGTTTTTTTTTTTTTTGCTCCTTTTTGGGTGTGAGTGGTCTGGGAACAGTTCATGCCCTGATTTGAGGATTAATTTTTTTTACCCCTCAGGAAACACGCCATGTTTCTGGTCTAAATTACGTCAAACTGAATCTTCTATACACTTTCAGGCTGTCCTTGCCCTTGCATATACTGGAGCAAATTGTACATTAATGCCTGCCATTTTTATCAAAATGAACACATTTGCTACAGTTTATGCTAATCTTAAACATTCATCCATTGTAATTTAAAATTTCACTCGAGATTGTGCAACACGTTGGTTAACGTTTCATTGAACTCCAAATAAGTTGATGTTTTTTCCATTCTTGAACAAACGTGATGGCCATCTCTAGTCTGCAAATGCCGGAAATCCTGGCAGTAGCTCATTCCTGGTTTTCCTTGTATTTCCTGGTTTCTTTTTGAATTTTGTCAGTCTCGAAGTTTGAAATAGACTGTTGTCCCCAAGTCTGAACAGAGAGAATTCTTAGTAATAGCAGCTCGAGATTTATGGAAATTGATTGGATTTTAACTTTACATGTAACTTCTGAGGCTCCATGTTACTCAAATCCTGGAGACAAGAAGCTTGGGCACTCCTGTACTGATCTGAGAGAATTGTAAGGCTGTGAATGATAACTTCTTGTCTCTTTCAGGTCGCTACTGAAGATCTGATGTATCCAAATAGCAACCTTAAGGCCAGCTGACCTACTTGCTGAAGATTTCTTTTATATAAAACAATTTTTTTTAGTCATGTTTGTGTAAAGTTTTTTTCTTTCAAAAAGTGTTTAGTGAGGAGCTTAAAATGTTCTGGTTGTATTGGGTTGTTATCCTATAAAATGGCCATAGTTACATCCTTGGGCTAGACCAACATGAACTTTATTTTCCCAATCTTGAGCAGCTTTGAGTGTAGAGATGAACATAATGCAATGGTGTATAACCGTGTAGCTGCTATTTTTTTTCATTTAAGAAGATGTATCGTCTTTGAAGTTTGGTGATGGGAACTAGTATTGGACTTGTGTAGGACTCAATGTACAGATTCCAGATCTGTACTCATAGCAATATTGGTTTCCTTTGTTCTCATTCAGTCCCATGAACTCAGTGAAGGGCTTTTTCCTACAGTGTGGAGTGAATTAGAAATCCTAATTTTTTTTAACTAGCAAAACAGTGCTTTTAAGAATTACATATTGGTAATTGAACAAATTAAATGAAAGTGGTATGTAGAAAATATTGTTAGATTTGTGACTGGAAGAATTTTTAAAAATTCCACATCAAAAAGACATATTCCAACAACAGTCACAAAAACACTGGGGAAATGCAGCACTTAAGCCTGGCCTTAACTGTCAACTAACTGTGATTAGCTGAATTTGGTTAACTACTGATTTTTTAAGTTCCTTTAGATTAAGTTGTTTGATCTTTCATGGGGCTATTTTTCTATCCCATCAGTAATATTCATTCGTATCTATAAGTCTTCTGGGTTCATGTTGTAAGGAGACTGTTCTGTTAAATGAGGATTTTTGTATCAGTGCAAAACCTGTGGCACTGAATAGAGGTGTGTGTGAAATGCTTTTAAATCTCTGATGCAAAATGAACATTAAACTTCAAAAACTGCTTTTTCTTTCATGTTTCATTTTTATTTGCTATGTCTTCATTTTATTTGGACTAGCCCTTTCGCAATCCTCACAAGAGTTTATAATTCTTCGTAACCTTGAATATAAAGCAGCGTAGCAGTTGGAACAATTGTATGATCAAATGTAAAAGTAGTCTAAGTTGCCAATGTTGGTTTAGATTGTGCCTTCTTTAGTGCATGAGTAGCTAATTTTATATTTTGCTTGGGAGCCCCCCCACCCCAACTAATGAGCAGAGCTTGTGCACTGACGATGACATCAGGGCAAACTTGCCTGATTTGCCACGGCCACATTGAAGACTTGTTCTCCCCCTATGTCAACTGCTCTGAGACAATAGATGGGCGACTGAGAACTCATAGCTTGCCCTTTTATTTCAGCACAGCCAGCAACTGAGTGGAATGTCAGATAGGTGCCAACCCATACTCTGCTGTTGTCTTAATCTGCATTAGTACTTGCATGCTTTACTACTTTACATAGTAGCTACTTCATTGAATTTATTGGTATAGATGGGAACTGATCTCTATATGGAGGCAACTTTTTCTTGAAAGAATCTGAAAGCAAACAATTTCTGTTTGATATACAATTATATGCAACAATTGTTTCTGCAGAATCCATGTAAAATATTGCCTGGATTTCTTTCCTCTTCCTGTAACTGTTTTGGAGTTTATAGGTGGTATTACTGTTTGTGCAGGTAACCAGCAGGCTCATCACAAAAAAGGTGCAATGGAATTTCAGGCTTGTTTTTTCACGTTTGTTTACTGTTTGTCATAGTAACGAGAACAGTACTTCACCATTTCAATTAAAATGTCAAACTCAGTTATCAAACATGCATTTTTTTTATTGACTTCACTATAAAGCACCCAAAAGTTATGCATTGGGTTTTCCATAATTATTTATTGCTTGACTGAACTTTTCCTTCTATTTGCTCCGAAACTACCACCCTATACGCTCCTCTGCAATCACTGTTCTTGGAATTAAGTCCTCATAATCCTTCTGATGCAAGAATACTTGGGGAAAGTAGCAGTGGATACCAATAGGGAACTGATTTCAGTCTAATGAGTGCAAATTCAGCAAGCTATGGTTAATTCTGCATTTGCGCTACTGCATGCATGACAGTTCCAGATAATGCTGCTGTCTTCCATGATGGGGAGTGGGTTGTGGGGTGGAAGCTTTTTTCTGGTTTGAGTATTGAAATGCAGCAGTTCTTGGCTTAATGGTGTTTTAGTCATTTTTTTCCTGCTATCTACTATCCATAGTTGGGATATTGTAAGATTTTACAGGCTATGCGTAAGAGGTGAATTCTGTAGATTTCTCTCAGTTGATGAAAGGGTTTGGAAAAGAACAGAGGTGCTGATGGTGATGCAAAGATCTGATCTTTGAAAAATTGCTAATGCATCAGTTTTTCCTAGGTGTTTTTGCTTACATGCCCCATCATAGTTCAGATGTGATTAGCATGATGAATATTCATTGTTGTAATTGCATACAGCTGAAGATTGGTACCTGATTGTGGAACCAAAATTGCACTCTTATTTTCTTTTTTTGTTTTGCATTGCTTCCTACTTTGGTTGAAGTAAGGTTGGTTGATCCTACTAGTGGAATAATGCTTCTGACTTTTATTGGAGTGCCATTGAATCTTTCTTGTCCTCTTGATTCCCATGACACTTGTCCTTTTGTCCCTTTTCATTGTTAAATGGCACCTTTCTTTGTCATGACGATTTGAACCGTGAAGATTATTCCAAACCCTGCTGAAGAAAAATAGTCCTGCATTTCTAAAGCATCTTGAATGTCCTCAATATCCCAAAGAACTTTACAGTCAATTTGCTTAGAGCGAGACTGATTTATGGCACCATTTCTGATGTCGGTTGAAGAAGGAATATTGAAATACACCAGGAGAATTCCTCACTTCAAAATAAAAGTGCTGAATTTTTTTTCTGTCTACCCAGGCAAGCACATGAGGCTTTGGTTTGACATTTCAGCTGAAGGACTGTACCTCTGACTGTGCATCATTCTGTAAGCACAGAAGAACTCTCATTTGTGTAGTACCTTTCACAGCTTCAGGGAACTCCAAAGTACTTCACAACCAGTGAAGTACTTGAAATGTAGTGACTTCTTTGAAGATTGGGGAGTTTTCTTGGTGTTCTGTCCAATTTTCCTTCATTCAACTATCAGAAATTGACAGATCATGGAGTCCTCACTGGAAGCAAATTGGCTGCCATATCCACCTACAAAATGGGTGACTACACTTAAACTAGTTCATTGTGAAGCACTTTGGGATATTCTAGGGACATGAAAGATGCTTTAGAAGTGTAAGACTTGATTTCTCTTCAGAGTTTGGAACCATCTTCACAGTTAAAATCATGACCGTGATTTTTGACAATGAAAGGGAAACAGGGCCGTGTGTTATGGGAATTGGGAAGATTCTGTGGCCCTTCAATGAAAGAATAAATGAAATGTAGGGAAACATGGCAGCCATATTGCATACAGGAATATTTCAAACAGCAGTGAGATTAATGACCAATTTTTTTTTTAGATATTCTATAGCAGGAACAGGTTACTGTGTTGGATGGTCAGCCATGGTCATAATGGCAGAGCAGGCTCAAAGGGCCGAATGGCCTACTCCAATTTTCTATGTTGAGGAATTGGTCAAAGTATGAGAGAATTACCCTGCTCTTGGTCAAATAATGTCATCTGGAAGGTCTCATTTAAAAGATGGCACTTCCTCAGTACTGCACTAAGGTGTCAGTGTAGCGGACATGTTGGAGTCCTGGCCTGAGGCTTGAACCCATGACCTGAGCTTGAGGAAAATGTGCTGCCACTCAGACAAGCTGACATTTCAGTGATGGAAGGAAACTTTAGATACGTGAATGTTGAAGTACAGCCTCTCTGCAGACATTCATTGAGCAGTGCTCCATTTGGAGATTAGAAAATCTGAATATAAAGTATGGATGGGGTTCATCCAGAAAATTAAACCAGGAAAGTAGTTTGAAAATATACATTTAAAAAAAAAAAAGAAATGCTGAAAATACTCAGCAGGTCTGGCAGCATCTGTGGCGAGAGAAGCAGAGTAAACGTTTCAGGTCAGTGACCATCAGAACTGACATATTAGAAATGTAAAACGTTTTAAGCAAGCAAAGCAGGGGTGGGGTAATTTGTCAGTTCTGATGAAGGGTCACTGACCTGAAACATTAACTCTGCTTCTCTCTCCACAGATGCTGCCAGACCTCCTGAGTATTTCCAGCATTTCTTGTTTTTATTTCAGATTTCAAGCATCTGCAGTATTTTGCTTTCATTAAAAATACATATATTGGGGGAAAATGGCAGGTGTGCTTGTTCAGTATGTTGGTCACACGTTTGTGTCTAGATAATAGGGAATCCTGATGTGTCTAATAGTATTTCTTGTAGTTTTTTTTTTAAAAGCTACTGTCTGTGATTTTTACTGATTTGCATGTGTGTGAATATGAACTTTAACATTTTTTTGCAATTGGTAAGATCAGAAAAGAAGTGTGCTTTTTGATTGTGTACTTTTAGGTTCTTGGTTACTCAATTCTGGCAGATATTGAGTTAGTACACACAAAGTATATTTTACCTATATTGTGAGTATATATGAGGCTGTCTGGTGATATAATAGGCCCAACTTTCATATAAAGATGAACAGGTTAGACCACCTGCAGAGTATGGACACACTACAAAATTGCTGTAGAAAAGAGCAACAAGAATGATCCTAAGTGCGAAGGATTGACATAAAGAAAAGCTAGATAATTGTCATTTACAGCCTAGAAATAAAGGGCTAAGTGGGATCTCACTGAAGCAAATTTGCCTGTTGAGGGTGTTAGATATGAGAACGTTCACCTTCGAAGGACTCCGAATTGGAAAGATGACTTTTCTTCAGGGGATTTTGAGTGGCGAGTTGAGGTACCAAAGGGATGAGCTCTGGGGTCCAATGGCTTGACTGACCATTCTTTCAGTCTCTGATTGAAATCAGTTAGGAAGGGCAGAATGTGAAGAATTTACATGCGGAGTGCTATTTGATCGTTCTGTAAGTATGCAGTTCAAAGCAAAATGGTGTTTTGGATTACAAATTCTACAGTGGGAGATGAGATGACTTGCTTGTGATTTGGCCGGAGAAGCTGATCTTTGGATCAGAGTAATGAACAGTTGCTTTATCCAAGTGGACTTCTAATGTATGCTTCAGCCCACTATGAAACACCTAAAGCCGTCAAAGTTGCACTGGTGTCGCTTTGTGGTTTGTCACTGAGGCTGGAAAAAAATACTTTTGGCAACATCGTGCATCTGCCACTAATATGTTTTAGTGAGGTTTTAGTTTAGTTTTCAATCCTTCAGCGTGCTGCTACAAATCACGTTTACACCAGAGTGCATGTGGAAATCTGCAGTGCTTTTGTGAAATGGCAGAAGTTATGCTTGCGGTCTACCATGTGATGCAGGTTGGTGAATGGGATGGCCTTAAGGCATAAGTAACATTCACTGCCCCTAGTGAGATGCAAGTTGTTTAATGGGGTACCCCAAGCATGATTTACATTCACTTGGTCAGATACAGGTTTGTAAATGGGCTGTCCCAGAGGACTTTATAAAAAGCAAATGGACAGCTCGGGTGAAGGTACTCTAAAACACATGGAAAAGCACTTGAAGCCACTCTGGTTCAGTTGGGAGCATAAGAAATAGGATCAGGAGTAGTCCAGACAGCCCTTCAAGCTTGCTCAGCCGTTCAATGCAATCATGGCCGGTGGTCTTCCTTTATCCCTGGAGTCCTGTAAGACACAAAATCTGTGTCTCAACTTTAAGTATACTTAATAGAGCATCCACAACCCTCTGGGGCAGACTATTCCAAAGATCCACAAACCTTTGAGTGAAGGAATTTCTCCATCTCGGTCCTAGATGATCAATCCATGATCCTCAGACTGCCCTTGTGTTCCCCAGCCAGAAGTAACTTCAGTGTCAACCCTGTCAAGCTCCTTCAGAATCCTTTGTTACAATTAGATCATCTCTCATTCTTCTAAAATCTGGGGTATAGGCCCAATTTACTCAGACTCTCACCCCAGGAACCAATCGTGTGAACCTTTGCTGTACTGCTTCCAATGAAATTATATCTTTAGCTATGGGGACATACAGATTAGGAGCAAGAGTTAGGCCACTTGGCCCCTTGAGCCTGCTCCACCATTTAACAAGATCATGGCTGATCTGATTGTAACCTCAACTCCACATTCCCACCTACCCTGAAAACTTTTCACCCTTGCTCATCGAGAATCTGTCTAACTCTGCCTTAATATTCAACGACACTGTTTCCACTGCCTTTTGAGGAAGAGTTGACCCACGACCCTCAGGAAAAATTTCTCCTCCTCTGTCTTAAATGGGCGGCCCTTTATTTTTAAACAGTGACCCCTAGTTCTGGATTCTCCTACAAGAGGAAACATACTTTCCAAATCCACTCTGTAAAGACCCCTCAGAATCTTATATGTTTCAATCCAGTTGCCTCTTACTCTTCTAAACTCCCAGCGAATACAAGTTGGAGGCAGTACAGCAAACGTTCACTCGATTTTTTTTATTTTTATTTAGAGATACAGTACTGAAGCAGGCCCACCGAGTCTGTGTCGACCATCAACCACTCATTTTATACTAATCCTACATTAATCCCATATTCCCTGCCACATCCCCACAATTCTCCTACTTACACTAGGGGCAATTTACAATGGCCAATTTACCTGTCACCCTGTAAGTCTTTGGCTGTGGGAGGAAACCAGAGCATCTGACAGAAACTCACATGGTCACAGGGAGAACGTGCAAACTCCACACAGGCAGTACCCAGAATCGAACCTGGGTTGCTGGAGCAGTGAGGCTGCGGTGCTAACCACTGTGCCACGATTTGTTCTTGGGATGAGAGGGTTATCCAAAACTGCATGCCGCACTCCAGATGTGATCTCACCAGAGCCCTACACAACTGTAGCAAGGTTTTTTAATTCTTGTACTCCAACCCCTTGCAATAAGGCCAACATGCCATGTGCCTTCCTAATTGCTTGTTGTATGCTAACTTGCTGCATACAACATTTAGAACTTTCACACCTTTTTAAAAAACATTCTGCTTTTCTATTACATCCCAAGTGAATTTTTTTAAAATTCATTCATGGGATGTGGATGTCACTGGCTATGCCAGCATTTATTGCCCATTCCTAATTGCCCTTGAGAAGGTGGCGGTGAGCTACCTTCTTGAACAGCTGCAGTCCATTTGGGGTAGGTAGACCCACAGTGCTGTTAGCAAGGGAGTTCCAGGATTTTGACCCAGCAACAGTGAAGGAACGGCGATATAGTTCCAAGTCAGGATGGTGTGTGACTTGGAGGGGAACTTGCAGGTGCTGGTGTTCCCATGTATTTGCTGCCCTTGTCCTTCAAGTTTGTAGAGGTCACGGGTTTGGAAGGTGCTGTCTAAGGAGCCTTGGTGCATTGCTGCAGTGCATCTTGTAGATCGTACACACTGCTGCTACTATGTGTCGGTGGTGGAGGGAGTGAATGTTTGTAGATGGTGTGCCAGTCAAGCGGGCTGCTTTGTCCTGGATGGCGTCGAGCCTCTTGTGTTGTTGGAGCTGCAGCCATCCAGGCAAGTGGAGAGTATTCCATAACACTCCTCACTTGTGCCTTGTCGATTGTGGACAGGCTTTGGGGAGTCAGGAGGTGAGTTACTCACCTCTGATCTGCTCTTGCAGCCATGGTATTTATATGGCTACTCCAGTTCAGTTTCTGGTCAATGGTAGCCCCTAGGATGTTGATAGTGGGGGATTCAGCGATGTTAATGCCTTTGAATGTCAAGGGGAGATGGTTAGATTCTCTCTTGTTGGAGATGGTCATTGCCTGGCACTTGTGTGGCTCGAATGTTACTTGCCACTTATCAGCCCAAGCCTGGATATTGTCCAGGTCTTGCTGCATTTCTACACGGACTACTTCAGTATCTGAGGAGTCACGAATGGTGCTAAACATTGTGCAATCATCAGCGAACATCCCCACTTCTGACCTTATGATTGAAGGAAGGTCATTGATGAAGCAGCTGAAGATGGTTGGGTCTAGGACAGTACCCTGAGGAACTCCTGCAGTGATGTCCTGGAGCTCAGACGATTGACCTCCAACAACCACAACCATCTTCCTTTGCGCTAGGAATGACTTCAACCAGTGGAGGGTTTTCCCCCTGATTCCCATTGACCTCAGTTTTGCTGGGGCTCCTTGATGCCATACTCGGTCAAATGCTGCCTTGATGTCAAAGGCAGTCACTCTCACCTCACCTCTTGAGTTCAGCTCTTTTGTCCATGTTTGAACCAAGGCTGTAATGAGGTCAGGAGCTGAGTGACCCTGGCAGAACCCAAACTGAGCATCACTGAGTAGGTTATTGCTAAGCAAGTGCTGCTTGATGGCACTGTTGATGACACCTTCCATCACTTCACTGATGATTGAGAGTAGGCTGATGGAGTGGTGATTGGCCGGGTTGGACTTGTCCTGCTTTTTGTGTACAGGACATACCTGGGCAATTTTCCACATTGCAGGGTAGATGCCAGTGTTGTCGCTGTACTGGAACAGTTTGGCTAGGGGCACGGCAAGTTCCGGAGCACAGGTCTTCAGTACTGTTGCCGGAATATTGTCAGGGCCCATAGCTTTTGCAGTATCCAGTGCCTTCAGTTGTTTCTTGATATCACACGGAGTGAATCGAATTGGCTGAAGTCTGGCATCTGTGATGCTGGGGACTTCAGGAGGAGGCCAAGATGGATCATCAACTCGGCACTTCTGGCTGAATATTGTTGCAAATGCTTCAGCCTTATCTTACATAACCTCACATTATACTCCATCTGCCACCTTGTTTCCCACTCACTTAACCTGTCTGTCTGTAAACCCTAACAGATAATCCGGAGCGGAACCCCGTAGGCGGTCATGTGTCACCTTTGGCATGTTTCTGGCAGTTCCTGCAGCCATACTGGTGCCAAACGTCGTGCACTGCACTCCTTTGGACCCCACCAGAAAGGCCGAGAGGGGGGTTTTGATGACTGGGCAACTCTCAACCTCCATAAACTTGCCCAGGCATGCGCCATGGAGAGGTCACTCCATAGTTGCCTCACAGCGACTGACACAACACGGAAGGCAGCAGTTACGGGTTATAAGTCCAGATAAATTGGCGTAGAAACTGGGCGCCACGGGTTGCCTTTGTCGGTGGGAGAGGTCATTGCACCTCACTGGACAGCTACCGCCCGCCTCAAACCGGGCAGCTCCCGGTCAATAAGATTCTGTCCCGCCACAGTCTACCTGCTTCAATGGGTGCTTGGAGCTCAAGGTCATTGCCCGAAAGGTAGACTGATACACCGCACCAAACAACAAGAAAAAAGGAAAGAAGGTACCAGCCCTTCGCTTTGCAAGCTGGAACGTCAGAACTATGTGTCCTGGTCTGTCGGAAGACCTTACACAAATCAACGATTCTCGGAAGACCGCCATCATTAACAACGAGCTCAGTAGACTCAATGTAGATATTGCAGCACTTCAGGAGACACGCCTCCCCGCGAGTGGATCTCTAGCAGAGCAAGACTATACCTTCTTCTGGCAGGGCAGGGATCCTGAAGAACCAAGACAGCATGGAGTGAGCTTCGCCATCAGAAACGCCTTGCTCAGCATGATAGAGCCTCCCTCAAATGGCTCGGAACGCATACTGTCCATCCGACTGCTCACCACCTCTGGTCCAGTACACCTACTCAGCATCTATGCTCCAACACTCTGCTCCCCACCTGAAGCTAAAGACCAGTTCTACGAGCAACTCCATAACATCATTAGCAGCATCCCCAACACCGAACACCTATTCCTGCTGGGGGACTTTAATGCCAGGGTTGGGGCCGACCATGACTCATGGCCCTCCTGCCTTGGGCGCTATGGTGTTGGAAGGATGAATGAGAACGAGCAGAGAGTGCTTGAGTTGTGTGCCTATCATAACCTCTGCATCACCAACTCGTTCTTTCACACTAAACCCTGTCACCAGGTTTCATGGAGGCACCCAAGATCGCGTCGTTGGCACCAGCTAGATCTCATTGTCACAAGGCGAGCCGCCTTAAACAGTGTTCAAATCACACGCAGCTTCCACAGTGCGGACTGCGACACCAACCACTCCCTGGTGTGCAGCAAAGTTAGACTCAGACCAAAGAAGTTGCATCATTCCAAGCAGAAGGGCCACCCGTGCATCAACACTAGCAGAATTTCTCACCCACAGCTGTTACATAAATTTCTAAATTCACTTGTAACAGCCCTTCAAAACACTCCCACAGGGGATGCTGAGACCAAGTGGGCCCACATCAGAGACGCCATCTATGAGTCAGCTTTGACCACCTACGGCAAAAGTGCGAAGAGAAATGCAGACTGGTTTCAATCTCATAATGAAGAGCTGGAACCTGTCATAGCCGCTAAGCGCATTGCACTTTTGAACTACAAGAAAGCCCCCAGCGATTTAACATCCGCAGCACTTAAAGCAGCCAGAAGTACTGCACAAAGAACAGCTAGGCGTTGCGCAAACGACTACTGGCAACACCTATGCAGTCATATTCAGCTGGCCTCAGACACCGGAAACATCAGAGGAATGTATGATGGCATGAAGAGAACTCTTGGGCCAACCATCAAGAAGATCGCCCCCCTCAAATCTAAATCGGGGGACATAATCACTGACCAACACAAACAAATGGACCGCTGGGTTGAGCACTACCTAGAACTGTACTCCAGGGAGAATGCTGTCACTGAGACTGCCCTCAATGCAGCCCAGCCTCTACCAGTCATGGATGAGCTGCACATACAGCCAACCAAATCAAAACTCAGTGATGCCATTGATTCTCTAGCCAGCGGAAAAGCCCCTGGGAACGACAGCATTACCCCTGAAATAATCAAGAGTGCCAAGCCTGCTGTACTCTCAGCACTACATGAACTGCTATGCCTGTGCTGGGACGAGGGAGCAGTACCCCAGGACATGCGCGATGCCAATATCATCACCCTCTATAAAAACAAAGGTGACCGCGGTGACTGCAACAACTACCGTGGAATCTCCCTGCTCAGCATAGTGGGGAAAGTCTTTGCTCGAGTCACTCTGAACAGGCTCCAGAAGCTGGCCGAGCGCGTCTACCCTGAGGCACAGTGTGGCTTTCGTGCAGAGAGATCGACCATTGACATGCTGTTCTCCCTTCGTCAGATACAGGAGAAATGCCGTGAACAACAGATGCCCCTCTACATTGCTTTCATTGATCTCACCAAAGCCTTTGACCTCGTTAGTAGATGTGGTCTTTTCAGACTACTAGAAAAGATTGGATGTCCACCAAAGCTACTAAGTATCATCACTTCATTCCATGACAATATGAAAGGCACAATTCAACATGGTGGCTCCTCATCAGAGCCCTTTCGGATCATGAGTGGCGTGAAACAGGGCTGTGTTCTCGCACCCACACTTTTTGGGATTTTCTTCTCCCTGCTGCTTTCACATGTGTTCAAGTCCTCTGAAGAAGGAATTTTCCTCCACACAAGATCAGGGGGCAGGTTGTTCAACCTTGCCCGTCTAAGAGCGAAGTCCAAAGTACGGAAAGTCCTCATCAGGGAACTCCTCTTTGCTGACGATGCTGCTTTAACATCTCACACTGAAGAGTGCCTGCAGAGTCTCATCGACAGGTTTGCGGCTGCCTGCAATGAATTTGGCCTAACCATCAGCCTCAAGAAAACGAATATCATGGGGCAGGATGTCAGAAATGCTCCATCCATCAATATTGGCGACCACGCTCTGGAAGTGGTTCAAGAGTTCACCTACCTAGGCTCAACTATCACCAGTAACCTGTCCCTAGATGCAGAAATCAGCAAGCGCATGGGAAAGGCTTCCATTGCTATGTCCAGACTGGCCAAGAGAGTGTGGGAAAATGGCGCACTGACACGGAACACAAAAGTCCGAGTGTATCAGGCCTGTGTCCTCAGTACCTTGCTCTATGGCAGCGAGGCCTGGACAACGTATGTCAGCCAAGAGCGACGTCTCAATTCATTCCATCTTCGCTGCCTCCGGAGAATACTTGGCATCAGGTGGCAGGACCGTATCTCCAACACAGAAGTCCTCGAGGCGGCCAACATCCCCAGCTTGTACACACTACTGAGTCAGCGGCGCTTGAGATGGCTTGGCCATGTGAGCCGCATGGAAGATGGCAGGATCCCCAAAGACACATTATACAGCGAGCTCGCCACTGGTATCAGACCCACCGGCCGTCCATGTCTCCGCTTTAAAGACGTCTGCAAACACGACATGAAATCCTGTGACATTGATCACAAGTCGTGGGAGTCAGTTGCCAGCGTTCGCCAGAGCTGGGCAGCCATAAAGACGGGGCTAAAATGTGGTGAGTCGAAGAGACTTAGTAGTTGGCAGGAAAAAAGACAGAGGCGCAAGGGGAGAGCCAACTGTGTAACAGCCCCGACAAACAAATTTCTCTGCAGCACCTGTGGAAGAGCCTGTCACTCTAGAATTGGCCTTTATAGGCACTCCAGGCGCTGCTCCACAAACCACTGACCACCTCCAGGCACATATCCATTGTCTCTCGAGATAAGGAGGCCCAAAAAGAAAAAAAGAAAAGAAAAAGAAAGATCTCTTTGCAGCCTCTGTGTCCTCCCAGCTTCCATTCTCACCTAGCATTGTAATGTCAGCAAACTTAAACAAAGCGACTGAGAGTACTTTATCTAAGTCATTGTTATAGATTGTAAATAATGGGGAGCCCAGCACTGATCCTTGTGGTGGTACTCCACTAGCCTGCCAACTTGAAAATGCCTCATTTATCCCTACTTGCAGTGCTATTCTTCTATTACTGAATTGCCCACAAAATCTTTATCTCAGCTCACAGATGACGAATAGCCAGTTAGCCTCAGTGACAGAGGAATGGCCTGATGCAAAACTATTTCCTACCCCTCAATCTCGCAGTGAGGCTTCAAGTTGCAGCACGTGCTGCCCTCAATTTTCTGTCGCAAGCTGAAAACCCCTGCTGTGGTTATAGCTGTAATTCAACAGAGCCAACTGTTTAACAGCCCCGACAGCCAATTTTATCTGCAGCACCTGTGGAAGAGTCTGTCACTCTCGAATTGGCCTTTCTAGCCACTCCAGGCGCTGCTTCACAAACCACTGACCACCTCCAGGCGCTTACCCATTGTCTCTCGAGACAAGCAGGCCAAAGAGAAGAGAATTTCACATTATAAATGTTACATCAAAATGCATTTGTCCATTTTCCTACAGCTTTGATGTAGCATTCTTACTGATATTTCAGTGAATTTTAATAATCATAAATCTTATCGGAGCGATCAGTCACATTTTTTTTAAAAAGAGATACAGCGCTGAAACAGGCCCTTCAGCCCACCGAGTCTGTGCCGACCATTAACCACCCATTTATACTAATCCCATATTCCTACCACATCCTCACCTGTCCCTATATTCCCCTACCACCTACCTATACTAGGGGCAATTTATAATGGCCAATTTACCTACCAACCTGCAAGTCTTTTGGCTGTGGGAGGAAACCGGAGCACCCGGAGGAAACCCACGCAGACACAGGGAGAACTTGCGAACTCCACACAGGCAGTACCCAGAATTGAACCCGGGTCGCTGGAGCTGTGCGGCTGCGGTGCTAACCACTGCGCCGCCCCATTTGATCATTCTCTTCCCAAGTCAAGCTGAGATTGTTGACAAGTCTCATGAGTCTGCCATCTACTGGCAAATTATAGTAACTGGCATTCACTGGATATGGAGATGACTGCAAATTTATTCATCCTATGTGAATTTTTGAAGCAAATTTATTGAAAATTTCTACCATTTTAAATTAATATATGCTCTTTATATCTAGATTAAAAGAATGCTATTTATACTTTGTGTGGAGCAATGTGTCAGCCACGAGATATATGTGGATAATTGGGAATCCAGATGTGGCTAATTACACTTCAGAATAGTCAATAAAAAATGAGTAATAGACATGTCTGTACTTTAAACTTTGTGTTTGATTTTAAAAAGTTGAGACCAAAAATAGAATGGGGGTCAAAATGCATTTACCTATTTGTGTGTGTAAGGTGTTTGCTAAAATTTGTGCACATGGCTAAAATGCTGTGATCTTAGCTGTGGCTTGTTGATTTCTACTGGCCATGCTCAGCTGGTAGCCTTGTACTTTCTGTACAGTTCCTTCCATTTAATGGACTACATTTAGAGGGATGTTATTTTATTAAACATTTAATGGAGCTGCAGTTATAGTTCTCAGTACTATGTTACACCATAGTCATTTGGTCGTACAGATCTTGAGAACTGCTGAAAATTAGAGACCTGTTGTCAAATCTTTTGGTCTTGCACTCATCAGGACAATACGCAAGAATAACCAATGTAAGGGAAAACAACAACTCTCACGCTTTGACTCCCTTGTCACTCAAAAATCTGTCTAACTCAGCCTTGACTATATTTAATGACACAGCCTCCACTGCTCTCTGGGGAAGAGAATTCCAAATACTAACAACCCTCTGAGAGAATAAATTCCTCCTCATCTTTGTCTTAAATGCAAGACCCCTTGGGGAAACATCCTCTCAGCATCTACCCTATCAAGGCCCCTCAGAATCTTACATGTTTCAATAAGATTACCTTTCAATTTTCTGAACTCCAATGAGTATAAGCCCAACCTGCTCAACCTTTCCTCATAAGACAAATCCCTTCATCCCAGGAATCAGCTGAGTGAACCTTCTCTGAACTGCTTACAATGCAAGTATATCCCTCCTTAAGTAAGGATACCAAAATTCTGGGCAGTACTCTCGGTGTGGTCTCACCAATGCCGTGTACAGCTGTAGCAAGATTCCCTACTTTTATACTTCATCTCCCTTGCAATGAATACCAACGTTCCATTTGCCTTCCTAATTACTTGCTGTACCTGCATGCTAACTTTTTGTGATTCATGTACAAGGGCACCCAGGTCCCTCTGTACCACAGCATTTAAATAATATTCTGCTTTTCTATTCTTCCTGCGAAACCTCACATTTTCCCACATTATACTCCATCTGCCAAATTTTTGCCCACTCACTTAACCTATCTATATCTCTTTGCAGACTCCTTGTATCCTCCTCACAACTTGCTTTACTACCTCTCTGTATCGTCAGCAAATTTGGCTACAATACACTCAGTCCCTTCATCCAAGTTATTAATATAAATCATAACTAGTTGAGGCCCCAGCACTGATCTCTGTGGCACTCCACTAGTTACAGTTTGCTAACCTGAAAATACCCCATTTATCCTGACTCTCTGTTTCCTGTCAGTTAGTCAGTCCTTTATCCATGCTAATATATTACCCTCAACACCATGAGCTCTTATATAATAAAAGCAAAATACTGCAGATGCTGGAAATCTGAAATAAAAACAAGAAACATTGGAAATACTCAGCAGGTCTGGCAGCATCTGTGGAGAGAGAAGCAGAGTTAACGTTTCGGGTCAGTGACACTTCTCTCTGGGGGCTTCCTGCTGCCTCTGACTGGGGGCCTAACTAGTTCCCATCTGAATGTTTCATTTGGCTGCAAGCTCTGGGTTTGCTGCTTTGCTGTTTCAACACCTGGAGACCTGGAAACCTCTCTTTGGTTCAACACCTTATACCACTAGAGTAGCAAATAAAAGGTGCTTTTAAGCACACTTAGCTGTGTCTCCTGAGTTGGAACATGAAAGAAAAAGAGACGACGGAGGGAGGAAAGGTAAGGAATACAGAAACACAATGCAGAGTACCTGGCAAAACCAGTCACATTCGCACTATGCCTACTTCCCATGCTGGCTGGACTCCTGGATGCACCAGTACTGGTTGGGGCTGTGGCTTCAGAGTAACAGGAAGACTACCCACTAGAAATGCAGCCCAGCCCCAAAAGAGATACAACCACTAATACACCTGTGCATTGCTGGCATCTCTCACACAGTTGAGCACTATGAACATATGAAATTGACAGACAGGAAAAGACAAGCAGCTGCTTCATCAAGCCTGCCCCACACCACGATAACCAAAGCATCATGGCTAAACATTTCTTCCCTCCCTCCACCTAGCACTCCTGCCCTCCTACCTCCCACACCCCTGCAGCCATGTAATCTCCTGGGAGAGGCAAAAAAACCCAGAAACTCCAGGGCCAATAAGGGAAAAATCCGCCAGAAGGTTCCTCTCCAACCCCCCTCGGGCGAACAAAACCAGTTCAAGAAATCACATGGACCAAGTGTTATCGGAAAGACACTTACCTTCTGTGTGATGCTATCAGTACGCCAATAAAGAACCTGTCCAGCTCCCTCTTAAAGGCATACAGAGAGTCAGCACCCACCCATCAGCCAGCAATGTATTCCAGAGGCGCACAACTCGCTGGGAATAGAACAACTGCCTAACATGCAGTCTATTCCGACTCTTCCATAATTTAAACTCGTGGCCCCTGATCCTCCCCAGTATGTTAAACTGGAATAATCTCTCAATAGGCACTCTATTCAGCCCTTTAATTGTTTTATAGACCTCTAACAAGTCACCTCTGAGTTTCGCTGCTTTAAAGTAGCAACCAGCAACAGAGCAGAGTATTAAACCAATCCATACAAATCTATGAACAATGCCACAGGAGATGCATCAGTAACTCTACAAAATCTCGTAGATAGGGCCCAAGCCATTTGCTCATCATGCAAGCTTGATGCTGAAATTGGGTGAATCAAAGATATCCTGCGCGACAGTTCCTACCCTGATCGCTGTATATCGCACAAACTTATGAACGGGCCTAAGGCTGTCATTTTCGGCCCTGAGAAGTGCCCAGTCTACCTCAAATTACCCTGGAAGGGTCATGTATCCCAAACATTTGAGCAACAGGTGAAGCTAGCTGTTTCACGCTGCTTCTATGCAGTAGCAACACGTGTGGTGTTCGCCACAAACAGGATGCTGCTGTCAAGCCAAAAAGACGTCCCACCTATCACACAAATGATTAATGTGATATATGAATTTCAATGCCGGTGTGATGCTAGGTATATAGGCTGTACGTCCCAAGGACTCGCGGATCATATCAAACAAGATGTCCCTTCAGCTGTTCGCAACAGGCAAAGTACAGGCCGTACCCAACCAGTGTGTGCTTGCAAAACTCAAAACACAGTGTCCAACATTAGATGTGATACTTGCAATTGGACAATATTTGCTAAATAATCTGCAGTGTGCTAAGAATTACGCAGACAATCAATTTAAGATTGTCAGTAGGGCTCGCAGTGTGGCACATTTGTGTGTAATGGAAGCTACATATATTAATACACAGGGCTCTGTTCTTTGCAGACAGAATATATACAAACATTGCACCTGTTTCAGCTGAACAAAATAAATGACATAAGTCCATATATGTATCTACTGCACTACCTTGATCAACCTTCTCTGTTACTTCATCAAAGAATTCATTCCTCAGGGCAATGCCTTGACCAATCAGAGTCAAGCTGCCTGGTTTAAATTTTGAACAAAACTTGGCAGTTAACTATCAGTCACCGTAAACAGGTACATTCGCCATGGCAATGCCTCTACCAATCAGAGTTCACTTGCCAACCAATCAGCACTCTCCTCTCATTCAGTATAAGTTGTTGTTTTCCCTTACATTGGTTATTCTTGTGTATTGTCCTGATGAGTGCAAGACGAAAAGCTTGGACAACATATGTCTATTTTCAGCAATTCTACGTTACACCAGTTGAATTGAGCTGAAAATGATGAATATTTGCTTGCCTCCCTCTTTTGAGAATCTTTAAACTTTCTCTACTATGCAATTCTAAAACTTTTTTGTTCTTTTTACCCTTGACGTTGTTAAAATTACATTTTCTTTCTATAATTTTGTTTAAAAAATATTTTTGAACCCTGAGTTCATGATGCAGCCATTATTGCGCAAATCGTCCGTCCAGTTCAGTCATAACTTGCTGGTTGATTTATGCCGTCCCGCATTTTTGCTTCGCATAAATGCCATCTTGCCCTCTGTTCTCATTTTTAAGAACTTGCTGGATTGTACATGAAACTCGCCACAGAATATTAGTCGTACTTAGTGCAGGTACCTTCTTAACAATGTGATAATTGTTAATGCAGTGCCAATCTATTTCTCTGGCCCAGAAAAGGTTGATTGTTCATATACTAAATTGTGAAGAGATATTTTAAAAATTGACATTTTTAATTTTTTCTTTGGCTTGAGAGAGCAAGACAATCTTTCCTTCCCTATATTTCTCTCTCATTGTACCTGCGCCCGTACACTCATTTTCCTTCGTGGGTGGGTGGTATAGAACAATGATTTTCAGAGATACCTGAGGGGTGGAACAAGGTGAGATGCTCAGAAGAGGACAAGTTGCCAGAGGAGTAGGGAGGCAGGTGTGATTTAAAGGTAAGCACTACATTACCACCACGATGGTTTGAGTGGGGAAAATGGTAAAACATTGAATGGTGCAACAAAGGATCCTAGAAACATACAGCATAGATGGAGGTAATTTGGCCCATCGTGCCTGTGCTGACTTTTTAAAAGAGCAGTCGTGCTTAGTCCCCCCCACTATTTGTCCACAATCCTGCAAGTTCCTCATCCTCAAGTACCTATCAAATTTCCTTTTAAAATTGCTTTCTCAGGTAGAGAGTTCCAGATCCCGACAACTGTGAGCGAAAACGTTTCTCCTCATCTAGGTCTGTTGCCAATTATATTAAATCTATGACTTCTGGTCATTGACACATTCACCAGAGGGTATCATTTTTCTCTAGCTACTCTTTCCAAGCTTCTTCATCTTGAAAACTTATATTAGGTCGCCTCTTAACCTTCTCTGTTCCAAGGAGAATAGCCCTAACTTTTCTAACCTCTCCTCATAACTGTAGTTCCTCATCCCTGGTAAATCTCCTTTGAGGGGTTTACATCTTTCACTAAGTGTGGTGTCCAGAATTCTCCCCAGGACTTCAGCTGATTTATAAAGTTCTAAAATGATTATGGTTGCTTTTATGTTCTAGCCCTCTATTTATAAACGTAACTAACAAATATGCTTTTTTAACCCCATTATCAACTTGCCCTGCCACTTCTAAGATTTGTGTCTATGGACACCAAGATCTCTCAGCTCATGTACACTTTTCAAAATTGTGCCATTTATAGTATAGCATCTTTTCGTATTGGTTCTGCCAAAGTGCATCACTTCACACTTCTTTGCATTGAACAAAGAACAAAGAACAAAGAAAATTACAGCACAGGAACAGGCCCTTCGGCCCTCCAAGCCTACGCCGATCCAAATCCTCTATCTAAACCTGTCGCCTATTTTCTAAGGGTCTGTATCTCTTTACTTCCTGCCCATTCATGTATCTGTCTAGATACATCTTAAAAGACGCTATCGTGCCCGCGTCTACCACCTCCGCTGGCAAAGCGTTCCATGATCCCACCACCCTCTGCGTAAAGAAATTTCCACGCATATCCCCCCTAAACTTTTCCCCTTTCACTTTGAACTCGTGTCCCCTTGTAATTGAATCCCCCACTCTGGGAAAAAGCTTCTTGCTATCCACTCTGTCTATACCTCTCATGATTTTGTACACCTCAATCAGGTCCCCCCTCAACCTCCGTCTTTCTAATGAAAATAATCCTAATCTACTCAACCTCTCTTCATAGCTAGCGCCCTCCATACCAGGCAACATCCTGGTGAATCTCCTCTGCACCCTCTCCAAAGCATCCACATCCTTTTGGTAATGTGGCGACCAGAACTGCACGCAGTATTCCAAATGTGGCCGAACCAAAGTCCTATACAACTGTAACATGACCTGCCAACTCTTGTACTCAATACCCCGTCCGATGAAGGAAAGCATGCCGTATGCCTTCTTGACCACTCTATTGACCTGCATTGCCACCTTCAAGGAACAATGGACCTGAACACCCAAATCTCTCTGTACATCAACTTTCCCCAGGACTTTTCCATTTACTCTGTAGTTCACTCTTGAATTGGATCTTCCAAAATGCATCATCTCGCATTTGCCCTGATTGAACTCCATCTGCCATTTTTCTTCCCAACTCTCCAGTCTATCTATATTCTGCTGTATTCTCTGACAGTCCCCTTCAGTATCTGCTACTCCACCAATCTTAGTGTCATCTGCAAACTTGCTAATCAGACCACCTATACTTTCCTCCAAATCATTAATGTATATCACAAACAACAGTGGTCCCAGCACGGATCCCTGTGGAACACCACTGGTCACACGTCTCAATTTTGAGAAACTCCCTTCCACTGCTACTCTCTGTCTCCTGTTGCCCAGCCAGTTCTTTATCCATCTAGCTAGTACACCTTGGACCCCATGCGCCTTCACTTTCTCCATCAGCCTACCATGGGGAACCTTATCAAACGCCTTACTGAAGTCCATGTATATGACATCTACAGCCCTTCCCTCATCAATCAACTTTGTCACTTCCTCAAAGAATTCTATTAAGTTGGTAAGACATGACCTTCCCTGCACAAAACCATGTTGCCTATCACTGATAAGCCCATTTTCTTCCAGATGGGAATAGATCCTATCCCTCAGTATCTTCTCCAGCAGCTTCCCTACCACTGACGTCAGGCTCACCGGTCTATAATTACCTGGATTATCCCTGCTACCCTTCTTAAACAAGGGGACAACATTAGCAATTCTCCAGTCCTCCGGGACCTCACCCGTGTTTAAGGATGTTGCAAAGATATCTGTTAAGGCCCCAACTATTTCCTCTCTCGCTTCCCACAGTAACCTGGGATAGATTCCATCCGGACCTGGGGACTTGTCCACCTTAATGCCCTTTAGAATACCCAACACTTCCTCCCTCCTTATGCCGACTTGACCTAGAGTAATCAAACATCTGTCCCTAACCTCAACATCCGTCATGCCCCTCTCCTCGGTGAATACCGATGCAAAGTACTCGTTTAGAATCTCACCCATTTTCTCTGACTCCACGCATAACTTTCCTCCTTTGTCCTTGAGTGGGCCAATCCTTTCTCTAGTTACTCTCTTGCTCCTTATATATGAATAAAAGGCTTTATGATTTTCCTTAACCCAGTTTGCTAAAGATATTTCATGACCCCTTTTAGCTCTCTTAATTCCTCGTTTCAGATTGTGCCTACAATCCCGATATTCTTTCAAAGCTTCGTCTTTCTGCAACCGCCTAGACCTTATGTATGCTTCCTTTTTCCTCTTAACTAGTCTCACAATTTCACCTGTCATCCATGGTTCCCTAATCTTGCCATTTCTACCCCTCATTTTCACAGGAACATGTTTCTCCTGCACGCTAATCAACCTCTCTTTAAAAGCCTCCCACATATCAAATGTGGATTTACCTTCAAACAGCTGCTCCCAATCTACATTCCCCAGCTCCTGCCGAATTTTGGTATAGTTGGCCTTCCCCCAATTTAGCACTCTTCCTTTAGGACCACTCTCGTCTTTGTCCATGAGTATTCTAAAACTTACGGAATTGTGATCACTATTCCCAAAGTAGTCCCCTACTGAAACGTCAACCACCTGGCCCGGCTCATTTCCCAACACCAGGTCCAGTATGGCCCTTTCCTGAGTTGGACTATTTACATACTGCTCTAGAAAACCCTCCTGGATGCTCCTTACAAATTCTGCTCCCTCTGGACCTCTAACACGAAGTGAATCCCAGTCAATGTTGGGAAAATTAAAATCTCCTATCATCACCACCCTGTTGCTCCCACAGCTTTCCATAATCTGTTTACATATTTGTTCCTCTATCTCACGCTCGCTGTTGGGAGGCCTGTAGTACAGCCCCAACATTGTTACCGCACCCTTCCTATTTCTGAGTTCTGCCCATATTGCCTCACAGCTCGAGTCCTCCATAGTGCCTTCCTTCAGCACAGCTGTGATATCCTCTTTGACCAGTAATGCAACTCCTCCATCCCTTTTACCTCCCTCTCTATCCCGCCTGAAGCATCGGTATCCTGGGATATTTAGTTGCCAATCATGCCCTTCCCTTAACCAAGTCTCAGTAATAGCAATAACATCATACTCCCAGGTACTAATCCAAGCCCTAAGTTCATCTGCCTTACCTACTACACTTCTTGCATTAAAACAAATACACCTCAGACCACCAGTCCCTTTGCTTTCATTATCTGCTCCCTGCCTACTCTTTCCCTTAGTCACGCTGACTTCATTATCTAGTTCCTTACAGGCTTTAGTTACTACATCCTTACTCTCTACTGACCTCTTTTGGTTCCCATCCCCCTGCCACATTAGTTTAAACCCTCCCCAACAGCGTTAGCAAAAGCACCCCCAAGGACATTGGTTCCAGTCCGGCCCAGGTGTAGACCGTCCAATTTGTAATAGTCCCACCTCCCCCAGAACCGGTCCCAATGTCCCAAAAATCTGAACCCCTCCCTCCTGCACCATCTCTCAAGCCACGCATTCATCCTGACTATTCTTTCATTTCTACTCTGACTATCACGTGGCACTGGTAGCAATCCGGAGATTACTACCTCTGAGGTCCTACTTTTTAACTTGGCTCCTAATTCCCTAAATTCTGCTTGTAGGACCTCATCCCGTTTTTCACCTATATCATTGGTGCCTATGTGCACAACGACAACTGGCTGTTTACCCTCCCCCTTCAGAATGTTCTGCAGCCGATCTGAGACATCCCTGACCCGTGCACCTGGGAGGCAACATACCATTCGGGAGTCTCGTTTTCGACCACAGAACCGCCTATCTACTCCCCTTACAATCGAATCCCCTATGACTATAGCCCTTCCACTCTTTTTCCCGCCCTTCTGAACAGCAGAGCCAACCACGGTGCCATGAACCTGGCTACTGCTGCCTTCCCCTGGTGAGCCATCTCCCTCAACAGTATCCAAAACGGTATACCTGTTGTGGAGGGAGATGACCGCAGGGGACACCTGCACTGCCTTCCTGCTCTTTCTCTGCCTTTTGGTCACCCATTCCCTTTCTCCCTCAGCAATCCTAATCTGCGGTGTGACCAATTCGCTAAACGTGCTATCCACGACCTCCAGAGCATCGCGGATGCTCCAAAGTGAGTCCATCCGCAGCTCCAAAGCCGTCATGCGGTCTAACAAGAGCTGCAGCTGGACACACTTCCTGCACGTGAAGGAGTCAGGGACATCAGCCATGTCCCTGAGCTCCCACATTGAGCAAGAGGAGCATGTCACGAGTCTGAGATCTCCTGCCATTTTTAATCTTAAGCTTAAACTTAGTTAAATGAAAAAGGAACGAAAAGTTTTTAACTAATCACACGATAAAACAAAAAGAGAAATAGAAAAAGCCTTACCTTATCTACACACCACCGAGTCCTTTTTTTTTTGGTTAGAGGAGGAGGGCGGATGGGAGACACGACAGGTGCAGTGTCTCGGGTTCAGAAACGGCCCAAATATATAGGGTTTTACTTACCCAGCAGCCCCCTGGTCTCCGCCGAAAACAAAAGGAAATTAAGTTTACTTTAAACTGACCTTCCCAGCTGCTCACTCGCTCGCACTCTCTGCTCCCGAAAAAGCTGCTGCAGTGAAAGGCAAGTTATTTGAAACGGCCCAAATATATAGGGTTTTACTTACCCAGCAGCCCCCTGGTCTCCGCCGAAAACAAAAGGAAATTAAGTTTACTTTAAACTGACCTTCCCAGCTGCTCACTCACTCGCACTCTCTGCTCCCGAAAAAGCTGCTGCAGTGAACTCCATCTGCCATGCTTCTGCTCATTTCACCATCCTCTCTATGTTGTCCTGAAGGCTATAACTATCTTGCCACTTTGCCAAGTTTAATATCATCTACAAACTTTATAATGCTGCTCCCTACACCTGAGTCTAGGTCGCTTATAAATATTGAAAATAGTCATGGACCCAAAACTGACCCTTTGAATAACACCACTACAAACCACCTCTCCAGTCTGAAAAGCATCCATCCATTGCCATCTTTTGCTTCCTGTCACTGAACCAATTTTGTACTTATACCACCACTTTACCCTTAATTCTATGTGAGGCACTTAGTCAAAGCCTTCTGAAAGTCCATATATATATCTACTGCACGACCTTGATCAACCTTCTCTATTACTTCATAACTTCAAGTTATTCAGACACCGTTTGCTTTTACCAAATGGTTCTCCTGATTAATACGTGCCTTTCCAAACTAAAATTTATTTTGTCCCTGATAATGATTTCCAATAACATCCCCACTACCGATTGTAGGCTGACTGACCTGTAGATTCATGGATTATCTCCCTTCCCTTTCTTGAATAGTGGTATAACATTAGTACCGCCCAACCAAATTCACGACAGTGTAAAATGCTTCACGAACCGCGAAATCTCAGGTCCTCCGTGAAATCAATCGTTTTGCAAACTGCGTGCATTTTACCAGTTGACACAAGGCTCCACTCGCTGATTGGTAGGTGAGAGAGGGCTTCCAGTGCAGTTTTGAGAGCTCAAGTGTTAGCAGACCAGTGAGAATGCCAGAATGAGCAAATCAAAAATGGCCACAACCATTACTGCAGCACATGGTGAAAAGATTTGGAAGCCAAATTCTTCGTGCCTTTGGTGGAATGCTGTTTAGTACAAGCTGCAATGTTTTGTTGGATCACCCACGGCGGGCAACGGTTCAGCACCATTCAGAGTCCGAAAGCCATCGCAGCAGAAAGAGAGCATCCAACACCGCACTGCTGGAAAACAAACATGTAAGGAAAAGAACAACGATTTCATCTTTAAGAATCCGACAGAGAGCTCAGAAAATTGTCAGTTGGTTTCAATGAAACTTGTGGATGCTTTTGCAAACACCAACATACCATTGGAAAAATTTGATCTGCGGATATTAATTCAACGTTATGTGCAAAATGGTGGTTGTTTGCCAAGTGCAAATAAACTACGACAGGACTACCTACCAAAGGTTTTTGTTGCATGTGGTGAGGAATTGAAGTCTCAAATTAACCCATGTGAGTCTTTTGCAATTATTTGTGATGAATCCACCAATGAGGAGGACAACTATGTGTGCTGCATATTTTGTTTGATTTTATATCTAATAAGGCTGAAGATGTACTGTCAGGAAAGCTAACAGTGCTTGCAGGCTGCATCCACTTAGAAGCTGTTAATTACACCAGTTTCCCAACCGATAATCAAAACCCTTTCACAATATGGTGCAGATTTCAACAAAGTGTCTGCTTTCAATGGCAACAATGCAACTTACATAACAAAACCTTTCAAATCTGTGCTCTGAGGTGTAATGCTTAATGCTATCCATATTACACATCATGCACATATTATTTCTCTTGTTAGTGAGCTGTGGCAAAGTGAGTTTGGTAAAGTTGACAAATTGGTCAGATACATTAAAAAGTCCTCAAACACTGCCCTAGCCATAAGCCTCAATTAAGGCAACGCATTGCAAGTGTGGCTGAAATTGGGGAACAAGTTATGGCCCTTCCTCCAGAGCCAGTAATTACATGTTGCTAGTACAGTATCATGCACTTCACCTGCAATACTACTCCAACTTCATTTCAGAAGAGTGCACAGTGACACAGGTTTTAACAGATGCTGTAATCCTTCTAAACGATGCTCAGCTTAGTGAAGTTTAGTTTGTTGCTACACGACTGATGGATTTAGTCACTTGGTTTGAATCTTGACACATCGCAATCCACAAAGCTTTCAAGAAAGTAATGGATGCACTGTTCTAAGCTTAAGCACAGTCATACGAACAATACTCTGATAATGCTGAATTAAACATCTGTGCTCAACAGGTTTTCTTGCATGGCAAAGAAACTCAAACAATATTACTGCTACAGGGAAGAGTCAAGCAGTGAAGAAAAAGCAGCTCAGAGGTTTCAGCAACCTTCAGCATTCCTGAAAGCTGTACGTATCTTTGAACCTGCACAAGTGCACCTGTTGACGGTGGATTTAATCTTGTTTGATGTGATTCCTGGCTTTGACGAGAACTGTAGGCTGGAGATTCCTGCTTATAAAAGCATTGCAAAAGAATTGGATGATATTTTGTCTGTGCTGCAGTTTTGGAACTCTGGAATGCAGAATCCTCCACTTTGCAAGGCGAGCATGGCGCTGTCTGACAATTCCAACAAACTTTGTGGGCACAGAGAGAGCTGTGTCTAAACACGAACAGGTTTTCACAGTGCGGAGACAGGGAATGAAGAAAAAGACAGTTACAGGTTGCTCCATGCTCCCATTCAACCACTGACTTCAGTGAGTAAAGGTAAACAGTGACCTGTTTATAGTCAGCTTTTTACAACAGTTTTTGAGTATGCAATAAATGCTATTTGAAACCAGAAACCACCTTTGCTTTTTTTTGTTTTAAATAGATAATTTTCGTGGTTTGTTGTGACGCCATGAAATTTATGATTTAAATATGTGAAATTCACGATTTTTAAAATGCCCTAACCATAAAATTTGTAAGTGTTGACCATGAATTTGGTAAGGCCTTAAACACCAGCTACCCTCCAGTCCTCTGGCACTACTTCTATATCCATTGAGGATTGAAAGATTGTGACCAGTGCCTCTGCTATTTCTACCTTTGCTTCATTCAGCAACCTAGGATACATTCCATCTGGACCAGGTGAATTACCAACTTTCGGTAATGCTAATCCTCTTTAGTACATCTCTATCTATTAATATCTTGTCCATAACTTCCCTCTCTAAGTTTAATCTTGACATCATCTGCTTCCTTTGTGAAGACAGATGCAAAGTACTCATTTAAAGTTTAGCCATGCGAGCTGTCTCTGTATAAATGTTTTTCTTTGAGGCCTTCATAACCCCAACTTTCTCCTTAGCTGACTGCTTGCACTTTATCTGTTCATAAACTGTTTTCGGGTTGCCTGCTGTTGCCTGCTAATCTTTTCTCATATACTCTCTTTGCCTCCTGTGTTAACTTTTGCAATTCCTTCCTGTACTTTCCATAATCTTCTTGGTTATTAATTGAATCTTGCTCCTGATATTTTGTCTTAAGCCTCCTTTTCCTGTTTTATTTTAACTTTTTTATTTCCTTTGCCATCCAGGGTGTATGAGCTCTGGATGACCTACCTTCTTCCTTCAAAAGAATATGTCTAGTTTGTACCTAAACTATCTCTTCCCTGAATTCCCCCCGTTGTTACATTCCACTTTTCCCTGCAATTGCCTTTTCCAGGCTATCTGTGCTAGGTCCCTTCTTCAATCACTGAAATTCATTCTTCCCTATTTCAGCATTTTTACCTTCGATATTTTCTGATCTCTTTCCATAATTATCTTAAATCGAATTTTGCTGTGGTCACTGTTGGCTAGACGATCACCTACTGTAACATATTCCCAGAACCCAATCCAGCACTGCTTCCTTCCCTATTGGATTGGGGACATATTGATCAAGAAAGTTCTCCTGTACACATATCAGAAATTTTTCTCCTTCCCTACACTTAGCAGTGTGTTCCTACAAGCTTTTGAAATATTTGCTCAGCTATCTCCTCACTGGTTGGAGCTCAATTAGAAAAACTCCCAACAATGTAACAGCTGTTCCTCAAGTCAAGCCAAATAGATTCAATCCTACAACTATCAAGTACATCCTTTCAATTTAGAATGGTTGGAACTCAGAAAGAGTAAGGCCTATTATAGAACAAAATAGTAACCTCTGTGTGGAGGCAGAAGACCGTGGGCATGGTTCTTAATGCATATTTTGTGTCTGTTTTCGCAAAAAATGGAGACGATGCAGACAATGTGGTTAAGGAGGAGGTGTGTGGAATATTGGATGGGGTAAATATAGTAAGAGTGGAAATATTAAGGTGTTCAGGATCTTTGAAAGTGGATAAATCGCCAGGCCTGGATGAATGTATTGCAGGCTGTGAAGAGAAGCAAGGGAGGAAATCGTGGAGGCTCTGACCATCATTTCCTCATCTTTTGTGGCTACAGGCATGGTGCTGCTAACATTGTACTGTTATTTAAAAAGAGAGAAATGGAGAGACTAAGCAATTACAGGCCAGCCAGCCTAACCTCAGTGGTGGGAAAATTATTGGAAACAATTTCGAGGGAGAGTATAAATCCAAATTTAGAAAGGCACAGATTAATCAAGGCCAGTCAGCAAGGTTTTGTTAAAGGAAGGCCATGTCTGACTAACTGGATTGAATTTTTTGAGGAGGTAACAAGGAGAGTTGATGAAGTGGTGCATTTGATGTAGTCTGCATGGATTTTAGCAAGGCTTTTGGTCAGAAAAGTAAAAGCCCATAGGATCCAAGGAAACATGGCAAAATATGTCTAAAATTGGCTCAGTGCAGGAGGCAAAGGGTAATAGCTGACAGGTGGTCTTATGACTTTTTCGATGAGATTCCGCAGGGCTCGGTACAGGGTCTCTTGCTTTTTATTGTATATGGTTAATCGTGTGGAAGAAGGATGTAAGCTTCAGGAAAATATCAATGGTCAGTTGGGCAGAAAAGTGACAAATAGAATTCAATTCGGGGAAGTGTGAGGTAATGCATTTAGGGAGGGCAAACAAGGCAAAAGAATACACAATAAATGGGAGGATACCCAGAAGTGTAGAGGAACATGTCCACAGATCCCTGAGGTAACAGGACAGGCAGATAAGATGGCTAAGAAGGTATTCGGCATACTTTCCTATATTAGCTCAAGGTAAATAATCTCTGCATTATGACCTGAGCCATGTGCCAATTGGCAGAGGGCATATAAGATTATTAAAATGAATACATGGCTCAAAGACTGGTGTGGGAGAAGTGGGTTTTGGTTCCTGGGGCACTGGCACCAGTACTAGGGAAAGTGGGGGCTGTACCATTGGGACGATCTGTACCTGAACCATGCTGGGACCAGTGTTCTAGCAAACCGTATAACTAGGGAAGTAGAGAGGGCTTTAAACTAAACAATGAGGGTGTGAGGGATCAAGCTCGAGTAGATGTAGAAAATCAAGGGGTAGAGTCAAGGCAGGAGAGCAGAATAGTAATATAGGAAATGAAGATCAGAGAATGGCAGGAAGGGACAGAGAGAAAAAACCTAAGAACACACCAGTAGTCTAGACTAGATGTTACAAAGATAACAAAACAACAAAACTAAAGGCTCTATATTTGAATGCACGTAGCATTCATAACAAAGTAGACATTGAAGTAAATAAATATGATCTGATAGCTGTTACGGAGATGTGGCTGCAGAATGACAGGGATTGGGTCCTGGATATTGAGGGGTATGTGACATTCAAGAAGTATAGGAAGCTAGGTAAAGGTGGAGGAGTAGCACTCTTAATCAAGGATTCCATTGGTGCAACAGTTAGAGATGACCTTGGTTCAGGAGATCAGGATGTAGAATCAGTTTGGGTGGAGATGAAGAATAGTAGGGGAAAGATGTCACTAGTGGGAGTGGTCTACAGACCCCCTAACAGTAATCACAATGTAAGACCAAGTATACAAGAAGAAATATTGGGTGCTTGTGATAAAGGGACGGCAATAATCATGGGCGATTTTAATCTACATATAAACTGGAAAAATCAGATTGGAAATAATAGCCTGGATGAGGAGTTCATAGAATGCTTTCGAGATGGTTTCTTACAGCAGCACATTCTGGTACCAACCAGAGAGCAGGTTATATTAGACCTCAGGGTGAAGGCACCTCTAGGTAGTAGCAACAATATGTTTGAGTTTTACATCCAGTTTGAAAGAGAGAAGACTAGTATTTTAAACTTGAATAAGGGCAACTATGTGGGCATGAAAGCTGAGCTAGCTGAAGTGAACTGGAGACAGATGAATAGAGAAACAGTGGCAGACTTTTAAGGGGATATTTCAGAACACTCAGGATATGTATATCCTACTATAAAGAAGAATTCTAAGAGGAGGACCCACCATCTGTGGTTAACTAAAGAAGTTAAGGAAAGCATCAAACTTAAGGAAAAAGCATTTAATTGCGCAAAGATGAGTGGCAGGTCAGCTGATTGGTCAGAATATAAAGAACGCAGAGAATGACTAAAAGGTTAATCAGGAGAAAGAAATTAGCATATGAGAGGAAGCTAGCTAGAAATGTAAAAACAGGTAGCAAGAGTTTCTACAGGTATTGTGACTAGTGGTGTTCCGCAGGGATCAGTGCTGGACCTTTGCTGTTTGTAGTATATATAAATGATTTGGAGGAAAATGTAGCTGGTCTGATTAGTAAGTTTGCGGACGACACAAAGGTTGGTGGAGTCGTGGATAATGATGAGGATTGTCAGAGGATACAGCAGGATATAGATCGGTTGGAAACTTGGGCGGAGAAATGGCAGATGGAGTTTAATCTGGACAAATGTGGGGTAATGCATTTTGGAAGGTCTAATGCAGTAAATGGCAGAACCCTTAGGAGTATTGACAGGCAGAGAGATCTGGGCGTACAGGTCCACAGGTCACTAAAAGTGGCAACGCAGGTGGATAAGGTAGTTAAGAAGGCATACGGCATGCTTGCCTTCATCGGTCGGGGCATAGAGTATAAAAATTGGCAAGTCATGTTGCAGCTGTACAGAACCTTAGTTAGGCCACACTTAGAATATTGCGTGCAATTCTGGTCGCCACACTACCAGAAGGATGTGGAGGCTTTGGAGAGGGTACAGAGGAGGTTTACCAGGATGTTGCCTGGTCTGGAGGGCATTAGCTATGAGGAGAGGGTGGAAAAACTCGGATTCTTTTCACTGGAACGACAGAGGTGGAGGGGCGACATGATAGAGGTTTACAAAGTTATAAGAGGCATGGACAGAGTGGATAGTCAGAAGCTTTTTCCAGGGTGGAAGAGTCAGTTACTAGGGGACATAGGTTTAAGGTGCGAGGGGCAAAGTTTAGAGGGGATGTGCGAGGCAAGTTTTTTACACAGAGGGTGGTGAGTGCCTGGAACTTGCTGCCAGGGGAGGTGGTGGAAGCAGATACGATAGCGACGTTTAAGAGGCATCTTGACAAATACATGAATAGGAAGGGAATGGAGGGATATGGGCCCCGGAAGTGCAGAAGGTGTTAGTTTAGGCAGGCATCAAGATCGGCGCAGGCTTGGAGGGCCGAATGGCCTGTTCCTGTGCTGTACTGTTCTTTGTTCTTTGTATTTAAAAAGGAAAAGATTAAGTAAAGCGAGTGTTGGTTCTCTAGAGAGTCAGAATGGGGAGTTAATAGTAGATAATAAGGAAATGGCAGATGCAATGAACAAGTATTTTGCTTCTGTCTTCAATATAGAGGATACAAAAAACATTCCAGTAATAGCTGTAAATCAGGAGGTGGAAGGTGGAGAGGAACTTGGTGAAATTACAAACACCAGGGAGCGGTACTGAGCAAACTGATGGAGCTGCGGGCTGACAAGTCCCCGGGTTCTGATGGACTTCATCCTAGGGTCTTAAAAGAGGTGGCTAATGAGGTAGTAGATGTGTTGTTTGTTAATTTTTCAAAATTCACTAGATTCCAGTAAGGTGCCATCAGACTGGAAAGTGGCAAATATAACCCCTCTATTCAAGAAGGATGGGAGGCAGAAAACAGGTAACTATAGGCCAGTTAGCTTGACATCTGTTGTGGGGATGGTGTTGGAATCGATCATTAAGGAGGTGGCAGCTGGGCACTCAAGGTAATCAGGAATAGTCAGCAAGGCTTTGTGAAAGGGAAATCATGTTTAACCAATTTGTTGGAGTTCTTTGAAGGAGTGACATGTGCTGTGGATAAAGGGGAGCCTGTTGACATACTTTACTTGGATTTCCAGAAGGCATTTGACAAGGTGCCACATAAAAGGTTATTTTGCAAAGTAGGAGCTCATGGTGTAGTGGGTAACATATTAGCGTGGATAAAAGGTTGGTTGGCTGGCAGAAAACAGTATGCATAAATGTCACATTTTCTGATTGGCAGGATGTGACGAGTGGAGTCTGTGCTGGGGCCTCAACTTTTTACAATTTATAACAATGACTTAGATGAGGGAAGTGATGGCATGGTAGCTAAGTTTGCAGATGACACAAAGATAGGTTGGAAAGTATGTTGTGAAGAGGGTGGCACAGTGGCTAGCACCGCAGTCTCACAGCTCCAGGGACCTGGGTTCAATTCTGGGTACTGCCTGTGTGGAGTTTGCAAGTTCTCCCTGTGACCGCATGGGTTTTTGCCGGGTGCTCCGGTTTCCTCCCACTGTCAAAGACCTGCAAGTGATAGATAAATTGGACATTGTAAATTGTCCCTAGTGTAGGTAGGTGGTAGGGAATGTGGGATTACTGTAGGGTTAGTATAAATGGGTGGTTCTTGGTTGGCACAGACTCGGTGGGCTGAAGGGCCTCTTTCGGTGCTGTATCTCTAAATAAAAATAAGGAGGTTGCAGACTGATATAGATAGATTGAGTGAGTGGGCAGATGGAGTATAATGTGGAAAATGTGAAGTTGTTCACTTTGGCAGGAAGAATAAAAAAGCAGAGTATTACTTAAACGAAGAATGACTGCAGAATTCCAAAGTGCAGAGGGATCTAATGGAATGCTATCCTTTATTGTGAGACAAATTGAAAATAAAACAAGGATGTGATGCTTCAGTTATACAGGGCATTGGTGAGACTACATCTCGAATACTGTGTGCAATTTTGATCTCCTTATTTAAAGAAGGATGTAAATGCGTTGGAGGTGGTTCAGAGGAAGTTTACTAGATTGATACCTGGAATGAGCGGGTTATCTTATGAGGAAAGGTTGGACAGACTGGACTTGTTTTCACTGGAGTTTAGAAGATTGAGAAGAGACTTGATTGAAGTTTACAAGATCCTGAACGGTCCAGATAAGGTGGATGTGGAAAGGATGTTTCCTCTTGTGGGTGAGTCCAGAATTAGGGGGCGCTGTTGTAAAATTAGGGGTCAGCCTTTTAGGAGAGAGATGAGGAGAATTATTTTCTCTCAGAGGGTTGTGCAAATTTGGAACTCTCTGCCTCAGAAGGTGGTGGAGGCAGGGTCATTGAATATTTTTAAGGTGGAGGTAGATAGATTCTTGTTAGGCAAGGGAATCAAAGGTTATCAGGGGTAGATTGGAGTGTGGAATTCGAAACACAAACAGATCAGCCATGATCTTATTGAATGGCAGAGCAGGCTAGAGGGGCCGAATAGCCTACTTCTGCTCCTAATTTGTCTGTTCGTATGTTAGCTGAGGCATAGAATATAAGAAGCAGAGAGGTTATGCTAGAACTGTATAAAGCACTAGTTAAGCCACAATCACAATTCTGGTCTCCACATTACGGGAAGGATGTGATCGTACTAGAGAGGAGATTTACGAGGATGTCGCCAAGACTGGAGAATTTTAGCTATGAAGAGAGATTGAATTGGCTGGGCTTGTTTTCTTTGGAACAGAGGAGGCTGAGGACAGAGTTAATAGAGGTGTGTAAAATTATGAGGGGCCTATATAGAATGGATGGGGAGGCCCTATTTCCCTTAGCAGAGAGATCAGTAACCAGGGGGCATAGAGTGAAAGTAATTGGCTGAAGGATTAGAGGAGCATTGAGAGATTTTTTCACCCAGAGGCTGATGGGGATCTGGAATTCACTGCCTGAAAAGGTGGTGGAAGCAGAAACCCTCATTGCATTTAAAAAGTACTTGGATACGCACTTGAAGTGCCGTAACCTACAGGGTTATGAACCAAGAGCTGGAAAGTGGGATTAGGCTGGATGGCTACTTGTTGGCCTGCACAGACACAATGGGCTGAATGGTCTCCATCTGTGCTGTAACTTTCTATGATTTTATGAAATGTAACATCATCTTGATCAATACTACTATGCCCCCTCATCTCTTTCCTTCTCCATCATTCCTGAATACTCGGTAACCAGGAATATTAAGAACCCATTCCTGCCCTTCCTTGAGCTTTGTCTCTGTTAATTGAACCGTGTCATAATTCCATGTAGCAATTTGTGCCTGAAACTCACCAACCTTTTTAGTTACACTACAGACGTGGATGTACTTACAATTTAATGCCTCCTTCATCACTTTTGCTACTTTCCCTAATCTGGTCCCTGCAATTGTTGGGATATTTCTAATTTTACTGCAGTTTATATATCTCTACCCTCTGATCTCTGCCTTTTTTTGTTACTATTTTCTGATTCCTCACCCCTGTCAAATCAGTTTAAACTGTCCCCAACAGTATTAGTTAAGCCATCATTGAGAATATTGGTCCCAGCTTTGTTCAGGTGCAACCCATCCATCTTGGACAGGTGTCCCTTCCCCCAGATATAATGTAGATGTAATTTTAATCATGCTGCCTCAAAACAGTTAAAGCTAAATGGCTGCAGTCCTAGGTAATATCTTTAAAATGATTTAGTAGAAATGTTTTGTTAAGATTAGCTGCTCATGGTCAACCAGCCTTATTTTAATTACCTTACAGAAATTAGCCTGCTTGAGAAGGGATGCCCACGGATGATTGAACCCACCTCTCTCCAGTCTGAACTTATCAAACTGACAAAAAAACAAATCAACCATGTCTTCCCTGACTTTATGTTGGAAAAATAGCATCACATTTTGAGGCCCAGCTGCAAGGGTCATGCTGGTACTAATTATAAGACAAGTATAAGTACAAGTGATTGTAAGAGGTCAGTCAGTAATAGAGGTAAAGTTACATGGGAGATTTCCAATTGGATTACAGCTCTATTCAAGAAGGGAACATGGTAATTTTCATTCTGTTCTTATAACTATCACTCAAGCATTGGAATTGTCTTAATCAAACCAAGCACAAATTATTTCAATAAAGAATCTCAACAGGGTTGGATTTATCACAATTGGATGGATGTTTCTTTAAACTGACGGTTAATTGGGATGATTTTAAATAAGAGTGGTGATAAACTTTATCAACTGAACTGATTTGCTTTTTCTTCATTGCTGGCCTATGCATCTAAGATGTACTTGATCCTGGGTATGTTAAATATTCTAGTACAAACGGCTTGCTGATTCTCACCACAAAGTTCCTCATCTCTAGTAAAGATGAATTGCCACAAAGTTATGGAAGTTTGATAGGTTTAGTCTTGAGATGTTGAGACACCACATGCAGAACTCTGAGGACGATGGAATTTTCCACTATATTACTACCATCTGACTCATGAATGGGCACAAACCATGCCGTTCCTACAGGAGCGAGCAAGCACTCTGTGGAGATGTGTGACTCAAGCAAATCATGTCTAGTCTGGATTAGGACCCAGAGGATGATTGAAAGGTATTCCTCTGTCATTGGGGTACAACCTCCCATTAACCCCATGTTAAAAGACTCCCCCAGACCCCAGCATTCCCCTCTAATTCCCTGGCCGTTACATACACAGGGGTCAGATGGCAAATCGTCTTAAATCAGAGAAGTGATCATCTGTCAGGGCAATCTTCTCTCTCAGACTGTTTTTCCCACCCAACTCCCACAAATAAACTGCAACTGGATGCTTGTAAGCTTAGTTATCCTTTAAATCTGGAAAACAGACATCATTCTCAGTGCCATATTCCTCTTTTTTCACTTGTCAAATGACCTCTTCCTTGGTCTGCATTCCTCTGATTGATGTCCTCCTACAACTTTCAAATCTAATAACATACCATTTATTTGTAATGTAATGCGAGTCTAGGGAGAGGCTGGGTGACCCTGGAGAGGCGAGGCAGTGTGAGTGAGGAGAGACTGGGTGAATCTAGGGAGAGGCTGGGTGGCCCTGGAGAGGCGAGGCAGTGTGAGTGAGGAGAGACTGGGTGAATCTAGGGAGAGGCCGGGTGACTCTGGAGAGGCGAGGCAGTGTGAGTGAGGAGAGACTGGGTGAATCTAGGGAGAGGCTGGATCACCCTGGAGAGGCGAGGCAGTGTGAGTGAGGAGAGACTGGGTGAATCTAGGGAGAGGCTGGGTGACCCTGGAGAGGCGAGGCAGTGTGAGTGAGGAGAGACTGGGTGAATCTAGGGAGAGGCTGGGTGACCCTGGAGAGGCGAGGCAGTGTGAGTGAGGAGAGACTGGGTGAATCGAGGGAGAGGCCGGGTGACTCTGGAGAGGCGAGGCAGTGTGAGTGAGGAGAGACTGGGTGAATCTAGGGAGAGGCTGGATCACCCTGGAGAGGCGAGGCAGTGTGAGTGAGGAGAGACTGGGTGAATCTAGGGAGAGGCTGGGTGACCCTGGAGAGGCGAGGCAGTGTGAGTGAGGAGAGACTGGGTGAATCTAGGGAGAGGCTGGATCACCCTGGAGAGGCGAGGCAGTGTGAGTGAGGAGAGACTGGGTGAATCTAGGGAGAGGCTGGGTGACCCTGGAAAGGCGAGGCAGTGTGAGTGAGGAGAGACTGGGTGAATCTAGGGAGAGGCCGGGTGACTCTGGAGAGGCGAGGCAGTGTGAGTGAGGAGAGACTGGGTGAATCTAGGGAGAGGCTGGATCACCCTGGAGAGGCGAGGCAGTGTGAGTGAGGAGAGACTGGGTGAATCTAGGGAGAGGCTGGGTGACCCTGGAGAGGCGAGGCAGTGTGAGTGAGGAGAGACTGGGTGAATCTAGGGAGAGGCTGGGTGACCCTGGAGAGGCGAGGCAGTGTGAGTGAGGAGAGACTGGGTGAATCTAGGGAGAGGCTGGGTGACCCTGGAGAGGCGAGGCAGTGTGAGTGAGGAGAGACTGGGTGAATCTAGGGAGAGGCTGGGTGACCCTGGAGAGGCGAGGCAGTGTGAGTGAGGGGAAGAAGCTGTGTGAGTCTGGGGAGGCTGGATGACCCTAGAGAGGTGAGGCAGCGTGAGTGTGGAGAAGAGGCTGTGTGAGTCTGGGAGAGGCTGGATGATCCTGGAGAGGCGAGGCAACATGAGTGAGGAGAAGAGGCTGTGTGAAACTGGGAGAGGCTGGATGACCCCAGAGAGGCGAGGCAGTGTGAGTGAGCAGAAGAGGCTGTGTGAGTCTGGGTGATGCTGGATGCTCCAGCTGTCAATACAGAAGCCTTGAGACTACAGTTGGAAAATTGGTGTTCACCTTGCTGATACAACATTCTTTGTAATGACATTGTTGGAATATTAGTATATGGTGGGGTGGAGTTTCTGGTGTATTTGTACCCAGGGACCCGTATAAGGCAAATAAATGGAAACTTGGTGCAAGTATACCCGAATATCCTTGCTGTTTTGTGTCTGTCTATTGATCCCTTTGTCCAAGTGTCTCATAGCTCATTAGAATGGCTCTGCTACATTTTCTGCACTTATTCTGGTTCAAAACGGGGGTAAAATTATACCCAAAATTTTAGGGGCAGCTAGAAACAGTCATTATTCTCATGTTTTATTGCAGTTTTTCCTCCTGGCTGAAACCTGTTTCGTATTTTCCATTTCTTTGAATGCGTTTCCATGACAGCAGTATAAATTCAGATATATAAAGTATGATGCTCATGCTATACCTAATATGTATGAATGATGGTTAGATGAGTTAAAACTTTAATCTTCATACTTAAAGTAGGTGTGAGTTCAGAGATTTCCTTGGACCTTGTTTACACTGATTTTCTCTTGTTCATACCCATTTTCATGATAAGCTGAGGTTGACAGGAAATTTGGGTGTTTAAAACCTAAGGGGGGGGGGGGGGGGGGGAGTCTGTGTGCCTTTAAGGCTGAGAGTTGTTTATTTCTCTGCGAACAGTGTGTACGAGCTGCAAGCCTGTTCCCAAACAACAGCAAGAGAGAGAGATCACATTCGTATTGTATCAGTTTGACTGTGTGTAAAGACTGGCTGGAACTGGTTTAATCTGGCAGATCAATGAATCCTGCACTCCGTGAAGGAAGGATTTGTCTCCCTCTCAGCAGAAAATCTACATTGGCTTACAGGCTGTGTGTCGCCTAAAGAGGAAAAGACACCTGAAAAGGAATCTTTGTATTGTTTTTACTTCCAGTCTCTAAGAAGTCTCTGCCTCAGGAGTGACTTTCTGTTATATTTTCTGTTTCGGGGAGTTCTGGAAACTCAGTAAAGTTTCTACTGATAGACTGCTAATTCAAAATCTAAATAGAGCTGTTGTTATACTCCTTGTTGAAAGATCTGTGTGATGCCTACTGCAGCCGAAGTGCCTTGAACGCCTATCCATTGCATGCTGTTCATCAACTCGCCTGGAGACTTCGAATGGTATCTCGAATGACTATTCGACTCTGGGACACCTTGCTGATCCAGAAAAGTAACCAACCAGGACTTACAACCCAGTTGTTTTATTATTCCTAAGAAACAGCTCTAATTTTAAAAACATAATCTTTAAACTGGTTAACCATTGGTTTTTGAATGTATCTGTGTGAGCATGAGGGTTAGGAGGAATAAGAAGTTATAAAGTCTTTTCAGACATAGATTTATCCCAGTATTGTTTAAGATTTAGTTTATTAATAAATAGTTAATTTGTTGTTGTTTAAAGATACCTGGTTTGGTGAGTTTTATTTTTGGGGTTAATAAAGTGTTTAATTTGGCTAATTTTCTGGTAGGTAGGAAATGTTAATAATATGCTATGACCTGTGGAGTAATGGGACTGAATTGACAGTGCATTACTCCCACCTCGGTCATAACAATAGACATTGTAAAAATGTAATTTTGGATGTAACTTCCCTATTATACCCTCAGAGGAAACTCTAGTCTAGTATTTGCAAAGCACCTTTACCTCAAACCGTCGATTGCATGCATGTTATAACAAAAGTGCTCATGACCGCAAATGAAAATTAACTTCTATAGTTCTTCATTTTTTTCTGGCTTTCCAGCTTCAAAAGGTTCCCTATTACAACTCAACATATATAGTTTCTTTAATGCAGTAATACACCCCAAGGAACTTCACAGGGCCATCAAAAATTGATACGGAGCCAAAGTAGGAGGCATTAGGACAGGTGACCAAAAAACTGGTCAGGGAGGTAGGTTTTAAAGAGTATCTAAAAGTAAGTGAAAGGCGGTGAGGTTTATGGATTGCAGTCCAGAGTTTAGGTTCTAGATGGCTGAAGGCCAATGGTGAGACGAAGGGAGAGAGGTATGTAGAAGAGGGCAGAATTGGTGAAACTTAGAGATCTTGGAGACATTCATCAGTGGAAAGATGTAACTAACAACCTTTTAAACAATATTAAAAAAGGTTCATATGTGATTTTCTAGTGAAATTAATTAGTCAATTTTGAAAAAAATTGCAACAGGTCTTTTCCCATACAAAAACAGGAAGTGATGCAGAGCAGCTTTGTGCCCAAAGCTCAAAGGCAGATTGGCATTTTTAAAATTCTTTCGGGGGTTATGGGCGTCGCTGGCTAGACCAGCATTTATTGCCCATCTCTAAATTGCCCTTGAGAAGGTGGTGGTGAGCTGCCTTTTCGAACCATTGCAGTACATTTTGGGTAGGTACACCCATAGTGCTGTCAGGAGAAATATAAAATGGCCTGAACAAGCAGCAAGCCTGAGGATTGGGAGCAGTTTAGAATTCAGCAAAGGAGGACAAAGGGACTGATTAAGAAGGGAAAAATAGAGTATGAGAGTAAGCTAACAGAGAACATAAAAACTGACTGTAAAAGCTTCTATAGATATGTGAAGAGAAAAAGATTAGTGAAGACAAATGTGGGTCCCTTACAGTCAGAAATGGGGGAATTTATAATGGGGAACAAAGAAATGGCAGACCAATTAAATACATACTTTGGTTCTGTCTTCACAAAGGAGGACACAAATTACCTCCCAGAAATGTTGGGGAACATAGGGTCTAGTAAGAAGGAGGAACTGTATGAAATCAGTATGAGTAGGGAAATGGTCTTAGGGAAAATGATGGGATTGAAGGCCGATAAATTCCTAGGGCCTGATAATCTACACCCCAGAGCACTTAAAGAAGTGGCCCTAGAAATAGTAGATGCATTGCTGGTCATTTTTCACAATTCTATAGACTCTGGAACAGTTCCAATGGATTGGAGGGTAACTAATTAAAAAAGGAGGTAGAGAGAAAACAGGGAATTATAGACCGGTTAGCCTGACATCAGTAGTGGGAAAAATGCTAGAGTCCAGTATAAAAGATGTAATAGCAGAGCACTTGGAAAACAATGACAGGATCAGCCTACAAAGGGAAATCATGCTTGACAAATCTACTGGAATTTTTTGAGGATGTAACTGGTAGAATAGATAAGGGAGAACCAGTGGATGTGGTGTATTTGGACTATCAGAAGGCTTTCGATAAGGTCCAACATAAGAGATTAGTGTGCAAAATTAAAGCACATGGGGTTGGAGGTAAGGCACTGACATGGATAGAGAACTGGTTGACAGACAGGAAACAAAGAGTAGAAATAAACGGGCATTTTTCCGAGTGGCAGGCAGTGACTAGTGGGGTACCAAAGGGATCAGTGCTAGGACCCCAGCTATTCACAATATATATTAATGATATAGATGAGGGAATTAAATGTAATATATCCAAGTTTGCAGATGACACAAAGCTGGGTGGGAGTGTGAGTTGTGAGGAGGATGCAGAGAAGCTCCAGTGTGATTTGGACAGTTTGAGTGAGTGAGCAAATACATGGAAGATGCAGTATAATGTGGCACAAAATGAGGTTATCCACTTTGGTGGCAAAAGCAGGAAGGCAGATTATTATCTGAACGGCGATAGATTTGGAAAGGGGAAGGTGCAGCGAGACCTGGGTGTCCTTGCGCACCAGTCGCTGAAAGTAAGCATGCAGGTTCAGCAGGCAGTTAAGAAGGCAAATGGTATGTTGGCCTTCATAACGAGAGGATTCAAGCACAGGAGCAAGGATGTCTTGCTGCAATTATACAGGGCCTTGGTGAGGCCACATCTGGAGTATTGTGTGCAGTTTTCATCTCCTTATCTGAGGAAGGATGTTCTTGCTATGGAGGGAGTGCAGTGAAGGTTCACCAGACTGATTCCTGGGATGGAAGAACTGACGTATGAGGAGAGATTGGGTCGATTAGTCTTGTATTCTCTCGAGTTTAGAAGAATGAGAGGGGATCTCACAGAAACCTACAAAATTCTAACAGGACTGGACAGACTAGATGCAGGAAGGATGTTCCCGATGGCGGGGGAGTCCAGGACCAGGGGTCACAGTCTAAGGATAAGGGGTAAGCCATTTAGGACTGAGGAGAGATTTCTTAACACAGAGAGTGGTGAACTTGTGGAATTCTCTACCACAGAAAGCAGTTGAAGCCAAATCATTAAATATATTCAAGAAAGAGTTAGATATAGTTCTTAGGGGTAATGGAATCAAGGGATACGGGGAGAAGGTGGGAACAGGTTACTGAGTTTGGATGATCAGCCAGGACTGTATTGAATGGTGGAGCAGGCTCAAAGGGCCGAATGGCCGACTCGTTTACCTTTTTTTATGTTTCTAGGAAGGGAATTCCAGGGTTTTGACCAAGCAACAGTGAAGGAACGGCGATATAATTCCAAGTCAGGATGGTGTGTGACTTGGAGGGGAACTTGCAGGTGGTGGTGTTCCCATGCATTTGCTGCCCTTGTCCTTCTAAGTGGTAGAATTCACGGGTTTGGAAGATGCTGTCTAAGAAACTTTCGTGTGTTGCTGCAGTGCATCTTGTGGATGGTACACACTGCTGCCACTGTGCGTTAGTGGTGCAGGGAGTGAATGTTTGTGAATGGGGTGCTAATCAAGCAGGCTGCTTTGCCCTGGATGGTGTCGAGCTTCTTGATTGTTGTTAGAGCTGTACCTATCCAGGCAAGTGGAGAGTATTCCATCACACTCCTGACTTGTGCCTTGTAGATGGTGGACAGGCTTTGGGGAGTTAGGAGATGAGTTACTCACCGCAGGATTCCTAGCCTCTGACCTGCTCTTGTAGCCACGGTATTTATATAGCTACTCCAGTTCATTTTCTGGTCAATGGTACTTCTCAAGATGTTGATAGTGGTGGGTTCAGCGATCGTAATGCACTGAATGTCAAGGGGAGATGGTTAGATTCTCTCTTGTTGGAGATGGTCATTGCCTGGCACTTGTGTGGCACAAATATTATTTTCCACTTATCAGCCCAAGCCTGAATATTGTCCAGGTCTTTCTGCATTTCTATACGTATCTGAGAAGTCACGAATGGTGCTGAACATTGTGCAATCATCAGCGAACATCTACACTTCAGACTTTATGATTGAAGGAAGGTCATTGATGAAGCAGCTGAAGATGGTTAGAAACATAGAAAGATAGAAACATAGAAAATAGGAGCAGGAGTAGGCCATTCGGCCCTTCGAGGCTGCTCCGCCATCCATTACGATCATGGCTGAACATCCAACTCAGTAACCTGTTCCCTACACTACCCTGAGGAGCTCCTGCAGAGATGTCCTGAAGTTGAGATGATTGACCTCCAACAACCACAACCATCTTCCTTTGTGCTAGGTATGACTCCAACCAGCGGAGAGTTTTCCCACGATTTCCATTAACTCTAGTTTTTCTCGGGTTCCTTGATGCCATACTTGGTCAAATGCTGCCTTGATGTCAAGGGCAGTTACTATCACCTCACCTCCTGGGTTCAGCTCTTTTGTCCATGTTTGAACCAAGGCCATAATGAGATCAGGAGCTGAATGGCCCTGGCGGAACCCAAAGTGAGCCTCAGTGAGCAGGTTATTGTGAAGAAAATGCTGCTTGATAGCACTGTCGACAACACCTTCCATCACTTTACTGCTGATTGAGAGTAGACTGATGGGGTGGTAATTGGCCGGGTTGGATTTGTCCTGCTTTTTGTGTACAGGACATACTTGGGCAATTTTCCAAATTGCTGGATAGATGACAGTGTTGTAGCTGTACTGGAACAGATTGGCTAGGGACGTGGCAAGTTCTGGAGCACAGGTCTTCAGTACTATTGCCGGAATGTTGTCAGGGCCCATAGCCTTTGCAGTATCCAGTGCCTTCAGCCCTTTCTTGATATCACACAGAGTGAATGGAATTGGCACAAGACTGGCATCTGTGATGCTGGGGACTTCAGGAGGAGGCCGAGATGGATCATTAACTCAGCACTTCTGGCTGAAGATTGTTGCAAGTGCTTCAGCCTTGCCTTTTGCACTGATGTGCTGGGCTCCCCCATCATTGAGGATGAGGATATTTGTGGAGCCACCTCCTCCAGTTAGTTGCTTAATTGTCCACCACCATTCACGGCTGGATGTGGCAGGACTGCAGAGCTTAGATCTGATCCGTTGGTTATGGGATCGCTTAGCTCTGTCTATCGCATGTGCTTACGCTGTTTGGCATGCAAATAGTCCTGGGATGTAACTTCACCAGGTTGACATCTCATTTTAAGGTACGCCTTATGCTGCTCCTGGCATGTCCTCCTGCACTCTTCATTGTACTAGGGTTGATCCACTGGCTTGATGGTAATGGTAGAGTGGGGGATATGCCGGGCCATGAGGTTACAGATTGCGGTTGAGTACAATTCTGCTGCTGCTGATGGCCCACAGCGCCTCATGGACGCCCAGTTTTGAGTTGCTAGATCTGTTTGAAATCTATCCCATTAGCACAGTGGTAGTGCCACACAACACAATGCAAGGTATTCTCACTCTGAAGACGGGACTTCGTCTCCACAAGGACAGTGCAGTGGTCACTCCTACCAATACTGTTATGGACAGACGCATCTGTAGCAGGCAGATTGGTGAGGAAGAGGTCAAGTATGTTTTTCCCTCTTGTTGGTTCCCTCACCACCTGCCGTAGACCTAGTCTAGCAGCTATGTCCTTTAGGACTCAGCCAGTAGTGGTGCTACCAAGCCACTTTTGGTGATGGACATTGAAGTCCCCCACCCAGAGTACATTCTGTGCCCTTGCCACTCTCAGTACTTCCTCCAAGTGGTGTTCAACATGGAGGAGTACTGACTCTTCAGCTGAGGGAGGGCGGTAGGTGGTAATCAGCAGGAGGTTTCCTTGCCCATGTTTGACCTGATGCCATGAGACTTCATGAGGTCTGGAGTCGATGTTGAGGGCGACTTCCATCCAACTATATACCACTGTGCTGTCACCTCTGCTGGGCCTGTCTTGCCAGTGGGACAGGGCATACTGGGTATGGTGATGGCAGTGTCTGGGATATTGTCTGTAAGGTATGATTCAGTGAGTATGACTATGTCAGGCTGTTACTTGACTAGTCTGTGGGACAGCTCTCCCAACTTTGGCACAAGCCCCCAGATGTTAGTCAGGTGGACTTTGCAGGGTCGACAGGGCTGGGTTTGCCGGTGCCTAGGTCGATGTCAGGTGGTCCAAATGGTTTCATTCCTTATCGACTTTGTAATGGTTTGATTCAACTGAGTGGCTTGCTAGGCCATTTCAGAGGGCATTTAAGAGTCAACCACATTGCTGTGGGTCTGAAGTCACATGTAGGCCAGACCAGGCAAGGACAGCAGATTTCCTTCCCTAAAGGACATTAGTGAACCAGTTGTGTTTTTATGACAATCAACAATGGTTTCTAGACCATCCTTAGACTAGCTTTTAATTCCAGATTTTATTAATTGAATTCAATTTCCACCTTCTGCCGTGGTGGGATTCGAACCCATGTTCCCAGAGCAGTACCCTAGGTCTCTGGGTAACTAGTCCAGTGACAAAAGTACTACATCACTGCGTCCCTGGTGTCCAAAGCATTGAATATAATACACGCTGTTTCAGACGCTCCCCCTTTGTTCACATGGATGGATAAAGAATTTGTGCTTTGAGACCACATAGGCATGTTTTTTATGGAGCAATGTGAATATTGCTTACGTATTTGCTTTCAAATATTTTGTCTAGTCTTTTTTGAGGCACAGAAGTAATATGATTCTCAAAGAAGTCTGTAATAGAAGTAGGTGTACAGAGTTGGAGCAGTGCAGAAATATTGTCAGTGAGTAATATGTATTAAAATAAAAATCCAAGACTGTGTTTGAACTGCATTGTGAGGAATGCTATTTTTAGATGCCTGAATGAGTTCAGAAAAGTAAATAGATAACAAATTCTCAGGATGACCTGAAAGATAGTTTATGTTGTATAATTTACCCAGTGTTTGACAGACAATTTTAACTATAATTACTAAAAAAAATTATTTTACTCTTGCAGAGCAAATTAAACCTTTGTAAAAGAGAAAACAGAATTATAATGAGAAGACCAGTGATGGATGTAGGTTTTCTGGGGTGGGCAGCGGAGGTGGGTGGTAATGAGTGAAGAGGACGGGAGGGGGAGGCATGACTTAGAGAATATCTCTGCTTAAGATGACTTTCCTTCCCTAGCAATTATATCTCCATGGAATGGGACCTTTGGGGTTTAAGAAAACCCCAAAATGTGGTGTCCATCATACAATATTCGGGAAGCTGGATGGTGATGTGGAGATTAATATATATGGTTTGGATTAATATTTATAGTTTTATTTGGTTTTAGATTTATCTATTAGCATTTGGATTAATATTTATCAACACTTGCTTTAATATTTATATATAGGTTGGATTCATTTTAAGAGATTGTACTTGCATGATCTTACGTTTTGTAATTTGTTTATTTTAAAAACAAAATTCCCCAAGTATGTTTAGTGCTTTTATAGTGAAAGCTCAATTGGTAGCACTCTCACCTCTGAGTTAGAAGGTTGTAGGATCAGTCCACTCCGGAGACTGGAACACATAATCCAGGAGGTGTGCCAACCAGGTGAGATATTAAACCAAGGCTTCTTCTGCCCTCTTGAGTGAATGTAAAAGATCCCATGGCACTATTTTGAATAAGAACAAGGGAGTGCTTTCCAGTGTCCTGGCCAATACTTACCCCCACCCAACATCCCACAACAGATTTTTCTGAACATTGCCTCATTACTGTTTGTGGGAGCTTGCTGTGCACAACTCAGCTACCACAATTTCTACATGGCAACAATCCTTGGCTGTAAATCACATTCTGAGGTCATGAAATGTGCTATCTAAATGCAAGTTCTTTACTTTCTTTCTAATGCGCTCGTAAAGGTGATGGGCGTGAGTTGGTGCTGGGGAATGGAACACTCAGGCAATCTGACCCATCAAATGCTGCCTGGTGAGGTGCAGCATGAGCTAGATGTAAAGTACAGCTCCCCTCTACTCTGCCCCTACCTGAGAACAGCACCTTCTACAGTACCAGTATGGCACGTCCCTCTCACTAACTTTCAAGGTTGAAACTGGATCAGTTGGGTTCAGGAAAGTACCTCGGGCTCCATTCTAAATCTAGATTTAAATGTAGACTGTCAAGTATTTGAGCACTCACTTGAGACCCAGGTGTGTGTTTAACCGCTTGTTAGCTTTCCATGTAACCATCTTCCTGTGTTGTGTCTTTGATCATGGTTGACAGCATGGTTGTTCAAGGCAGAAATGGGTGTAAGATGCATCATTCTCAGTGTTCTTCAGTTCTTGGTGTAAAGGTGGAACAATTGGAGTTCCCACAATCCATGTCTAACGTTTCATACCAAAAGTAGCTGCTGTTTGATTAAATTCTCTCCTTAAATATTGGACTGTATAATATCTTCATCTTTGTCCTTCTCAATCCCCTCCAATCATCCCATTACCATGGTTACTGAGATGTCCTCAGGACTGGTGTGAGGTTTAGCCAAGTTTAGTATAGGATATGAAGCAAAGACAGAGAGACAAAGATGGCAGCAGCTGAACATAAAGGCTTCTCCTTTGATTCTGTCTTAGTTTCACTTTTTCTTTGCCAGCATGTGTGTTCTACAGCAGACTCTAGAGTACACAATGCACAATCCAATTGCAATTTCAAAACGCTACAACACTATAGTTACATTGTCTTAATTAGCTCAGTACCATTCCTTCTGGACATCAGTGATCAGATAAGCTTCTTCTAAACTACAACAGACATAGCTGACTTTCAAACATTCCATTGCTCTCTTGTCTGTGGAGGTGCCCTCTCCATGTGCCCCCTTAGTTTGCGGCTTGCAACTCACATTTAGCCTCACAGTCCCTCATTCAGCAGAAAACTGTTTTAACTCATTGTGCGATGGTTCTAATGTAATGTGTGCTGATCCTACAGGTTCTTCAGGACATTGAGATATATGGGTGGTGTGGACTCTCAATCCCACATCAGTGATCCCAAAGGATAGGAGTGAATCTTGATGTGACGTGTGGATTTGGCCTCATGACAAAGCGAGTTGGCAAGGTGTGATTTGAGCATTCATGGGAACATTGTTTGGCCACCAAGCATATTTGTCTCAATGCACCAGTGGGGGAGAACTGTTTAGAAATAGTCTGGGTCAACTTCATAATCAATAGAAAGTCATTGATGGTCAAAACCACTGAATATTATGATAATACTGATTGTTGGAATCAACTCTTCTCTGCAGTAATTCAAGGATGTTTTTAACCCATTGATATACCTTTGGGTGCAATCATTGTTGTTATGATAGAAGCAAGTTGGGACAAATACCCTTTCAAAATAACACCATGTTAACAATCGGTAAACTGTGATTTTTAGATTTTAGATTTTTTTCCCATCTCCCGTCCCTCAACTAGCTTTAAGCCTTTTGTATCTATTCAGATGCGGATGCTGGTGCTGTGGAGTGGAATAGCTGTGCCAGGTCGGTGTCCCATTTTTGATACCAAGCGTTCCCAAGTCCAGTGCAAACATAGGTTATTTGCAAGATTAAACTCCAGCTCCTCTCACCCACCCAGTGCTCCCAGATAAGGCATAACATGAGTTAGATGGCCCAGCTGTGTACAGTGACCTTAACCTCAAAAGATTAACCCAAATACTCTCGTGCGACATTTTCACTTCACAGCCCGGTGGCCTCGTGAAGATTTACAATATAATGCTGGTTTGTACTCAACTTGAGCTCGAGGTTGAATTTACACTTGTAATATCAGGATTGCAATCCAGGCGGAAACAGCCGAACCAACACATAAGATCAGGGAATTTAAACCTAACTGAGTTACATCCAAGACCACTTCCGCTTGTCTTTAACATTCAATTCACCTGTATTGATATGTATTAACAAAACTGCACCAGGTTACCACTCTTAAATATATCAACATATGAACAGGAGAAGACCATTTGGCTCCTCGAGTCTGTTCCGTTATTCAGTGAGATCGTGGCGGATCTGCGACCTAACTCCCTATACCTGGCCTTGCCCCAGATCCCTTAATACCTTTGGTTAACAAAAATCAATCAATCTCAGATTGGAAATTAACAATTGATCTAGCATCAATTGCCATTGGCGGAAGAGAGATCCAAACGTCTACCAAACTTTGTGTGTGGAAATGTTTCCTAATTTCACTCCTGAAAGGTCTGGCTCTAAGTTTTAGACTATGCCCCTTCGTCCTCAACTTCCCAACCTGTGGAAATAGTTTCTCTCTAACTACCATATCTATTCCCCTTAATATAGAATCATGGAATGGTTACCACACAAAGAACAAAGAACAAAGAACAAAGAAAATTACAGCACAGGAACAGGCCCTTCGGCCCTCCAAGCCTACGCCGATCCAAATCCTCTATCTAAACCTGTCGCCTATTTTCTAAGGGTCTGTATCTCTTTACTTCCTGCCCATTCATGTATCTGTCTAGATACATCTTAAAAGACGCTATCGTGCCCGCGTCTACCACCTCCGCTGGCAATGCGTTCCATGCACCCACCACCCTCTGCGCAAAGAAATTTCCACGCATATCCCCCCTAAACTTTTCCCCTTTCACTTTGAACTCGTGACCCCTAGTAATTGAATCCCCCAATCTGGGAAAAAGCTTCTTGCTATCCACCCTGTCTATACCTCTCATGATTTTGTACACCTCAATCAGGTCCCCCCTCAACCTCCGTCTTTCTAATGAAAATAATCCTAATCTACTCAACCTCTCTTCATAGCTAGCGCCCTCCATACCAGGCAAGGAGGTCATTCTGCCGTCAGGCCCATGCGGCTCTCTGCAAGAGAAATCCAGCTGGTTCCACCCCCCTGCCCCTTCCCCATGGCCCTGTAATTTTTTTCCTTTCAGGTGCTTATCCAATTCCCTTTTGAAAGCCATGATTGAATTTGCCTCCACCACACTCTCAGGCAGTGCATTCCAGATCCTAACCACGCGCTGCAAGAAAACGTTTTTCCTTGTGTCGGCTTTGGTTCTTTTGCCAATCACCTTAAATAAGTGTCCTCTGGATCTTGACCCCTCCGCCAATGGGAACAGTTTCTCCCTGTCATGATTCTGAACAGCTTTGACAAATCTCCTCTCAACCTTCTCTTCCCTAAGGAGAACAGCCCCAGCTTCTCCAATCTATCCACGTAACTGAAGCCTCCAATCCCTGGAACCACCTTGAAAGCTTCAATCAAATCACCATTTAACCTACTAAATTCCAGAGAATACAACCCTAGTTTGTGTAATCTCTCCTTGTAGTTCAACCCTTGGAGTCCAGGTATCATTCTGGTAAATGACATAAAGGCCAGCATTTCATTAGCCTCTTTGATTATCTTCTGTACGTGTTCATGACATTTTAACAATCTGTGTATCTGGACCCTCAAGTCTCTTTGGACCTTCACTGCTTCTAACTTTTCACCATTTAGAATGTACACTGTTCTATCCTTTTTAGCTCCTAAGTGGATGATCGCACATCTCTGATGTTTGTCATATGTATTAATGACTTGGATGTGAATGTAGGGGGCATGATTAGTAAGTTTTCAGATGACACCAAAATTGGCGGTATAGTGGACAGTGAAGGAGGTTGTCTAAGGTTACAACAGGATATAGATCAACTGGGAAAGTGGGCAAGGGATTGGCAAATGGAATTTAATGCAGACAAGTGTGAAGTGATGCATTTTGGGTAGTTAAACCAGGGCAGGATATATACAGTGAATGGCAGGGCCCTGGGGAGTGTTGTTGAGCAGAGAGACCTTGGGGTGCAAGTACATAGTTCCCTGAAAGTGGCAACACAGGTAGACAAGGGTGGTGAAGAAGGCATATGGCATGCTTGCCTTCATCGGCCAAGGCATTCAGTACAAGAGTTGGGACGTCATGTTACAGTTGTACATAATGTTGGTTAGGCCGCATTTGGAGTACTGTGTGCAGTTCTGGTCGCCGCACTACAGGAAAGATGTGATTAAGCTAGAGAGGGTGCAGAAAAGATTCACAAGGATGTTGCCTGGTTTGGAGGGCTTGAGTTATAAAGAGAGATTGGAAAAGCTGGGTCTGTTTTCCCTGAAGTGAAGGAGGCTGAGAGGGGACATGATAGCGGTATATAAAATTATGAGAGGCACAGATAGGGTAGATAGCCAGAGTCTGTTTCCCATGGTAGGGGTGACTAAAACTAGAGGGCATAGATTTAAGGTGAGAGGGAGGAGGTTTAAAGGGGATCAAAGGGGTAAATTTTTCACACGAAGAATAGTGGGTATCTGGAATGAGCTGCCTGAGGAGGTGGTGGGGGCAGGAACAGTAGCGACATTTAAGAGGCATCTGGACAGGTAATGGAATGAGCAAGGCATAGAGGGATATGGAATTAATGCAGGCAGGTGGGATTAGTATAGATAGGCATAATGGTCGGCCTGGACGCGGTGGGCCGAAGGGCCTGTTTCTATGCTGTACGACTCTATAACTCTATCTCATTGAAATCAGTTCGCTACAATTCATTGAATCTCAATATCTCTATGTAATGTTACACTTCCAACTACACTGCTAACAATGCCACCTATCTTTGTGTTACCGGCAAATATGGATATGTGGCTTTCTATTCCATCATCTAAGTAATTAATAAATATGGTAAAGATTTGAGGCCCATCACAGATCCTTGTGGGATACCGTGAGTCACATTCTGCCAATTTGAGTTTCTGGCCATTATCCCTACATTCTGTCTCCTGCAGTTCAGCCAATATCCGGACCAGGTCAAGAATTTGCCTTCAATTCCACGAGCTTCAACTTTAGTAAACAGTCCCTGATGGGAGATTTGTTCAAATGTCTTCTGGAAGTGGATATGTATGACATTCATAGGCATTCCTCTGCCCACGACTTAACTCAGCTCTGTAAAAAATTCAGTCAGACACATCAGACACACCTTCCCTTTTGCAAATCCCTGCTACTTCTCTCTGATCAGCTGAAAATTTTCAAAGTGTTATAAATACTGGTAATTTCTTGACAATTGATGTTAGGCTAAATGGTCTATAATTCCCTAGTTTCACTCTCTCACTTTTCTTTAATATTGGAGTGACACGCGCAATTTTCCAATCTAAAGGAACAGTTTAGATTGGAGTCGAGAGAACATTGGAGGATTATATTTAGGGCATCTACAATGTTCTCACCTACTACCTTTAAAACAGGGTAGTCCAACCTTTTCGGATGGAGGGCTGCATCACGAGTCTCGCTCGGCCCGGGAGGCCGATGAGCAAATTTCGCAAGATCAAGGCATTAAAAATTTATCTTACGAATAAAAACAACTTACTTTCACATCATGGTGCCGAACACTGATTTAATGAGATGCGCGGCATTGTGTTTGCTTGCACAGGTCAACATTTGCCCGTACACCTCCTGAAGCGAAGCGGAGTATTCCACATAGATGTGCATCTGTCAGGAGTGACCGTGATCTTGTTTTGATGCTTTTCATTCCGGAAAAAATCTGTTCGCAGGAATATGTGCTGCCAAACAGTGCAATGAATCGAATCACATGTTTGGATGCATTTGGGTACGAAATTGCTGGAACATAGTGAGTATAAATTTCACAGATGCAAATATGCCCAATCACATTCTCACAAATTCCCCATCAGACAAAGGTTTCCTTCTCTCGGCTAGTGCTTCGGCTATCAAAAAACTGACCTTGGTTGCTGCCTCTGATCTCTGGTTTGCAGCTTTGAAGAAGGATTGTTGCCTGGTCATGTTCTGTTTCAGCGAGTTCACTTGATCGATTCTCACTTGGCCCATGTCAAATTTGGTACTGTGTTTCGTAGAATAATGTCACTTGACATTGTATTCCTTGAACACAGATATCTCCTCTTGACATATCAGACACAATATGTCCCTGTTGTGCTTGATAACAAAAAAACATTGGTCCGAGAGGGTTTGAATGCTCGACATTCAGCATGAAGCTTCCTTTTCTTGCTGTATCCATGGGCCGCCATCTATGAGAGGGAAGTGACTCTTAACTTCCAAATGGTTACAAAACTACCAACAAGTCTTAGGCTTTCCATCATTGACACTTCCCAGCATACAACTAAATATCGATGACTCTAATCTGGGTACAAAGAACAGGGCAGACTGGGTTTAAAAAAATTACTAGATTTTCTTCAACAATTCCTCCCTTTACCCACCATGCGCTGAGAACAAAATCTCCCCTCCCCCTCACACAGTGAGCTCCCATCCCCCCACACCCCCAACTCCTCGAGCTCCCCTCCCCCCCCACACTCCCAACTCCCCTCCCCCCCACACAGTCCCTGTGAGCTCCCACCCCCACTCCTCCCCTCCCCCCCACACTCCCAACTCCCCACCCCCCCACACAGTCCCTGTGAGCTCCCACCCCCACTCCTCCCCTCCCCCCCACACTCCCAACTCCCCTCCCCCCCACACAGTCCCTGTGAGCTCCCACCCCCACTCCTCCCCTCCCCCCCACACTCCCAACTCCCCTCCCCCCACACTCCCAACTCCCTCCCCCCCACACTGTACCTGTGAGCTCCCCTCCTCCCCACACCCCTAACTCCCCGAGCTCCCCTCCCCCCATACCCCCAACTCCCCTCCCCCCCACACTGTACCTGTGAGCTCCCATGCCCCCACGACCCCAACCTCTCGAGCTCCCCTCCCCCCCACACTCCCAACCCTCCTCCCCCCCACACAGTCCCTGTGAGCTCCCATCCCCCCACACCTCCAACTGCTCAAGCCCCCCTCCCCCCCCCCCCACACTCCCAACTCCCCTCCTGCCCACACAGTCCCTGTGAGCTCCCATCCCCCCACACCCCCAACTCCTCGAGCTCCCCTCCCCCCACACTCCCAACTCCCTCCCCCCCCACACTGTACCTGTGAGCTCCCCTCCTCCCCACACCCCTAACTCCCCGAGCTCCCCTCCCCCCATACCCCCAACTCCCCTCCCCCCCACACTGTACCTGTGAGTTCTCCTCCCCCCACACCCCTGATTCCCCAAGCTCCCCTACCCCCACACAGTCCCGACAAGCTTCCCTCCCCCAACCCCCTGACTCCCTGAGCTCCCCACCCCCACTCCTCGAGTTCACCTCCCCCCTACACCTCTGACTCCTCGGGCTGGAGTATGGCCCACGGGCTGTATGTTGTTAACCCTGCTTTAAACCCTGTGATGGAGACCATCTGGTCCTGGGGATTTGTCACTCTTTAGTGCCATTATTTTCTTCATTACTGTTATTTTGCTTAAGTTAATTTTGGTGAGTCCCTGTCCCTGGTTCAAAATTAATTTCCTTGGGATGTCCGATATGCTGTCCTCTTCCTTTACTGTAAATACTGACATAAAGTAATTGTCATTTCCCTATGTTAATTGACAATATCATGGTGATCACTTTTTAAGGAGCCCACATTGCTCCTGATCACCCTCTTTTTTTCCCTAATTTAACGGTAAAAATTGTGAAATTTTAAAATCCCTTTCAAATTTCTTTTCATACCCCCTTTTTGTAGTTTTGTCTGTTTTGTCACCTTTTGCTGTTCTTCGTATTTTTCCCATTCACCAGGATCTGTGCTATGTTTTGCATTTTTGTACGCTTTTTCTTTTAGTTTTACGTTGTTTACGCCATTAAAACATGGCTTTTTTTTTAGCAAGTAGAGCTCTTTCCCATTAGGGGCATCAATTGCTTCTGTATTATATTAAATTCATTTCTGAACAACTCCCACCGATTTTCCATTGTTTTACCCATTAACTGATTTATCCAGGTTTTTGTAAAGCCTGTGTCTCATACCTAAATCTAGAATTTTACTAGAACATACGAATTTGGAGCAGGAGTAGGCCACTCAGCCCCTCAAGCCTGCTGCACCATTTTGATCTGATCTGATTGTAACCTAAACTCCACATTCCCACCTACCCCCGAAAACCTTCCACCCCCTTGCTTATCAAGAATCTATCTACCTCTGCCTTACAAATATTCAAAGACTCTGCTTCTACCGCCTTTTGAGGAAGAGAATTCCAAAGACTCACGACCCTCTGGGAGAAAAAATGTCTCCTCATCTCTGTCTTAAATGGGCGACTCCTTATTTTTAAACAGTGACCCCTAGTTCTAGATTCTCCCACAAGGGGAAACATCCTTTCCACAACCACCCTGTCAAGACCCCTCAGGATCTTATATGTTTCAATCAAGTCAGCTCTCCTAAACTCCAGCAGATACAAGCCTAACCTGTCCAATCATTCCTCATAAGACAGCCCGCCCATTCCAGGTATTAGTCTAATAAGCCTTCTCTGAACTGCTTTCAACGCATTTACATCCTTCCTTAAATAAGGAGACCAATATTAGAACATAGAACATAGAACAGTACAGCACAGTACAGGCCCTTCGGCCCACAATGTTGTGCCGAACCTTTAACCTACTCTAAGATCAAACTACCTACCATACCCTTCATTCTACTATCATCCATGTACCTATCCAAGAGTCGCTTAAATGCCCCTAATGTATCTGCTTCTACTACCACCGCTGGCAGCGCATTCCACACACCCACCACTCTCTGTGTAAAGAACCTACCTCTCACATCTCCCCGAAACCTTCCTCCAATCACCTTAAAATTATGCCCCCTGGTGATAGCCCTTTCCACCCTGGGAAAAAGTCTCTGACTATCCACTCTATCTATGCCTCTCATCATCTTGTACCCCTCTATCAAGTCACCTCTCATCCTTCTTCGCTCCAATGAGAAAAGCCCTAGCTCCCTCAATCTTTCTTCGTAGGACATGCCCTCCAGTCCAGGCAGCATCCTGGTAAAACTCCTCTGCACCCTCTCTAAAGCTTCCACATCCTTCCTATAATGAGGCGACCAGAACTGAACACAATATTCCAAGTGTGGTCGAACCAGGGCCTTATAGAGCTGCAGCATAATCTCGCGGCTCTTAAACTCAATCCCCCTGTTAATGAAAGCCTTCTTAACAACCCTATCAACTTGGGTGGCAACTTTGAGCGATCTATGGACATGGACCCCAAGATCCCTCTGTTCCTCCACACTACCAAGAATCCTGTCGTTAAGCCTGTATTCCGCATTCAAACTCGACCTTCCAAAATGAATCACTTCACACTTTTCCAGGTTGAACTCCATCTGCCACTTCTCAGCCCAACTCTGCATCCTGTCAATGTCCCGTTGCAACCTACAACAGCCTTCCACACTGTCCACAAATCCAGCAACCTTCGTGTCATCGGCAAACTTGCTAACCCAGCCTTCCACTTCCTCATCCAAGTCATTTATAAAAATCACAAAGAGCAGAGGTCCCAGAACAGATCATTGTGGAACACCACTGGTCACCGAGCTCCATGCTGAATACTTTCCATCTACTACCACCCTCTGACTTCTGTGGGCCAGCCAATATTGTACACAATACTCAAGATGTGGTCTCACCATGCCCTGTATAGCTGAAGCATAACCTCCCTACTTTTGTATACAATTCCCCTCACGATATACGAGAACATTCTATTAGCTTTCCTAATTACGTGCTATACTAACCTTTTGTGATTCATGCACTAGGACACCCAGATCCTTCTGCATCTCAGAGCTCTGCAATCTCTCACCATTTAGATAATATGCTTCTTTTTTATTCTTGCTGCCAAAATGGACAATTTCCCACTTTCCCACAATTATGCTCCATTTACCAGGTTTTTGCCCACTCACTTAACCTACCTATATCTCTTTCTAGCCCCCTTATGTCCTCTTCACAACTTATTTTCCTACTTACCCGTCATCGGCAAATTTAGCAACCATACCTTCAGTCCCTTCATCTAAGTCATTTATATAAATAGTAAAAAGTTGAGGCCTCAGCACAGATCCCTGTGGCACACCACTCATGACATTTTGCCAACCAGAAAATGATCCATTTATGCCTGTTCCCTGTTAGCTAGCCAATCTTCTATCCATCTATCTAGCTGTTTCACATTTCTCCCTTTCAAAGACTATGTTGAACTTGATCATATTATGATCACTGTTAGATAAATGATCAAACAGCATTAGGCTGTTAACTAAATCTGGCTTGCTGCTCATTAATAAATGTCATATGGCATAACCCTTGTTGGCTCTGGGGCATATTGCTGCAGAAAACTATCCAAGACACAAAAATTTCACATCCTTTCTAACATGTACTAGTCTGCTTATCCCAATTGATATGAAAGTTATAATCCCCCATTAAAATCACTCTGCCTTTGCTACATACTTGGCTGATCTCTGTATTCATGGAATCTATCACTTCGCAGCTGCTCCTCGGGAGGCTATACACTACAATCTTAAATCCTTTGCTATTTCTTAATTCTACCCATAAAATCTCCACTGCCTGCTTACCTCGCCTTATATCATCTCTTATCATCGGTGAAGTGATTTCATCTTTAATCACTAAGGCTACTCCTCCCCCCTCCCTACCATTTTCCCCACCTTTCCTGTAGATGTTGTAACCTGGTTTATTTAATTCTCAGTACTGACCATCTTTCAGCCATGTCTCAGCAATGGCTACTATGACAGACCCTCCAAATTGAACTTGCATCTGTCATTCATTCAATTTGTCCCTTATACTCTTGTTTATTTGTACAAAAGTAAAAAAGCATTTATATAGCACCTTTCATGACAACAGAATGTCCCAGTCAATGTGCAGTCACTGTTGAAGGACACTTATTTGAGCCACACACCCTAAGCTGCCCTTCAGCTCTAATGTTATATTCACAATTTTTTCTTTTATTTCTTTCTCCTGGTTTAATTACTTTACATCTTTTAGTTTTCCCTTTACTTGTGGTGCCTAAAGCGCAATTTCTGACTGTTAATCTACTCTTTTTCCTTTTGTTCGTCTTTTAACCATTATTTCTGCTATCTTTTCCACAAGGCCCTCCTCCCCATTTACCAGTTTGAAGTCCTTTTGACTGCCCGATTTATGCTTTCTCCTGGGCCCTTGGTCCCAGCCTGGTTTAGGTGGAGCCTGTCACACGGTACAATTCCTTCCTGTTCCAGTACTGGTGCGAGTGTCCGATGAAATGGAACCCATCTTTCAATAACATCTTCACCTCCTTAATCTGTTTATCTCCACGCCAATTTCCAAGTGGTTTCGGTAATAATCCAGAGATTAAGGTCTGGCCTTTTGATTTATCTTTTGGTTCCTAGTAGTCTCCAAAGAGGACCTCGCCTGCTCTTTCCCATGTTGTTGGTCCCAATATGGACCACAATGTCTGGATCTTCCCCTTCCTCTCAAATATCCCTTCAATCTGGTTTGAGATGTCCCTAATCATGCCACCAGGCAGGCAACATATCATGTGGGACTCTCAATCCTGCCTGCAAAGGATGCACTCTGTCCCCTTAATAATTGAATCACATTACTCTCCCCCTCCTCCTCCCCACTTTGGGCAGCCTCTTGCAGTGCCATGGTCAGCATTCTGGCTGTCCTTTTGACAACCTTCATCCGTATCCTCAGATATCAAGTACATCGTAGCTGCTGGATGGGGTCAGCTTCTGCGGCTCCCCTGACTCTTCCATTTTCGATCACATCAACCCTGTTCTGAACCTGAACCCCTCTATAAGGTTTGACCAAGGTCTGGAGCTAAAAGTTCAGATACGGCACTCCTCCCTGATGTGTCAGAGTGTCTCCAACTCGCTCTCCAGCTCAATGACTCTGGACAGGAGAGGTTCAAGATGGAGATATTGACCGCACATGTGTTTGCTCGGGACAGTCTCAATGTCCACAAACTCCCACATACTGCAGTCCAGCCACACAATCTGCTCTGCCATATCTTATTCTAGATTATTTATGCTATTTGTATCTACTTTTTAGTTTGTTGTAAGTTTTGTTTTCTTCTTCTATACACTAACTTTCCACAGATTGGCCAGATTGGCATCCTTCCATCTGCAAGAGATGATGGGAATGTAGCCTCAGACCTTTGCTGAGGTCAGATGAGATCATCCACCGCACTTCTTTTGATGGCTGAACAAGATGATTCTGTAAAAGCAAAGTCTGCCACAAGTGCCACACACCAGTAAGAGTAAGGATAAAGTGTCCTCTCCATTTGTGTTTTTTTAAGGGTGAAGTGTCCTCTCCATTTGTTTCTTGACTGCAGAGTCATAGTTATACATCACAGAAACAGGCCCTTCAGCCCATCATGTCCATGCTGGCCATCAAGCACCTATCTATTCTAATCCCATTTTCCAGCACTTGGCCCATAGCCTTATATGCTATGGCGTTTCAAGTGCTCATCTAAATACTTCTTAAATGTTGTGAGGGTTCCTGCCTCTACCACCCCTTCAGGCAGTGTGTTCCAGATTCCAACCACCCTCTGGGTGAAACATTTTTTTCCTCAAATCCCCTCTAAAGCTCCTGTCCCTCACCTTAAATCTATGCCTCCTGGTTATTGACACCTCCGCTAAGGGAAAAACTTTCTTCCTATCTATCCTGTCTATGCCCCTCATTATGGGCAGGATTTGGAAACACAGGCTTGCCCAGCACCTGCATCTCCTTGACCTTATAGACTGAATCTAGAGGCAGGGAGGGGAGCCCCTACATCTGGAGCTCACTCGGTTGCAGGAGATGCTGGAAGGTGCTTGCTTAAAGGGATCACTAACTTTCACTAAGCACTAAACACTGGAAAAAGATTTTAAATATTTACATCCGCCAGCTTACACAAACCATTACAAGTATTGGAGGCAAAGAAAGCAGCATCTCCTACCCCTGTGCCCCAAATTCCCACTCTCACCAAATTCTCAACTTTTGCACTCAATTTACGCGAGACTCTTTTCACGACCCCTCTGTGCGACCACTCAAGGAATACTTTTTAATGGAAAGAAACTATAACATTCTATGACATGCAAACTATAATATTTTTACATTTATGATTATGCAAATTAATTTTAGCAGAACCTTGAAACCTAACCTAACCCAGGGCAAATTCAAGTGCATTTTGGGCTCAGTTTCCCGATAGTACATAAAGCAGATGCACTACCTTAAGGTTTATATAGTGAACTGTGTGCATTAAAAGCTTAGTTCAGGTCTCGCAAGCTCATTTCTTGTGGGAATCTTGCAGGATTTCAGGAGTAAAGGTACAGCATGCAAACTTATTGTAGGTAAAGAATTAATTTCATTTAATTTGTACGTGGGATGTGGCATCGCTGGCTAGGCCAGCATTTATTGCCCATCCCTAATTGCCCTTGAGAAGGTAGTGATGAGCTGCCTTCTTGAACCTCTGCAGTCCATGTGGTGTAGGTACACCCACAGTGCTGTTAGGAAGGGAGTTCCAGGATTTTGACCCAGTGACTGTGAAGGGACAGTGATATAGTTCCAAGTCAGGGTGGGTGTGCCTTGGAGGCGAACTTGCAGGTGGTGGCGTTTCCATGCATTTGTTGTCCTTGTCCTTCTAGTTGGTAGAGGTCGTGGGTTTGGAAGGTGCTGTCCAAGGAGCCTTGGTACGTTGCTGCATCTTGGTGCGTTGCTGCATCATGTAGATGATACACACTGCTGCCACTGTGCGTCGGTGATGGAGGGAGTGAATGTTTGTAGATGGGGTGCCAATCAAGTGGGCTGCTTTGTCCTGGGTGGTGTCAAGCTTCTTGAGTGTTGTTGGAGCTGCACCCATCCAGGCAAGTGGGGAGTATTCCATCACACTCCTGACTTGTGCCTTGTAGATGTTGGGGAGTCAGGAGGTGAGTTACTCGCTGCAGGATTCCTAGCCTCTGACCTGCTCTTGTAGCCACGGTATTTATATGGCTACTCCAGTTCAGTTTCTCGTCAATGGCAGCCCTTAGGATGTTGATTGTGCGGGATTCAGCGATGGTAATGCCATTGAATGTCAAGGGGAGATGGTTGGATTCTCTCTTGTTGGAGATGGTCATTGCCTGGCACTTGTGTGGCGTGAATATTACCAACCACTTATCCGCCCAAGCCTGGGTATTGTCCAGATCTTGCTGCATTTCTACACAGACTGCTTCAGTATCTGAGGAGTCACGAATGGTGCTGAACATTGTGCAATCATCAGCGAACATTCCCACTTCTAACGTTATAGAACATAGAACATTACAGCGCAGTACAGGCCCTTCAGCCCTCGATGTTGCGCCGACCTGTGAAACCATCTGACCTACACTATTCCATTTTCATCCATATGTCTATCCAATGACCACTTAAATGCCCTTAAAGTTGGCGAGTCGACTACTGTTGCAGGCAGGGCGTTCCACGCCCCTCCTCCTCTCTGTGTAAAGAAACTACCTCTGACATCTGTCGTATATCTATCACCCCTCAACTTAAAGCTATGTCCCCTCGTGTTTGCCATCACCATCCGAGGAAAAAGGCTCTCACTATCCACCCTATCTAACCCTCTGATTATCTTATATGTCTCTATTAAGTCACCTGTTCTCCTCCTTCTCTCTAACGAAAACAACCTCAAGTCCCTCAGCCTTTAGAAGGAAGGTCATTGATGAAGCAGCTGAAGATGGTTGGGCCTAGGACACTACCCTGAAGAACTCCTTACTCCTGTAAATGGACCTCACATCTTCTCTGCACTGGAGTGCCTCATGTAACCAGTTCCAGGGCTTGAACAGCGACTCCTGTCCTAGTACTTTGACTTGCTCGAATATATCATGTGCTGTGATCTGATGACCATTGCTTGGGTAGGCAGATGAATTTGCAAGTCTCAGATTGTGGCTCAGATTACAAGCCAGGTAAATGAACAGTGCTGAGTACAAACGGGGATATTTCCAGTCATTACAAATTGTATTATTCTCAAAATATCAAAAATGTAAAGTTGATGCTTGGAGCACAGATGCTCACTTCTTACTTGGTTACTTGCTAACAGGACCTCTGAATGGCTTTGTATCCCTAATGGCCACAGACTGAGGGCTGACTAGGGGAAAGTCAGCCCTTGCTCTGCCCTTCAAACTCCTTTGAAGATAAATTGAAGCAAAGCACGCTTAAACAAGAAAGCTCTCTCCGAACTGCAAAAGATGGATTGCAAGTGATATTTGCCCAGATAGCCACAGCAGAGTGCAAAGATTTCCCTCAGCCTCTGTGTTTTTACCTGACCAAGGTGTACCAGTGTGACAACCAATAAGCTGAAAATGTCAGGAAATTCTTACCCAGCCAATCTGGGAACACGTGGTTAGAAACAGAAACAATCATTTACGGTAAAGGTTTGCAGTTTGCTGTTACTGAAAATACTGTTTTCAGAAATGTTTCTTCCGAAACATTTTGGCCGCAAAACATGGTTCCCTACCACCTATACCTTGCCGCTATCGGTACCTTTTCGGTTCCAAAACGGCGCCCCCGGTATGTGTACACTTCTGGTGTGAGCTGTACTGGCTGCCGTTTTGGTGAGGGCGTTTGCAGGGGTGCAGGGATCGTGCGCTGGAAGCATGCAGAGTAGGCAAATTGTGACGTTTGCAGCATGTTATACTGATTTGAAGCCAGCGCCGCCATTTTGGAGCTCCAGGGGGCAAAGGTGGATAGCCAACAAAAAGATTGTAGCGTGTAGCCCAGTGTTAAACAGGCTGTGGCAAGGCTGCACGCCGAGGCAGGGGGCCCAAGTTCTTGCAAAGCTAGTTCACTTAAAGCCAGCCTGCACCTTTTAAAGGGAAAGTGTATTATGGTGGGACAGGTGCTGGAAATGGGTGGGGAAGAGTGTTCTTACCTTTAGGAAGCGTGACTATGGTGCAACAGGGGGAGAGGGTGTGCTTCAGAGTTCTCAGACACTGAACTGGAGACATTAGTGCGGGACGTGGAGAGATGTCCTCTATTGACGCGGCTATCCGCTGACCACCTGCCTCATGTCTCTGGGGTGCAACCCGCACAAATGTGGGCAGCATGCACATAATAAAAGCCATGCTGCCGCACAAAATGTGACCGAGTAGACCACTGCGGTGCATATACAACGCTTCCACTACCTGGAAAGATCTCTGCAGTACTCGGCAGCCAGTGTGTCAAGCTATGTCATGGTTTGCCGCATGCTGCATGGCCTCACCACCGTGAAGGCACAGCCCTTGCCACCAGGCAGTCGGCAAACAGCTGAGGAGCAGGAAGAGGGGGAGGAAGGGAGGGGAGGCAACTGACGCATCCCCTTTCTAGCCGGGGTGCCCATGATCTACTCATCCAACTGCGGCACCAGTGAATGCAACCCCAATTCACTATTCACCAAAAGTCCCACGCTTTACCTTCCCTCCATTACTGACCATCACAGGGTTCTCTTAGCCACAGAGCTAAAATAAAAGCCAACATAAAAGAAACATCCCAATCCAAATTTATAAATCACACCATCCAATATTGCAAACAGTCGACTTATCACCCTTAAACATTCTCTTAGTGCCTGTCTTCCATGTACCTTTGCCTGTCCTAGTTCTTGTTGTGCTGCTTCAGTGGTCGCAGTATGGCTGATGGATGTCCGTTGACTGTCAGTGGGGGAGACTGCAGATGGCTGTGCAAGACAAGCTTGAACATCTCTGGGCCTTGAAAGCCTGAGTTTGGGCAGCACCACCTTGACATGGGCGGCAACAGTCTGGGCTGGCTGGCTAAGAACATAAGAACATAAGAAATAGGAGCAAAAGTAGACCATATGGCCCCTCGAGCCTGCTCTGCCATTCAATAAGATCATGGCTAATCTTGGGCTTCAGCTCCATGTTCCTGCCCGCTCCCCATATCCCTTGATTCACAAGACCAAAAATCTATCGATCCCAGCCTTAAATGTATTCAATGATGGAGCATCCACAATCCCTCTGGGGTAGAGAATTCCAAAGATTCACAACTCTCTGAGTGAAGAAATTTCTCATCTTAGTCCTAAATGATTGCCCTTATCCTGAGACTGTGCCCCTGTGTTCTAGATTCCCCAGCCAGGGGAAACAATCTCTCAGTGTCTACCCTGTCAGCTCTTTCAGAATCTTGAATGTTTCAATGAGATCACCGCTCATTCTTCTAAACTCCAGAGAATACAGGCCCAATTTACTCAACCTCTCATCACAGGACAACCCCCTCATCCCAGGGACCAATTTAGTGAACCTTCGCTGTACTGTCTCCAATGCAAGTATATCCTTCCTTAAATATAGAGACCAAAAATGCTCACTGTATTCCAGGTGTGGTTTCACCAAAGCCCTGTACAATTGTAGCAAGACTTCCTTATTCTTAAACTCCAATGTCCTTATAATGAAGGCCAGCATGCTATTTGCCTTCCGAATTGCTTGCTGTACCTGCATGCTAACTTTCTGTGTTCCTTGTGTGAGTACACCCAAATGCCTCTGAACATCATCATTTAAAAACATTTTTTAATGTTTTTTAATTTTTTAATTTAATTTTTTAATGGGCAGGGACAGGTATATACCGCAGGGCAAAAATTATAGCTGGGGGAAAGGAAATTATGATGCGATTAGGCAAGATTTAGGATGCGTAGGATGGGGAAGGAAACTGCAGGGGATGGGCACAATCGAAATGTGGAGCTTATTCAAGGAGCAGCTACTGCGTGTCCTTGATAAGTATGTACCTGTGAGGCAGGGAGGAAGTTGTCGAGCGAGGGAGCCGTGGTTTACTAAAGAAGTTGAAGCGCTTGTCAAGAGGAAGAAGAAGGCTTATGTTAGGATGAGACGTGAAGGCTCAGTTAGGGCGCTTGAGAGTTACAAGCTAGCCAGGAAGGATCTAAAGGGAGAGCTAAGAAGAGCAAGGAGAGGACACGAGAAGTCATTGGCGGATAGGATCAGGGAAAACCCTAAGGCTTTCTATAGGTATATCAGGAATAAAAGAATGATAAGAGTTAGATTAGGGCCAATCAAGGATAGTAGTGGGAAGTTGTGTGTGGAATCAGAGGAGATAGGGGAAGTGTTAAATGAATATTTTGCGTCAGTATTTACAGTAGAGAAAGAAAATGTTGTCGAGGAGAATACTGAGATTCAGGCTATTAGGCGAGATGGGATTGAGGTTCACAAGGAGGAGGTGTTATCAATTTTGTAAAGTGTGAAAATAGATAAGTCCTCTGGGCCAGATGGGATTTATCCTAGGATTCTCTGGGAAGCTAGGGAGGAGATTGCAGAGCCTTTGTCTTTGATCTTTATGTCGTCATTGTCGACAGGAATAGTGCCGGAAGACTGGAGGATAGCAAATGTTGTCCCCTTGTTCAAGAAGGGGAGTAGAGACAGCCCTGGTAATTATAGACCTGTGAGCCTTACTTCGGTTGTGGGTAAAATGTTGGAAAAGGTTATAAGAGACAGGATTTATAATCATCTTGAAAAGAATAAGTTCATTAGCGATAGTCAGCACGGTTTTGTGACGGGTAGGTCGTGCCTCACAAACCTTATTGAGTTTTCCGAGAAGGTGACCAAACAGGTGGATGAGGGTAAAGCAGTGGATGTGGTGTATATGGATTTCAGTAAGGCGTTTGATAAGGTTCCCCACGGGAGGCTATTGCAGAAAATACAGAAGTATGGGGTTGAAGGTGATTTAGAGCTTTGGATCAGAAATTGGCTAGCTGAAAGAAGACAGAGGATGGTGGTTGATGGCAAATGTTCATCCTGTAATTTAGTTACTAGTGGTGTACCGCAAGGATCTGTTTTGGGGCCACTGCTGTTTGTCATTTTTATAAATGACCTGGAAGAGGGTGTAGAAGGGTGGGTTAGTAAATTTGCGGATGACACGAAGGTCGGTGGAGTTGTGGATAGTGCCGAAGGATGTTGTAGGGTACAGAGGGACATAGATAGGCTGCAGAGCTGGGCTGAGAGATGGCAAATGGAGTTTAATGCGGAAAAGTGTGAGGTGATTCACATTGGAAGGAGTAACAGGAATGCAGAGTACTGGGCTAATGGGAAGATTCTTGGTAGTGTAGATGAACAGAGAGATCTTGGTGTCCAGGTGCATAAATCCCTGAAGGTTGCTACCCAGGTTAATAGGGCTGTTAAGAAGGCATATGGTGTATTAGCTTTTATTAGTAGGGGGATCGAGATTCGGAGCCACGAGGTCATGCTGCAGCTGTGCAAAACTCTGGTGAGACCGCACCTGGAGTATTGCATGCAGTTCTGGTCACCGCATTATAGGAAGGATGTGGAAGCTATGGAAAGGGTGCAGAGGAGATTTACTAGGATGTTGCCTGGTATGGAGGGAAGGTCTTACGAGGAAAGGCTGAGGGACTTGAGGTTGTTTTCATTGGAGAGAAGGAGGAGGAGAGGTGACTTAATAGAGACATATAAGATAATCAGAGGGTTAGATAGGGTGGATAGTGAGAGTCTTTTTCCTCGGATGGTGATGGCAAATACGAGGGGGCATAGCTTTAAGTTGAGGGGTGATAGATATAGGACAAATGTCAGAGGTAGTTTCTTTACTCAGAGAGTAGTAGGGGCGTGGAACGCCCTGCCTGCAACAGTAGTAGACTCACCAACTTTAAGGGCATTTAAGTGGTCATTGGATAGACATATGGATGAAAATGGAATAGTGTAGGTCAGATGGTTTCACAGGTCGGCGCAACATCGAGGGCCGAAGGGCCTGTACTGCGCTGTAATGTTCTAATTCTAATCCTAAAAAAAAAAAATTTTCTATTCTTACAACCAAAGTGAATAACCTCACAGTTCCCTACATTATACTCCATCTACCACCTTGTTGCTCACTCACTTAACCTTTCTATATCTCTTTGCAGCCTCTTTGTATCCTCCTCACAGCTTACATTCCCACCTATCGAAACCAGAGAAATATTGTGGCAAAGAAGGAGGCCATTCAGCCCATCGTGTCTGCATGGCCAAAAAAACTAGCTTTGTATCATTAGCAAACTTAGATACATTACTCTTGGTCCTTTCGTCCAAGTCATTAATACAGATTGTAAATAGCTGAGGCCCCAGCACCAATCCTTATGGTACTCCACTAGTTACAGCATGCCAACTTGAACATACACCGTTTATCCCAACTCTCTGCTTCCTGTCCATTGCTAATATATTACCCCCAACTCCATATGCCCTTACCTTGCATATTAGCCTTTTATGTTGCACCGTATCAAATACCTTTTGAAAATCCTAATATACTACATTTACTGGTTCCCCCTTATCTATCCTACAGTTCCATCCTCAAAAAACTCGAATAAATTTGTTAAACACAATTTCCCTTTTAGTTTAGAGATACAGCACTGAAACAGGCTCTTCGACCCACCGAGTCTGTGCCGATCATCAACCACCCATTTATACTAATCCTACACTAATTCCATATTCCTACCACATCCCCACCTGTCCCTATATTCCCCTACCAATACTAGGGGCAATTTATAACGGCCAATTTACCTATCAACCTGTAAGTCTTTGGCATGTGGGAGGAACCCGGAGGAAACCCACACAGACACAGGGAGAACTTGCAAACTCCACACAGGCTGTACCCAGAATTGAACCCGGGTCACTGGAGCTGTGAGGCTGCGGTGCTAACCACTACGCCACTGTACCACTTTTGTTAACTCATGTTGACTCTGTCTGATCATATTATGATTTTCTAAGTGCATTGTTAAGACTTCTTTCATAATAGATTCCAGCATTTCCCCGACAACTGATGACAGGCTAACCGGCCTCTAGTTCTCCATTTTCTGTCTCCCTCCTTTCTTGAATAGTGATGTTACATTTGCTAACTTCCCATCTGCTGATACCATTCTAGAATTTAGGGAATTTTGGAAAATCATAACCAGCAAATCCACTATCTCTGCAGCTACTTCTTTTAGAACTCTATGATGTAGGCCATCAGGTCTTTAAGTTTCTCCAATATTTTTTCTCTGATGTTAGTAATTACCTATGTTCATATTTCTTATGAGCTCCTTGGTTATCCTCTGTTTCTCGTATGTAATTTGTGTCTTCTACTGTTAAGACAGGCACAAAATATTTGTTCAATGAGTTTGCCATTTCCTCATTCCCTGTGATAATTTGTACTGTCTCTGCCTCTAAGGGTCCAAAGATTATTTTAGCTACTCTCCCCCTTTTTATAAACTTGTAAAAACTCTTACAATCTCTTTTTATATCCGTGGCTAGTTTACTCTCATTCTATTTTTTTCCCTTTTTATCAGCTTTTCGTTCACCCTTTGCTGGTTTCTGAAACATTCCCAATTCTCAGGCTTGCTATTATTCTTTGCAACAGAAAAACCTCTTCTTTTAATCTAATACAATCTCTGGCAGGCAACAGCAAGGGCACTTGCGGTGTGGCAGTGGTGGAAGAATGAATGCTGTCATCCAGAGAGTGGACAGTAGATTCTACCTTGCCCTAGCTGCAGACTACTCGTGTCTGGTATCTCACCACATATAGGTCTTGTCTCTAAGCTATCCTCTAAAGTATGTGAAGTTCCAGTATCTGAGTTGGTGGCTGCGAATGTGACAGCAAGTCACAGTGATTCATCTTCATTGCTGTCTTCCTACTCTTCCATCACTACCTGGACAGGTTCCAGTTCTTGTGTATCTGAAAGGAGAAAGACACCAACGTAGGGTTGTGGTGAGGGGAAGGTGGAAAGCAAGAAAGTGCATGCTTACACAACCTAAAGCTTGTAAATCAGAAACGATTGTGGGATGAGGGGGAAGTGGGATGTGAGAAGGAGGATTAGGTATGAGCATGCCATCATGTTCAACGGTATGGTGCAATCTCTTTGGGCAATGTGGCTGTCATGGTAGAATAGCTGGCAGCATGGGCCTGAGGCTTGTGGAGTACTGAGTGTGAATGTGAAGCTATGACCGTTAGATATCAGTTGTGATTGATAGAGATTGTTGGTAGGTGATTGAAGGCAGGAGGTGCACTGAGCACCGTGTGAGGCTCATGGCTCAGTTGCTAGGATATGTCATTTGTAGATGCATTGGCTGACCGTGACCACTCGTGTGAAGCCATTGATGCATCTAGGTCCTTGGGCTTGACTCCTGGTATTGACTGTCACAGCTGTCTAGTCCCACTGCATTCACAATGTCTCTCTGGAGGGCCTTCTGGTATGGGTAGAGAACATAAGAAATGGGAGCAGGAGTAGGCCATTCGGCCCCTCGAGCCTGCTCCACCATTCAATAAGATCATGTCTGATCTGATTATGGCCTTAACTCCACTTTCCTGCCTACCCCCCCAATAACCCTTTATTTCCTTGTAGATCAAAAATCTGTCTAACTCAGCCTTGAATATATTCAATGATCCAGCCTCCACTGCTCTTGAGTAGAGAATTTCAAAGATTACTGACTCTCTGAGAGAAGAAATTCCTCCCCATCTCTGTTTTAAAAGGGAGACCCATTTTTTTTGAAACTGTGCCCCCTAGTTCTAGATTCCCCCATGAGGGGAAACATCCTCTCAGCATCCACCCTGTCAAGCCCCCTCAGAATCTTATCTGTTTCAATATGTCTAATTCTTCTAAACTCCAATGAATATCGGGCCAACCTGCTCAACCTTTCCTCATAAGACAACCCCTTCATCCCAGGAATCAGCCTAGTGAACATTCTCTGAACTGCTTGCAATGCAAGTATATCCCTCCTTAAGTAAGGAGACCAAAACTGTACGCAGTACTCTAGGTGCGGTCTCACCAACGCCCTGTACAGTTGTCGGAAGACTTCCCTACTTATATACTCCATCCCCTTTGCAATAAAGACCACCATTCCATTTGCCTTTCTAATTATTAGGACATCTCTCATTCTCTCCTCCTGCACTAAGATCTCTAGTGCAGCATCTGAGAACTTAGGAACACACTCCCTCCCCTGTTGCACCATAGTCACCCTTCTTGCATATCAGACAGTCTTTCCGAGTCACTTCCAGAACCGGCTGCATCCGGAATGCACCCGTCCTTTAAAAGGTGCTGGCTGGCTTCAAATAGTGCAGGCTAGTTTTCAATGGCGCTAGCCTCACACCAACCTGAGCCCCCTACTCAGGCATGCAGCCACTCTACAACACGATCAGTGCTGGGCTGCATGCTACGATCATTTAAACGCGCAGGCAACATGAAGTTTGCCTGCAGCCTACTTCAGAAGTAATGGGTGCAGGTTAATCACACATTGCGTGATTCGAGGCACCAAATGAGACGTTTGGAACAGTTGCTGGCGCCATATTTAAAGCCCTGCCAACCCTGCTTTCATTGCTGCCTTAGAGTTATTTATTACCTGCTGCTGAGACTGGTGCTGCAGTGATTCCCCCACTTCTCAGTCAAGGAAACTACAGGATGGCTCAGGCAAGCCACTGGGGGGATTCTCCTCCAGGCTGCAAGGGAAAGGCAGGAGGTCCTCTTTCCCAGTGATGGCAAGAAGAGGTCCTCCCACCTGACCAAGCAAGCCTGGATGGAGATTGCAGAGGTGGTCAGCAGCCATGGGGTCACTCCCCATTGCACTCCCTCCGCTCGAACATGGGTGAAGTGCAGGATGACCTCTTTCAGTCTGCCAAGGTGAGTGCCATATACCACTCGCCTTTTTGGGGATTGCCTGTGACTATGTGGGAGGGTGCATGTCATGGGGAGGGAGGCACCACAAAGGTGCTTGCAAAGGGGGTTAGGCATCAACACATCCTGCCAGAGGCATGGCTGCATCTTGGCCACAGGCCACCTTCTTTCACAGCTTACCCCCATGACCTCCTATGAGAGCTGACATGGGGATGAGCGTATAGGAAAGCCCTGCAGGGAACGAAGGGCTGCCGCTAGCACACCAGTCCTGTAGCTCTTCTGTGAAGTATAACTATTTCTCTTTCCACTTGCAGGACAAGAGGGCCCATAACAACAGGGAGATCTTGTGGACTGGCGAAGAAATTACTGAAAAATGGCCTCTCTTAGCAGCCAAGAGTGAAGCACTGGAGTTGGCAGGGACTCAGGGTGGATGCTCATTCATGGCTGTTCAGACTGGAGTCTCCATACAAGAGAGTGAGGATTGTTTTCTATTGACATCCAACACACTGGTGGAGATCCTTATAATGCAGAGATGTCATAAAATCTGCATTGCCTAACCCACACATGTTTGTGTTTTCTCATGCAGGAGCCTCAATCCAAAGGGGGACAACAGTGAACATCTGAGGATGTGCAGTCAGAGGATGCTCCTGCATCTTCCACCAGTGCAGATACTTTCACCTTGGTGTGACTACTCGGCTTTAGGATCAGGGCCACAAGCTGCTGAGAGCACATGCACGTGCCCAAGCAGCTGGCTGAGGCTGAGACAGCTGAGGCCTCTGACGATCGCCTACGTACGGGACAGGAGGGTGGACACCTGCCTCATCAGCCTGGACCAGGAGAAGGCTTTTGACAGGATATCGCACACCTACATGATGGACGTGCTTTCCAAAATGGGGTTTGGGGAGGGAATCTGCAATTGGATCCAACTGCTCTACACAAACATCAGTAGCGCAGTGTCAATCAACGGGTGGGAATCTGAAAGTTTCACGATCAAATCTGGAGTCAGACAGGGCTGTCCTCTGTCCCCGGTCTTGTTTGTTTGCTGTATTGAACCCTTTGCTGAGTCTATTAGGAAGGATGCGAGCATAAGAGGGGTGACAATCCCAGGCAGCGGAGGCACTCAGGTCAAAACCTCCCTGTACATGGATGACGTCGCCGTCTTCTGCTCGGATCCGCTGTCCGTGCGCAGACTGATGAGCATCTGCGACCAGTTCGAACTGGCCTTGGGAGCCAAAGTTAACCACGGCAAGAGCGAGGCCATGTTCTTTGGGAACTGGGCTGACCGATCCTTTGTCCCCTTCACCGTCAGGTCAGATTACCTGAAGGTGCTGGGGATATGGTTCGGAAGGGCCGGGGTGTGCACCAAAACATGGGAGGAGCGAGTAGCCAAGGTACGACAAAAGTTGGGCATGTGGGGGCAGCGATCTCTCTCCATTGTGGGTAAGAACCTGGTCATCAGGTGCGAGGCGCTCACGTTGTTGCTCTACGTGGCGCAGGTCTGGCCCATACCCCACTCCTGCGCCGTGGCAGTCACCCGAGCCATTTTCCGCTTCGTCTGGGGATCTAAAATGGACCGGGTCCGGAGGGACACGATGTTCAAATCTCTGGACATGGGCGGGAAAAATGTACCCAACGTGGCCCTCATCCTGATGACCACCTTCGTGTGCGGCTGCATCAAGCTATGTGTAGATCCCCAGTACGCAAACTCCAAGTGTCACTACGTGCTGAGGTTCTATCTGTCCCCGGTGTTGCGAAGGATGGGCCTGGTCACATTGCCGCGGAACGCACCATGCAGTTGGGCGGCGCCGTACCACCTATCCTTCGTGGAGCAGTTTCTGCGGAAAAACACCTTTGACCACCGGTCCATCAGGCAGTGGTCTGCACGGAATGTCCTCAAGGCCCTACGGGAAAAGGAAACGGTGGATCCTGTCGGATGGTTCCCCGAGCAGACCGTCAAAGTCATTTGGCGGAATGCCTCATCACCAGAACTTTCAAACAAGCACCAAGACGTAGCTTGGCTGGTGGTGAGAAGGGCCCTCCCCGTCAGATCCTTCATGCACACCCGAAGTCTCGCCCCCTCCGCACAGTGCCCCCGCGTTGGCTGTGGTGGGGAAGAGACGGTCGCCCACCTCCTCCTGGAATATGCCTTTGCAAAGCAGGTGTGGAAAGAGATGCAGTGGTTTTTGTCAAGGTTCATCCCAAGCAGCTCTGTAACACAGGAGTCTGTGCTCTGCGGGCTGTTCCCAGAGACGCACACCGAGACAAACATCAACTGCTGCTGGAGGACTATCAATTCGGTGAAAGACGCCCTTTGGTCTGCCCGAAACTTGCTGGTCTTCCAGCGCAAAGAGTTGTCCACCGCCGAATGTTGCAGACTGGCACATTCCAAGGTCCAGGACTACGTGCTGAGGGACGCACTAAAGCTTGGGGCAGCCGCAGCAAAGGCTCAATGGGGAAAGACCACAGTGTAAGGTTCCCCCACCAAGCTGGACTGAGGGGCTGGATCCATGGGAAACCCCTCGAACTGTATCGTTAATATTCTGAATTGCTGTAAATGTAAAACTGTAATTGACATGGCAATTGTGAAACGGAAGGGTTGGGAAGAAACTCATGACAGTATTGAAGGAAACTGATCTCCCTTGCAATGTTTGTATTTTTTGGTGCTGTTTGGAAACTGTTTGGCAATGTAATTTTTACAGATTTTTATGAATAAAGTATATTTTGGAAAAAAAAAAGCTGAGGCCTCTGACAGTCAGAGGACTGTGGGTAGCCAGGCCCGTGCTGAGCCCCAGGATGATGACAAGTCTCTGGTGTCGACAACTCGGGGCATGCTGGAGTTGTCGACAGAGGTAAGGCAACATCTGGCAGAGGTGTCAGAGGCAATGTGCAGTCATGAGCGGACGATGGAGGGGTCTATCCAGGCCATGAGTGCTGCCATGTATCAGGCGTGTGAGCACATGGCTTCCTCATGGAGAGCCAGATCCCGCAAGTGCGTGCAGACCTGCATCACTTTGGCCATGAGCTCAACGCAGCAGTGGCAAAGCAAGAGAAGAATGAGACATCTGGAGTCTTCTGCAGATCCTCGTCCTTCACTGGTCAGCAGGAAGGCACGTGAGCATTGAAAGGAGGAGAGGCTGACCTCCACAGCTCAGGGTGCTCTGAGTGTGGACATTGGCTCCTCAGCCCCTCTGCCAGTGAGCCCAGCTCCAGTAGCTGCGATGCCTGAACAGAGTCCTGCATCTGTGCAGGAAACCCTCAGGCAGCCGGGGCCCTCCAGGCCTCAGGCAGCCAGCGAGGCCCACTAAAGTTATTCCAGGCCAGGCGGCAACCTGATCATCAGACTGCCTCCAGCCCAGCTGCTAACGCAGGGGCCACACTGTGTAGAAACACTTGAAAACATGTGACAAAAGCCACCCAGGCACATTTGGATTTTCACCGGTGTTTGCAATTTGCCACTTGTTTCCTGCTATTCGTTTTTGATGTTAACATTCATTGTAGAAAATGCTTATTCCTTCGTGCATTAATTGTGAGATGCCGACTTCACCCTTCTCCCATAGTAGGCTGCCAGTCTAGGCTCAGCCCTCCTTTGGTAAATGCCTCTGATGTGCCAGAGCTTGTGTGTGATCTGGGTGCTTGGCACGAAGCCCTAACAGAAAGGAAGCAACAGACTTTTAGGTGAGTTTTTATTACTTTCACTCTGAGAGGCAAGCATAGTGGCTGGAAGTGGGTAGGTATGAGACTGTCTCTTGCCTCCTGGCCCTCCCTCCGCAGTGGCGCAGCATCATGCCACAGGGGTCCACAAAGACAGAGTGTATGAGACCCATCCAGTTGATCAGTAGACCTCCAGAGCGCTGTCCTTGCACAAAGTTGCCTGAGCATCTTTGTCTTTGCTACTCCTCTCGCCTTACACGCTGATGGTCCTCAGTGCCCACCCTTACTGATAACCAACGCTCTCCCCCAATAGAATGACCTGCCAACCCTTTCACCCAGCCGAATGGACACCCATGCTGATGACCCGAGACCAAGCTCACCCATGTCGACCACCCGAGACCAAGACACCCGTGCAGAGCACACAGCGCTGTAGGCCAACAATGGCTTCTTCTCCCTGCTCTTCCCCTATCCAGTACTGTTCATGGCTGCGTTCTCGTCACAGCACTGAGGACTTAAAGACAGCTTTCAATGGCCAGGGATCTGAAGGTACAGGAGAGCCTCTCGTCATCAACTTAATTCCAAACCCCACCATTGAATTGTGATCATTGTATTCAAATGTATTTAAACTAACTGTTCAGGAATTCAAATTGCACTCCTGTCGCCTAGGGGTGGTGAGGCCACCTTCATACTTTCCTGCCGCTGACTAAATCTGGAACCGACATCATGGCATCAGATTTCTGTGCGGATGAGTCTTTGGCCCCAAACGCCTCTATTCCTTCTCCAAACGGCCTCACTAAATTCCGCCCTGCTCAGCTTGCAGATGTAGGATTGGTAACTCCATCCAACTGTTCCATGTTCAAAAGTAATCTGTCAAACTTCAGGATTGTGAGTTAGACCGAGGCCGTGAAGTAACAACTTTAAATGAAGGCATTAACAGACAAATTTATTGTGAAATATATCAGTTTTCATGCCACTATTATGTTCAAAACCTTATTTTGGAGGTGACAAATTTAATTTGCAGAGTTTTTAAAACTGGAAGACAAAATTACTTAGTTTTATTTTCTGATCAATTTGTTTGACTTGTCCTTTTCTTTCTCCATTGTCCAAACCGGTCATCCAAGAAGGGGTACTTTCGTCAATCCTTTGTAGTTTCTTGTTAGCTTTCTATCTATTTTTCTTACTTTTGATGCACATGTTCTCACTAATTCAGTTTTGCTTTGCTGTTGTTGTACTTTATCAACAAAGTGGGACAGGGTGAATGGGATGTGTTACACCGAGTCACAGAATTGTTACAGCACCGAAGGAGGCCGTTCGGCTCATTGTGTGAGCACCAGCTCTCTGAGTGAGCAATTCACTTAGTGTCATTCCCCTGCCATCTCCCCATAACTCTGTACATTCTTCCTTTTCAGGTAACTATCTAACTCTCTTTTGAAGGCCTCGATTATAACACCTACAGGAAATCATTACTGCACAATTACTGGGGCATCTGTCCCGGCGTTGCTCAGGGTGATTTGGAAGATGTACCATTTTATGGTTATGTAACATACATCTTATCCAGGCCACTGATTTATAATAATTGAATAAGTGAAATTCGTTTTTTATTAATAATTATTTTTTAAAATTTGTTCAAGAGATGTGGGCATTGCTGTCTAGGCCAGCATTTATTGCCCATTTGGAAGGTGGACAGGTATTTGGGAGACAAGAGGTGAGTTACTCGCAGCAGGATTCCCAGCCTCTGACCTGTTCTTGTAGCCACAGTAAATATGTGGCTGTTCCAGTTCAGTTTCTGCTCAATGGTAACCTCCAGGATGTTGATACTGGGGGATTCAGTGATGGTAATGCCATTGACCATCAAGGGGAGATGGTTAGATTCTCTCTTGTTGGAGATAGTCATTGCCTGGCACTTGTGCGGTGTGAATGTTACTTGCCACTTATCAGCCAAGCCTGGATGTTGTCCAGGACTTGCTGTATCTGGACACAGGCTGCTTCAGTATCTGAGGAGTCGCGAATGATGCTGAACATTGTGCAATCATCAGCGAAAATCCCCACTTCTGACCTTATGATGGAGGGAAGGTCATTGATGAAGCAGCTGAAGATGGTTGGGCCTAGGACACTACCCTGAGGAACTCCTGCAGTGATGTCCTGGGACTGAGATGATTGACTTCCAACAACCACAGCCATCTTCCTTTCTACTAGGTATGACTCCAACCAGCGGAGAGTTTTCCCACTGATTCCCATTGACCTCAGTTTTGCTAGGGCTCCTTGATGCCACACTTGGTCAAATGCTGTATTGATATCAAGGGCAGTCACTCTCACCTCACCTCTTGAGTTCAGCACTTTTGTCCATGTTTGAACTAAGGCTGTAATGAGGTCAGGAGCTGAGTGGCCCTGGCGGAACCCAAACTGAGTGTCAGTGAGCAGGTTATTGCTAAGCAAATGCCGCTTGATAACACTGTCGACGACACCTTCCATCACTTTGCTAATGATCGAGAGTAGACTGTTATGTGGTAATTGGCTGGGTTGGAGTTGTCCAGTTGTCCTGCTTTTTGTGCACAGGACATACCTGGACAATTTTCAACATTGCAGGGTAGATGCCAGTGTTGTAGCTGTACTGGAACAGCTTGGCTAGGGGCGCGGCTAGTTCTGGAGCACAAGTCTTCAGTACTATTACCGGAATATCGTCAGGGCCCATAGCTTTTGCAGTATCTAGTGCCTTCAGCCATTTCTTGATATCACGTGGAATTCATCGGATTGTTTGAAGACTGGCATCTGTGATGCTGGGGACTCAGGAGGCCAAGATGGATCATCCACATGGCACTTCTGGCTGAAGATGAATGTAAATGCTTCAGCCTTATCTTTTGCTGGGCTGCCCCATCATTGAGGATGGGGATATTTGTGCAGCCACCTGCTCCAGTTAGTTGTTTAATTGTCCACCAGCATTCATGTGGATGTGGCAGGACTGCAGAGCTTAGATCTGATCCATTGGTTATGGGATTGCTTAGCTCTGCCTATCGCATGCTGCTTACACTGTTTGGCATGCAAGTAGTCCTGGGTTGTAGTTTCACCAGGTTGACACCTCATTTTGAGGTCTGCCTGGTGCTGCTCCTGGCATGTCCTCCTGCACTCTTCATTGAACCAGGGTTGGTCCCCTGGCTTAATGGTAATGGTAGAGTGGGGGATATGCCAGGCCATGAGGTTACAGATTGTGGTTGAATACAAGTCTGCTGCTGCTGATGGCCTACAGCGCCTCATGGATGCCTGGTTTTGAGTTGCTAGATTTGTTCGAAATCTCTCCTATTTAGCACGGTGGTAGTGCCACACGACACAATGGAAGGTATCCTCAATGTGAAGATGGGACTTCATCGCCACAAGGAGTGTGCGTTTGTCACTCCTACCAATCCGTCATGGACAGATAGATTGGTGAGGACAAGGTCAAGTAGGTTTTTCCCTCTTGTTGGTTCCCTCACCACCTGCCGCAGACCCAGTCTAGCAGCAATGTCCTTTAGGACTCGGCCAGCTCGGTCAGTAGTGGTGCTACCGAGCCACTCTTGGTGATGGACATTGAAGTCCCCCACCCAGAGTACATTCAGTGTCTTTGCCACCCTCAATGCTTCTTCCAAATGGTGTTCAACATGGAGGAGTACTGACTCATCAGCAGGAGGTTTCCTTGTCCACGTTTGACCTGACACCATTAGACTTCATGGGGTCCAGAGACAATGTTTAGGACTCCTAGGGCAACTCGCTCCCGACTGTATAACACTGTGCCGCCACCTCTGCTGGGCCTCTCCTGCTGGTGGGATAGGACACACCCGGGGATAGTGATTGCAGTGTCTGGGACATTGTCTGTAAGGTATGATTCCATGAGTATGATTTTGTTAGGCTGTTGCTTGACTAGTCTGTGGGACAGTTCTCCCAATTTCAGCACAAGCTCCCAGATGTTAGTAAGGAGGACTTTGCTGTTTGCCGTTGTCTTCTCCAGTGCCTAGGTTGATGCCGGGTGTCCATCGAGTTTTATTCCTTTTCTTTGGCTTTGTAGTTGTTTGATACAACTGAGTGGCCTGCTAGGCCATTTCAGAGGGCGTTTGAGAGTCAACCACATTGCTGTGGGTCTGGAGTCACATGTAGGCCAGACCAGGTAAGGACGACAGATTTCCTTCCCCAAAGGACATTGGTGAACCAGATGAGTTTTTACAGCAATCAAAAACGGTTTCATGGTCACCATTAGACGAGATTTTAATTCCCGATTTTTTAATTGAATTCAAATTTCTTCCGCAGTGGGATTCAAACCCATGTCCCCAGAGCATTAGCCTCGGGCTCTGGATTACCACTATGCCACCGCCTTCCCTGGACGTATTGACAGTGTTTCTGAATTTAAATTGTGATTATGTCCTTTTTTTGCAGAAATTGTAAATTGTTCGCTTTTATAGAATAGTTACAGCACAGAAGGAGGCCATTTGGCCCATCATGTCTATGCCGACTCTCTGCAAGAGCAACTCAGCTAGTCCCACCTCCCTACCTTTTCCCTGTGGTCCTGCAAATCCTTTCTCTTCATATAATTATCCAATTCCCTTTTGAAAGCCATGCTTGAATCTGCCTCCATCAGACTCTCAGGCAGTGCATTCCAGATCCTAACCACTCACTGCGTAAAAAAAGATTTTCCTCACGTCGCCTTTGGTTCTTTTGCCAATCACCTTAACTCGGTGTCCTTTGGTTCTCAATCCTCCAGCCAATGGGAACAGTTTCTCCCTATCTACTCTGTCCAGACTCCTCATGATTTTGAACACCTCTATCAAATCTCCTCTTAATCTTCTCTTCCCTGAGGAGAACATTCCCAGCTTCTCCGATCTATCCACGTAACTGAAGACTCTCATCCCCAGAACCATTCTCATAAATCTTTTCTGCACCCTCTCCAATGCTGTCACATCCTTCCTAAAGTGTGATGATTAAGTGTTGGATTACTGAGTTTTCTGCCTGCAGGAAATGATGGGGAAATCACAAGCTGTGAGTGGGCATGGGGTGTGAAAGGGCAGAAAGTGTGGAACTCAGCTTTGGAGGGAGTTCGGTGTTGGTCAGATTGTTTTTTCATAATTAATACTTGAGAGAAGTGAATAAGTTGAGTTTGATGCTTGTGAGAGTTTAGTGCTAGTGAGAGTTCAGACTCACAGTAGTTATATTTTTAAGTCAGACATTTGGACACGGAGGGTTGGCAGTGTAGGGACCACTCGTGTGTGCGCGCGTGTGTAGTACGAGAGGGAGGGCCATCATGGGTCGTCAGTGTCTCCAGATGCAGTACATTTGAAAATGGAAATTTGAGAGGATCCCTGTCTTCAAGCAGCATCTAGTCACACTCTGCAGTATCATAAAAAAGGAGAGCATCTGGACTGAACCCTCCAGGATGTGGTCACTTTGGAACAAAAGCTGAAGAATCCATTGAACTAAATAATGAAACAATATTATCTGAGTAGGAAGAGAAAGAAAGAGGCTTTGAAGTATGTAGAAGGGACAAGGGATATCAAAAGATTAACTGAGAAAAACATGAAAGGGAATAAAGGTTAACGTTCCAAAAAATGAAGTCAGGGTTGAGTGGCACATATATGAAAACACAAAATGCTCAAAAGAAAACTGGCGAGTTAGAGGAATTAATAACTATGGAAGGAGATGATATGGTAGCTATAACTGAGATGTGGCTTAGGTTTATAAAATGACTTGGAACTTGATATCCTGATTATAACACTTGCAGGACAGATAGGGAGGGACAAAAAGGGGTGATGTGGCAGTGTTAGTGAAGGATTCTATGATAGTGCTAGAATATAAGCATCTCTTAGGTGGTTGTATTAAGCTAGAACCTGCATGGATAGAATTTAGAAATAGGAAGGGAAATGCTCCAATTTTTGGTGTACGTTACATACCATCAAACAGTGGAGATGAGATCAAAGCGGAGGTCTATGTAAGAACAACATGGCAATAATACTGGTTGATTTTAACTATCCCAGGCTAGACTGGGATCAGGGTAATATCTGTTGGCAAAGGGAGGAATGCCTTTTCAAATGTATCCAGGATTGCTCCTGGATCAGTTTGTTCTCGTCTAACAAGGAAAATGACATGGTTTAATTTAGTGCTGGCACATGAAGTTGGACAAGTAATTGGTGTGAGATTAGGAGATCAGTTTGGAACTAGCAGCCCCAACATAGTAAGGTTCAATGTAAGAATAGAAGTGGATAACAAAAGGGTACTGGACTGGAAAAGGCCAACGTTCAGAGAGTTAAGAAGGGGTGTGGTCAAAATAACAGTGGGGGGGCGGGTGGAGGTGGGGAGGGGATGGAATTTAGGTTTGAGAACAGAGAGGCGATGCAGAATTAATGTAGTATAGAAGCAGAAAGCTTAGCTGCAATAAACGAATAGAGATAAAATGATAAGTGATAAAATTCATTAATGACCTTCCTTCAATCATAAGGTCAGAAGTGGGGATGTTCGCTGATGATAGCACAATGTTCAGCTTCATTTGCGACTCCTCAGATACTGAAGCAGTCCGTGTAGAAATGCAGCAAGACCTGGACAATATCCAGGCTTGGGCGGATAAGTGGCAAATAACATTCGCATCACACAAGTGCCAGGCAATGGCCATCTCCAACAAGAGAAAATATAACCATCTCCCCTTGACATTCAATGGCATTACCGTCACTGAATCCCCCACAATCAACATCCTGGGGGTTACCATTGACCAGAAACTGAACTGGAGTAGCCATATAAATACCATGGCTACAAGAGCAGGTCAGAGGCTAGGAATCCTGTGGTGAGTAACTCACATCCTGACTCCCCAAAGCCTGTCCACCATCTACAAGGCACAAGTCAGGAGTGTGATGGAATATTCTCCACTTACCTGGATGGGTGCAGCTCCAATAACACTCAAGAAGCTCGACACCATCCAGGACAAAGCAGCCCGCTTGATTGGCACCCCATCTACAAACATTCACTCCCTCCACCACTGACGTACAGTGGCAGCAGTGTGTACCATCTACAAGATGCACTGCAGCAACGCACCAAGGCTCCTTAGACAGCACCTTCCAAACCTGCGACCTCTACCAACTAGAAGGACAAGGGTAGCAAATGCATGGGAAGACCACCACCTGCAAGTTCCCCTCCAAGTCACACACCATCCTGACTAGGAACTATATCGCCGTTCCTTCACTGTCGCTGGGTCAAAATCCTGGAACTCCCTTCCTAACAGCACTGTAAGTGTACCTATCTCACATGGACTGCAGCGGTTCAAGAAGACAGCTCACCACCACCTTCTCAAGGGCAGTTAGGGATGGGCAATAAATGCTGGCCGGGCCAGCGATGCCCACATCCCATGAACGAGTAAAAAAAAGATGAAAAGAAACCAACCAAAGAAATAAGAGATAGAAACACAGGGCAGAGGATTTACCAAACTGGTTAACTTTGACAATTCTTCAAACATGGGACACATAGAGTACAAGCTAAATATATAGCTCTAGGGTGAAAAGGGACCCCGTCAAAGACTAGTGTTCCAGTGATAATTAGTGAGATTGAAACCAAACTGATACTCAAAAGGGAGACATCATAAAAGGAAGACAGCCCATTTTTCTATACTTTTATTTCCACTTCCTATTACAGCTCTTCAAATAGCTCCAAGGTTTCTGGCTTGGCTGATCTGTTTGTATTGGTTTGGCTTTGGTCTTAATTGCTGGGCCATTATTTTTGCTGGAACCCAAATGTTAAACTGCTTCCAAGTTACTGAACAGTTCTAGTTGACTGCTAAATACTAAATTTGATACACAGTTTGCTTTAGTTCAGTACTTCACATGTTCTGCTCAACAATTAGCCCTGAAGTTATCTGGAGATGCACCCTCCCTTTCAGTTGTCCCTGGTCTGCTCACCCTACCTGTGGGACTTCGAAATCTGGTATCATCACCACATTACAGTTTCTTAGTTGCCTCATTAGATCAGTCTACCTGTTTTTCTTCAGCTGCTGGTTGCTGTTTTCTTTTGACCTGCACGTTCCTATTCCTTTTCCCCTTTCTGCTGTTACATTTTCACTTGCTAAACTATCTCCACACATAAAGCTATTATCTCTAGCCCGTTTTCCTGCTCCTTCTCTGCACGTTTTTTTTGGCATCTTTATCTAATTCTCTCTTGACTGAATCAGATATAATAGCTATTTGTGATAATGGATTCCATATTCTCATAACCCTTTGCGTGAGACTTTTCTTCCAAAATCTTCCTTCGTGCTTCTAGTAGCAATCCTAAGTTTGAAGTAGTGATGCGAACAGCAAGTCCTTTCAGTCTTCGTCTGTACGTCTCATTAGTGGGTTTAGTAGGCTACGTGAGCTGTCAAGACAGGACAAGACAGACTAACTGGAACCTTTTATTATGTCGACAATGTCTATATAGCACTTGGTGTAAATCCGGTTGTATCTCATCTTGGGGGTTTTCTAATACCTACTTGAGATCTCAATTCCTCAATAAAAGTCTCGGACCAGGGGCCTGAAACCTATGGGTTATCAAGGACTCCCAACCTTGATCGATTGAACCCATTTTGGTGGGAATGAAATGGCTGGTTTCATTTTAAAAAAAACTTTTATACTTGTGAGAAAGTATCATTAATTTTTTTTTTGGTTGAAATGTGTCTCTGTCCCGTCATTCATTATTATTGGCATTTGAGTAACAGCATTGCAGCTCTTAGGATATTGCGTTTTTGATTACATTTTAAGAATGTCTCTACTTGTTATTAAGGTTGCTGACCGCTGGCCTCGGCGATTGAGCAGGCGCTAGTCCCCTGTTTCAAAACCATCAGCATTACAACCTTCACAGAATTTCAAGTCCAAATTTTGGATTTAAATGCCAAAGCACGTCAGAGTCTGACATTGGGAATTTTCTATTTTCTCGCACCACGATGTTTGTACCTTTTTACCCCCTGTGGATAGATGAGGTTGCATTTACAGGGTATCAAGCAGCAGTGTGCTTCCTTACTTTGCAGAGGCTTTTCAGCACGATTTCAGTATGAGGTGAGTGTTACATGCCAAGTTGCTGCGGATCTCTCCATGTAGGGAAACCACTTGGATGACCTAATCCGGATGATGGTATCAGCTGCAGATAGTGGATGCACTATTTTTGATTTTCCAGAATTCTCTTGATTGTAGAATGGTTCCAGTGGATTGGAAGGTAGCAAATATAACCCCCCGCCCCTACTCAAGAAAGGAGCAATAGAGAAAGCAGGGAACTATGGGCCAGTTAGCCTGACATCAGTTGTGGGGTAAATGCTAGAATCTTTTATTAGGGACATAGTAACAGGGCACTTAGAAAATCATAATATGATTAAGCAGAGTCAACACAGATTTATGAAAGGGAATTCATGTTTGATAAGTCTAATAGAGTTTTTTGAGGGTGCACCTAACAGGATGGAAAGCGCGGGCCAGTGGATGTAGTATGTTTGGATTCTCATTCATTCGATAGGATGCCACACAAGTGGTTCTTACACAAGATAAGGGCTCAGGGGATTGGGGTAATGTATTAAACCAGGTTGAGGGTTGATTAGCAGAATAAATGGGATAGTTGGGGTTGGCAGGTTGATAACTAGGGCTGCAGCATGGATCATAGTTTGGGCCTCAACAATCTACATTTTTAGATTTTAGATTTAGAGATACAGCACTGAAACAGGCCCTTCGGCCCACCGAGTCTGTGCCGACCATCAACCACCCATTTATACTAATCCTACA